>NW_028283592.1:621250-925000 GCF_059441095.1 Idiotropiscis lumnitzeri
GAGGGCGACCTTGTTGAGTTGCACGGAGAAAAACATCCAAGAAAATAACTTGTATTAGCTTTTACCAGTTGGTGTCGCTACTACTACGATGTAAAATAAGTTGGTAGATGTCTTCAGGGCTGAAGTATCCTCAAATGTGTACAACTTCGAGAAGATAGGATCATCTGAGTCATGTTGCCGGAGCTTTTGTTGCCACAGAGTACAATCGGACTTTTCAGCACCTTAATAGCCACGCCTTTTGCCAAAACGTCAAGAAATTCGGCAGAGAGTAAGATCATTGTCTTGAGTCTTTTCTGACTAATTTTCAGTCGGATTCGTCAAAAGGGCACCGTGCAGTACGTGAAAATTAAAATAAAAACAAATTTTTGATTCCACTTGGCGGCACTGTGTGTATAACAAAATAATAACATTACGATGTCTTCAGGTCGGGACGTTTTATTTACAGGTGAAGGTTTGGATTTTTAGGAGCATGTGCAGGGGAGTTATTAAGCATTCATTTATTTGTATTAGGTTCATTTTGTCTTCTTATTATTGATATTTGACTGATTCATTAAAAGCAGACAATTATGTTTTAGGTTAATTTTTTACCTGACATGTTTCGGCGAGTCTTTCGCCTTCTTCAGAGTGTCGCATGATGGTGTCTTGAGCTGATGTTCCATGAGGGTGTGACTTACCTGTCAAAAAAATGAAAAAAATCAGAGCAGTAAAAGAACAAGCACAACATGAACATTACAAATCAGCAATCACTGACCACTGCAAAAGGGAAAACCACATCATGGACCGGGAGAAGGGCAGGGTCATCCGCACAGAAGAGAACAAACAACAGCGCTGGATCAGAGAGGCCATTGAGATCTGCAAGCGAGGCATAAAAACCATGAACAGAGACAAGGGAGCCTTCATCCTCTCTACCACCTGGACCAGCATCTTGGCGGAGTGAACGGACAGCGGGGGGCGTGACTTGCCTTCATTCTTGTGACAGGTAAGTCACGCCCTCATGGAACATCAGCTGATAAAGACGGGTCACAAGACAGCATCATGTGACACTCTGAAGAAGGCGAAAGACTTTCGTATTGTGACATGCTCAAGGCCTAAACACTCATCCGAGCAAATATAAGGTAGATTTTGTTCACCTGCCCGGAGAAAAACATCAACGAAAATAATTTGTATTTGTTTTAACCAGTTGGTGGCGCTACCACTGCGATCAAAAATAAGTTGGCAGCCGTCTTCAGGGCCTGAATATCCTCAAATGTGAAAAATTTCGAGAAGATGGATCATCTGAATCATTTTGCAGGAACTTTTGTTGCCACGGAGAATAATCAGACTCTGCGGCACCGTAATAGCCACGCCCTTCGAAGGAAAGTCACAAAAATAGGGATAGAGTAAGATCAATGTCTTGAGTCTTTTGTAGCCAATTTTCAATCAGATTCGTTAAAAGGGCACCGTGCAGTACGTCAAAATGTAAAAAATGATATTGATTGGCGCAAGGTGTATAACTGAATATAAACATATAGATGTCTTCAGGTACAGACTTTTTATGTACATGTGAAGTTTTGGATTTTTAGCAGCATGTGCAGGAGAGTTATTAAGCATTTTGTCCATTGCGGCGAAGGAAATCTTAAGTGAAAACTTTGAAGCCCCGCCCCCGTCATATAGTATTTCGGAAACAAAAAATTTTAGCCCCAGTGTTTGTCCCAGGTCTTCAGATGCTACAGACAGAATTTTAAGGCAATCAGATGAAGCCATTAGGATCAGGGTGCAAAAGAATGACCCCTGTAAACATGCAAAAAAGGGCAAAAGTCGGACTTTCAAAAATTCATAACTCACTTCCTGTTCATATTAGACGTTAAAATATCAAATTTTTCGCCATGCCCGATGAGACTGCCAAGTTTGGTGAGTTTTTGTGCATGTTTCGGGGTCAAAAATGCGATCGAACAATCGGAAAAATAATAATAATAATAATTTCTACAAAAACAATAGGGACTTCGCAGCGGTCGCTGCTCAGGCCCTAATAATAATAATAATAATATTAATAATAATAAAAGTAATAATATTTTCTACAAAAACAATAGGGACCTCGCAGCCGTCGCAGCTCGGGCCCTAATAACAATTTCTAGAAAAACAATAGGGACCTCGCAGCGGTCACTGCTCGGGCCCTAATAATAATAATAATAAAAATAATAATAATTTCCACAAAAACAATGGGGACCTCGTAGCGGTCGCTGCTCAGGCCCTAATAATAATTTCTACAAAAACAATAGGGACCTCGCCGCCGTCGCTGCTCGGGCCCCAATAATAATTTCTACACAAAGTCCATTGTGGTGACCCGCCCCCTTTTAAGTAAATTCAAAATGGCCGACTTCCTGTAAAACCTAGCTCATTGCTCCAAGAGACTTTTTTGTAGGTCTTGGTCTTATACATACAGTGAACCCTCGCTACTTCGCGGTTCACCTTTCGCGGGTTCAGTGCTTCGCGGGTCTAAAAAATATTCGGGGGCATTGTAGTTTCGCCGAGCGGCACGACGGGGCGCTGGAGCGGTTAGACGGCCGGCGTGCGCCGAAGAAGAGCGTGGGCGAAGAGGAGAGTGGACGAAGAAGAGCACGTTCTCCCGGACACGATCGGTGGCGACGTTTCGCGCGGTTCGGACCGTACCAGAGCTCCGGCCGGCGTGCGTGGCAGTTAAGCCGTAGAGGAGCACCTTCCCCGGGCACGGGCGGTGCCAAGCGGCCCCTAAGTTTAACCGAATGGAAGCTCCGGAGGAGGAGGGCATGCTCGCGTCACAGTAAGCCGAAGAGGAGCACCTTCCCCGGGCACGGGCGGTTCCAAGCGGCCCCTAAGGTTAACCGAATGGAAGCTCCGGAGGAGGAGGGCATGCTCGCGTCACAGTAAGCCGAAGAGGAGCACCTTCCCCGGGCACGGGCGGTTCCAAGCGGCCCCTAAGTTTAACTGAATGGAAGCTCCGGAGGAGGAGGGCATGCTCGCGTCACAGTAAGCCGAAGAGGAGCACCTTCCCCGGGCACGGGCGGTGCCAAGCGGCCCCTAAGTTTAACCGAATGGAAGTTCCGGGGGAGGAGGGCGGGCGTGTGTCACAGTTAAGCCGAATTGGAGCACCTCTTCCGCCCGGGCACGAGCGGAGCGCGAGGCTGTCAGTTATGAATGAATAAATGAATAAATAAATAAAGAATGCCACCTTTCATTTAACAGGGCACACCGGACGGCGTACCAGCAGGTAAAAGTCGGAGTAATTAAATAAATACTAAAAGAATGGCTGGGGAATAAAAAAATAATACGTTTTAATAATAATTTGGTTTTTTTGTTGGAAAATGAATTTCACTCTCTCTCTCCCCGTATATATATATATATATATATATATATATATATATATATATATATATATATTTATTATATATATTGTATATTTTTTTTAAGCATTTTTGAAGGTGCGCCGCTACTTCGCGGATTTTCAGTTTTCGCGGGTGGTCTCGGTCCCCATTAACCGCGATAACCGAGGGTTCACTGTACTCCATAAAATTTACAAAAAGCGAGGTGAAACACTCAACCAGAGCTGCTTTTTTTTAACATTTCTCGAGGGCCATGGCGAGCCATTTCAAAAAAGCTGCACAACTAACTTATAAAATATTGATAAATTTGCTCGGCCTGATGTGTGTGTAAAGTTTTACGAGTTGTCGTTCATATTTAGAACCTCATAATCAGCTTTGTTTTATTGCCGAACAGTGCAATGCCACTCCCACAACTTTTCACGAAAAATCACGAATTTCGTATTGTGACATCCTCATGGCCGAAACAGTCATCCGAGCATATATGAGGGCGACCTTGTTGAGTTGCACGGAGAAAAACATCCAAGAAAATAACTTGTATTAGCTTTTACCAGTTGGTGGCGCTACTACTACGATGTAAAATAAGTTGGTAGATGTCTTCAGGGCTGAAGTATCCTCAAATGTGTACAACTTCGAGAAGATAGGATCATCTGAGTCATGTTGCCGGAGCTTTTGTTGCCACAAAGTACAATCGGACTTTTCAGCACCTTAATAGCCACGCCTTTTGCCAAAACGTCACAAAATTCGGCAGAGAGTAAGATCATTGTCTTGAGTCTTTTCTGACAAATTTTCAGTCGGATTCGTCAAAAGGGCACCGTGCAGTACGTGAAAATTAAAATAAAAACAAATTTTTGATTCCACTTGGCGGCACTGTGTGTATAACAAAATAATAACATTAAGATGTCTTCAGGTCGGGACGTTTTATTTACAGGTGAAGGTTTGGATTTTTAGGAGCATGTGCAGGGGAGTTATTAAGCATTCATTTATTTGTATTAGGTTCATTTTGTCTTCTTATTATTGATATTTGACTGATTCATTAAAAGCAGACAATTATGTTTTAGGTTAATTTTTTACCTGACATGTTTCGGCGAGTCTTTCGCCTTCTTCAGAGTGTCGCATGATGGTGTCTTGAGACCCGTCTTTATCAGCTGATGTTCCATGAGGGTGTGACTTACCTGTCAAAAAAATGAAAAATCAGAGCAGTAAAAGAACAAGCACAACATGAACATTACAAATCAGCAATCACTGACCACTGCAAAAGGGAAAACCACATCATGGACCGGGAGAAGGGCAGGGTCATCCGCACCGAAGAGAACAAACAACAGCGCTGGATCAGAGAGGCCATTGAGATCTGCAAGCGAGGCATAAAAACCATGAACAGAGACAAGGGAGCCTTCATCCTCTCTACCACCTGGAGCAGCATTTTGGCGGAGTGAACGGACAGCGGGGGGCGTGACTTGCCTTCGTTCTTGTGACAGGTAAGTCACGCCCTCATGGAACATCAGCTGATAAAGACGGGCCACAAGACACCATCATGTGACACTCTGAAGAAGGCGAAAGACTTTCGTATTGTGACATCCTCAAGGCCTAAACACTCATCCGAGCAAATGTAAGGTAGATTTTGTTAACCTGCCCGGAGAAAAAAATCAACGAAAATAATTTGTATTTGTTTTAACCAGTTGGTGGCGCTACCACTGCGATCAAAAATAAGTTGGCAGCCGTCTTCAGGGCCTGAATATCCTCAAATGTGAAAAATTTCGAGAAGATGGATCATCTGAATCATTTTGCAGGAACTTTTGTTGCCACGGAGAATAATCAGACTCTGCGGCACCGTAATAGCCACGCCCTTCGAAGGAAAGTCACAAAAATAGGGATAGAGTAAGATCAATGTCTTGAGTCTTTTCTAGCCAATTTTCAATCAGATTCGTTAAAAGGGCACCGTGCAGTACGTCAAAATGTAAAAAATGATATTGATTGGCGCAAGGTGTATAACTGAATATAAACATATAGATGTCTTCAGGTACAGACTCTTTATGTACATGTGAAGTTTTGGATTTTTAGCAGCATGTGCAGGAGAGTTATTAAGCATTTTGTCCATTGCGGCGAAGGAAATCTTAAGTGAAAACTTTGATGCCCCGCCCCCGTCATATAGTATTTCGGAAACAAAAAATTTTAGCCCCAGTGTTTGTGCCAGGTCTTCAGATGCTACAGACAGAATTTTAAGGCAATCAGATGAAGCCTTTAGGAACAGGGTGCAAAAGAATGACCCCTGTAAACATGCAAAAAAGGGCAAAAGTCGGACTTTCAAAATTTCATAACTCACTTCCTGTTCATATTAGACGTTAAAATATCAAATTTTTCGCCATGCCCGATGAGACTGCCAAGTTTGGTGAGTTTTTGTGCATGTTTCGGGGGTCAAAAATGCGATCGAACAATCGGAAAAATAATAATAATAATAATTTCTACAAAAACAATAGGGACTTCGCAGCGGTCGCTGCTCAGGCCCTAATAATAATAATAATAATAATAATAAAAGTAATAATATTTTCTACAAAAACAATAGGGACCTCGCCGCGGTCGCTGCTCGGGCCCCAATAATAATTTCTACACAAAGTCCATTGTGGTGACCCGCCCCCTTTTAAGTAAATTCAAAATGGCCGACTTCCTGTAAAACCTAGCTCATTGCTCCAAGAGACTTTTTTGTAGGTCTTGGTCTTATACATACAGTGAACCCTCGCTACTTCGCGGTTCACCTTTCGCGGGTTCAGTGCTTCGCGGGTCTAAAAAATATTCGGGGGCATTGTAGTTTCGCCGAGCGGCACGACGGGGCGCTGGAGCGGTTAGACGGCCGGCGTGCGCCGAAGAAGAGCGTGGGCGAAGAGGAGAGTGGACGAAGAAGAGCACGTTCCCCCGGACACGATCGGTGGCGACGTTTCGCGCGGTTCGGACCGTACCAGAGCTCCGGCCAGCGTGCGTGGCAGTTAAGCCGTAGAGGAGCACCTTCCCCGGGCACGGGCGGTGCCAAGCGGCCCCTAACTTTAACCGAATGGAAGCTCCGGAGGAGGAGGGCATGCTCGCGTCACAGTAAGCCGAAGAGGAGCACCTTCCCCGGGCACGGGCGGTTCCAAGCGGCCCCTAAGTTTAACCGAATGGAAGCTCCGGAGGAGGAGGGCATGCTCGCGTCACAGTAAGCCGAAGAGGAGCACCTTCCCCGGGCACGGGCGGTGCCAAGCGGCCCCTAAGTTTAACCGAATGGAAGCTCCGGGGGAGGAGGGCGGGCGTGTGTCACAGTTAAGCCAAATTGGAGCACCTCTTCTGCCCGGGCACGAGCGGAGCGCGAGGCTGTCAGTTATGAATGAATAAATGAATAAATAAATAAAGAATGCCACCTTTCATTTCACAGGGCACACCGGACGGCGTACCAGCAGGTAAAAGTCGGAGTAATTAAATAAATACAAAAAGAATGGCTGGGGAATAAAAAAATAATACGTTTTAATAATAATTAGTTTTTTTTGTTATAACATGAATTTCACTCTCTCTCTTCCCGTATATATATATATATATATATATATATATATATATATATATTTATTATATATATTGTATATTTTTTTTAAGCATTTTTGAAGGTGCGCCGCTACTTCGCGGATTTTCAGTTTTCGCGGGTGGTCTCGGTCCCCATTAACCGCGATAACCGAGGGTTCACTGTACTCCATAAAATTTACAAAAAGCGAGGTGAAACACTCAACCAGAGCTGCTTTTTTTAAAACATTTCTCGAGGGCCATGGCGAGCCATTTCAAAAAAGCTGCACAACTAACGTATAAAATATTGATAAATTTGCTCGGCCTGATGTGTGTGTAAAGTTTCACGAGTTGTCGTTCATATTTAGAACCTCATAATCAGCGTTGTTTTATTGCCGAACAGTGCAATGCCACTCCCACAACTTTTCACGAAAAAGGACTAATTTCGTATTGTGACATCCTCATGGCCGAAACAGTCATCCGAGCATATATGAGGGCGACCTTGTTGAGTTGCACGGAGAAAAACATCCAAGAAAATAACTTGTATTAGCTTTTACCAGTTGGTGGCGCTACTACTACGATGTAAAATAAGTTGGTAGATGTCTTCAGGGCTGAAGTATCCTCAAATGTGTACAACTTCGAGAAGATAGGATCATCTGAGTCATGTTGCCGGAGCTTTTGTTGCCACAGAGTACAATCGGACTTTTCAGCACCTTAATAGCCACGCCTTTTGCCAAAACGTCACAAAATTCGGCAGAGAGTAAGATCATTGTCTTGAGTCTTTTCTGACTAATTTTCAGTCGGATTCGTCAAAAGGGCACCGTGCAGTACGTGAAAATTAAAATAAAAAAAAATTTTTGATTCCACTTGGCGGCACTGTGTGTATAACAAAATAATAACATTAAGATGTCTTCAGGTCGGGACGTTTTATTTACAGGTGAAGGTTTGGATTTTTAGGAGCATGTGCAGGGGAGTTATTAAGCATTCATTTATTTGTATTAGGTTCATTTTGTCTTCTTATTATTGATATTTGACTGATTCATTAAAAGCAGACAATTATGTTTTAGGTTAATTTTTTACCTGACATGTTTCGGCGAGTCTTTCGCCTTCTTCAGAGTGTCGCATGATGGTGTCTTGAGACCCGTCTTTATCAGCTGATGTTCCATGAGGGTGTGACTTACCTGTCAAAAAAATGAAAAAATCAGAGCAGTAAAAGAACAAGCACAACATGAACATTACAAATCAGCAATCACTGACCACTGCAAAAGGGAAAACCACATCATGGACCGGGAGAAGGGCAGGGTCATCCGCACAGAAGAGAACAAACAACAGCGCTGGATCAGAGAGGCCATTGAGATCTGCAAGCGAGGCATAAAAACCATGAACAGAGACAAGGGAGCCTTCATCCTCTCTACCACCTGGACCAGCATCTTGGCGGAGTGAACGGACAGCGGGGGGCGTGACTTGCCTTCATTCTTGTGACAGGTAAGTCACGCCCTCATGGAACATCAGCTGATAAAGACGGGTCACAAGACAGCATCATGTGACACTCTGAAGAAGGCGAAAGACTTTTGTATTGTGACATGCTCAAGGCCTAAACACTCATCCGAGCAAATATAAGGTAGATTTTGTTCACCTGCCCGGAGAAAAACATCAACGAAAATAATTTGTATTTGTTTTAACCAGTTGGTGGCGCTACCACTGCGATCAAAAATAAGTTGGCAGCCGTCTTCAGGGCCTGAATATCCTCAAATGTGAAAGATTTCCAGAAGATGGATCATCTGAATCATTTTGCAGGAACTTTTGTTGCCACGGAGAATAATCAGACTCTGCGGCACCGTAATAGCCACGCCCTTTGAAGGAAAGTCATAAAAATAGGGATAGAGTAAGATCAATGTCTTGAGTCTTTTCTAGCCAATTTTCAATCGGATTCGTTAAAAGGGTACCATGCAGTACGTCAAAATGTAAAAAATGATATTGATTGGCGCAAGGTGTATAACTGAATATAAACATGTCGATGTCTTCAGGTACAGACTCTTTATGTACATGTGAAGTTTTGGATTTTTAGCAGCATGTGAAGGAGAGTTATTAAGCATTTTGTCCATTGCGGCGAAGGAAATCTTAAGTGAAAACTTTGAAGCCCCGCCCCCGTCATATAGTATTTCGGAAACAAAAAGTTTTAGCCCCAGTGTTTGTCCCAGGTCTTCAGATGCTACAGACAGAATTTTAAGGCAATCAGATGAAGCCTTTAGGATCAGGGTGCAAAAGAATGACCCCTGTAAACATGCAAAAAAGGGCAAAAGTCGGACTTTCAAAAATTCATAACTCACTTCCTGTTCATATTAGACGTTAAAATATCAAATTTTTCGCCATGCCCGATGAGACTGCCAAGTTTGGTGAGTTTTTGTGCATGTTTCGGGGGTCAAAAATGCGATCGAACAATCGGAAAAATAATAATAATAATAATTTCTACAAAAACAATAGGGACTTCGCAGCGGTCGCTGCTCAGGCCCTAATAATAATAATAATAATAATAATAAAAGTAATAATGTTTTCTACAAAAACAATAGGGACCTCGCCGCGGTCGCTGCTCGGGCCCCAATAATAATTTCTACACAAAGTCCATTGTGGTGACCCGCCCCCTTTTAAGTAAATTCAAAATGGCCGACTTCCTGTAAAACCTAGCTCATTGCTCCAAGAGACTTTTTTGTAGGTCTTGGTCTTATACATACAGTGAACCCTCGCTACTTCGCGGTTCACCTTTCGCGGGTTCAGTGCTTCGCGGGTCTAAAAAATATTCGGGGGCATTGTAGTTTCGCAGAGCGGCACGACGGGGCGCTGGAGCGGTTAGACGGCCGGCGTGCGCCGAAGAAGAGCGTGGGCGAAGAGGAGAGTGGACGAAGAAGAGCACGTTCCCCCGGACACGATCGGTGGCGACGTTTCGCGCGGTTCGGACCGTACCAGAGCTCCGGCCGGCGTGCGTGGCAGTTAAGCCGTAGAGGAGCACCTTCCCCGGGCACGGGCGGTTCCAAGCGGCCCCTAAGTTTAACCGAATGGAAGCTCCGGAGGAGGAGGGCATGCTCGCGTCACAGTAAGCCGAAGAGGAGCACCTTCCCCCGGCACGGGCGGTGCCAAGCGGCCCCTAAGTTTAACCGAATGGAAGCTCCGGGGGAGGAGGGCGGGCGTGTGTCACAGTTAAGCCAAATTGGAGCACCTCTTCTGCCCGGGCACGAGCGGAGCGCGAGGCTGTCAGTTATGAATGAATAAATGAATAAATAAATAAAGAATGCCACCTTTCATTTCACAGGGCACACCGGACGGCGTACCAGCAGGTAAAAGTCGGAGTAATTAAATAAATACTAAAAGAATGGCTGGGGAATAAAAAAATAATACGTTTTAATAATAATTTGTTTTTTTTGTTATAACATGAATTTCACTCTCTCTCTCCCCGTATATATATATATATATATATATATATATATATATATATATATTTATTATATATATTGTATATTTTTTTTAAGCATTTTTGAAGGTGCGCCGCTACTTCGCGGATTTTCAGTTTTCGCGGGTGGTCTCGGTCCCCATTAACCGCGATAACCGAGGGTTCACTGTACTCCATAAAATTTACAAAAAGCGAGGTGAAACACTCAACCAGAGCTGCTTTTTTTAACATTTCTCGAGGGCCATGGCGAGCCATTTCAAAAAAGCTGCACAACTAACGTATAAAATATTGATAAATTTGCTCGGCCTGATGTGTGTGTAAAGTTTTACGAGTTGTCGTTCATATTTAGAACCTCATAATCAGCTTTGTTTTATTGCCGAACAGTGTAATGCCACTCCCACAACTTTTCACGAAAAAGGACGAATTTCGTATTGTGACATCCTCATGGCCGAAACAGTCATCCGAGCATATATGAGGGCGACCTTGTTGAGTTGCACGGAGAAAAACATCCAAGAAAATAACTTGTATTAGCTTTTACCAGTTGGTGTCGCTACTACTACGATGTAAAATAAGTTGGTAGATGTCTTCAGGGCTGAAGTATCCTCAAATGTGTACAACTTCGAGAAGATAGGATCATCTGAGTCATGTTGCCGGCCGGAGCTTTTGTTGCCACAGAGTACAATCGGACTTTTCAGCACCTTAATAGCCACGCCTTTTGCCAAAACGTCAAGAAATTCGGCAGAGAGTAAGATCATTGTCTTGAGTCTTTTCTGACTAATTTTCAGTCGGATTCGTCAAAAGGGCACCGTGCAGTACGTGAAAATTAAAATAAAAACAAATTTTTGATTCCACTTGGCGGCACTGTGTGTATAACAAAATAATAACATTACGATGTCTTCAGGTCGGGACGTTTTATTTACAGGTGAAGGTTTGGATTTTTAGGAGCATGTGCAGGGGAGTTATTAAGCATTCATTTATTTGTATTAGGTTCATTTTGTCTTCTTATTATTGATATTTGACTGATTCATTAAAAGCAGACAATTATGTTTTAGGTTAATTTTTTACCTGACATGTTTCGGCGAGTCTTTCGCCTTCTTCAGAGTGTCGCATGATGGTGTCTTGAGCTGATGTTCCATGAGGGTGTGACTTACCTGTCAAAAAAATGAAAAAAATCAGAGCAGTAAAAGAACAAGCACAACATGAACATTACAAATCAGCAATCACTGACCACTGCAAAAGGGAAAACCACATCATGGACCGGGAGAAGGGCAGGGTCATCCGCACAGAAGAGAACAAACAACAGCGCTGGATCAGAGAGGCCATTGAGATCTGCAAGCGAGGCATAAAAACCATGAACAGAGACAAGGGAGCCTTCATCCTCTCTACCACCTGGACCAGCATCTTGGCGGAGTGAACGGACAGCGGGGGGCGTGACTTGCCTTCATTCTTGTGACAGGTAAGTCACGCCCTCATGGAACATCAGCTGATAAAGACGGGTCACAAGACAGCATCATGTGACACTCTGAAGAAGGCGAAAGACTTTCGTATTGTGACATGCTCAAGGCCTAAACACTCATCCGAGCAAATATAAGGTAGATTTTGTTCACCTGCCCGGAGAAAAACATCAACGAAAATAATTTGTATTTGTTTTAACCAGTTGGTGGCGCTACCACTGCGATCAAAAATAAGTTGGCAGCCGTCTTCAGGGCCTGAATATCCTCAAATGTGAAAAATTTCGAGAAGATGGATCATCTGAATCATTTTGCAGGAACTTTTGTTGCCACGGAGAATAATCAGACTCTGCGGCACCGTAATAGCCACGCCCTTCGAAGGAAAGTCACAAAAATAGGGATAGAGTAAGATCAATGTCTTGAGTCTTTTGTAGCCAATTTTCAATCAGATTCGTTAAAAGGGCACCGTGCAGTACGTCAAAATGTAAAAAATGATATTGATTGGCGCAAGGTGTATAACTGAATATAAACATATAGATGTCTTCAGGTACAGACTTTTTATGTACATGTGAAGTTTTGGATTTTTAGCAGCATGTGCAGGAGAGTTATTAAGCATTTTGTCCATTGCGGCGAAGGAAATCTTAAGTGAAAACTTTGAAGCCCCGCCCCCGTCATATAGTATTTCGGAAACAAAAAATTTTAGCCCCAGTGTTTGTCCCAGGTCTTCAGATGCTACAGACAGAATTTTAAGGCAATCAGATGAAGCCTTTAGGATCAGGGTGCAAAAGAATGACCCCTGTAAACATGCAAAAAAGGGCAAAAGTCGGACTTTCAAAAATTCATAACTCACTTCCTGTTCATATTAGACGTTAAAATATCAAATTTTTCGCCATGCCCGATGAGACTGCCAAGTTTGGTGAGTTTTTGTGCATGTTTCGGGGTCAAAAATGCGATCGAACAATCGGAAAAATAATAATAATAATAATTTCTACAAAAACAATAGGGACTTCGCAGCGGTCGCTGCTCAGGCCCTAATAATAATAATAATAATATTAATAATAATAAAAGTAATAATATTTTCTACAAAAACAATAGGGACCTCGCAGCCGTCGCAGCTCGGGCCCTAATAACAATTTCTAGAAAAACAATAGGGACCTCGCAGCGGTCACTGCTCGGGCCCTAATAATAATAATAATAAAAATAATAATAATTTCCACAAAAACAATGGGGACCTCGTAGCGGTCGCTGCTCAGGCCCTAATAATAATTTCTACAAAAACAATAGGGACCTCGCCGCCGTCGCTGCTCGGGCCCCAATAATAATTTCTACACAAAGTCCATTGTGGTGACCCGCCCCCTTTTAAGTAAATTCAAAATGGCCGACTTCCTGTAAAACCTAGCTCATTGCTCCAAGAGACTTTTTTGTAGGTCTTGGTCTTATACATACAGTGAACCCTCGCTACTTCGCGGTTCACCTTTCGCGGGTTCAGTGCTTCGCGGGTCTAAAAAATATTCGGGGGCATTGTAGTTTCGCCGAGCGGCACGACGGGGCGCTGGAGCGGTTAGACGGCCGGCGTGCGCCGAAGAAGAGCGTGGGCGAAGAGGAGAGTGGACGAAGAAGAGCACGTTCTCCCGGACACGATCGGTGGCGACGTTTCGCGCGGTTCGGACCGTACCAGAGCTCCGGCCGGCGTGCGTGGCAGTTAAGCCGTAGAGGAGCACCTTCCCCGGGCACGGGCGGTGCCAAGCGGCCCCTAAGTTTAACCGAATGGAAGCTCCGGAGGAGGAGGGCATGCTCGCGTCACAGTAAGCCGAAGAGGAGCACCTTCCCCGGGCACGGGCGGTTCCAAGCGGCCCCTAAGGTTAACCGAATGGAAGCTCCGGAGGAGGAGGGCATGCTCGCGTCACAGTAAGCCGAAGAGGAGCACCTTCCCCGGGCACGGGCGGTTCCAAGCGGCCCCTAAGTTTAACTGAATGGAAGCTCCGGAGGAGGAGGGCATGCTCGCGTCACAGTAAGCCGAAGAGGAGCACCTTCCCCGGGCACGGGCGGTGCCAAGCGGCCCCTAAGTTTAACCGAATGGAAGTTCCGGGGGAGGAGGGCGGGCGTGTGTCACAGTTAAGCCGAATTGGAGCACCTCTTCCGCCCGGGCACGAGCGGAGCGCGAGGCTGTCAGTTATGAATGAATAAATGAATAAATAAATAAAGAATGCCACCTTTCATTTAACAGGGCACACCGGACGGCGTACCAGCAGGTAAAAGTCGGAGTAATTAAATAAATACTAAAAGAATGGCTGGGGAATAAAAAAATAATACGTTTTAATAATAATTTGGTTTTTTTGTTGGAAAATGAATTTCACTCTCTCTCTCCCCGTATATATATATATATATATATATATATATATATATATATATATATATATATATATATTATTATATATATTGTATATTTTTTTTAAGCATTTTTGAAGGTGCGCCGCTACTTCGCGGATTTTCAGTTTTCGCGGGTGGTCTCGGTCCCCATTAACCGCGATAACCGAGGGTTCACTGTACTCCATAAAATTTACAAAAAGCGAGGTGAAACACTCAACCAGAGCTGCTTTTTTTTAACATTTCTCGAGGGCCATGGCGAGCCATTTCAAAAAAGCTGCACAACTAACTTATAAAATATTGATAAATTTGCTCGGCCTGATGTGTGTGTAAAGTTTTACGAGTTGTCGTTCATATTTAGAACCTCATAATCAGCTTTGTTTTATTGCCGAACAGTGCAATGCCACTCCCACAACTTTTCACGAAAAATCACGAATTTCGTATTGTGACATCCTCATGGCCGAAACAGTCATCCGAGCATATATGAGGGCGACCTTGTTGAGTTGCACGGAGAAAAACATCCAAGAAAATAACTTGTATTAGCTTTTACCAGTTGGTGGCGCTACTACTACGATGTAAAATAAGTTGGTAGATGTCTTCAGGGCTGAAGTATCCTCAAATGTGTACAACTTCGAGAAGATAGGATCATCTGAGTCATGTTGCCGGAGCTTTTGTTGCCACAAAGTACAATCGGACTTTTCAGCACCTTAATAGCCACGCCTTTTGCCAAAACGTCACAAAATTCGGCAGAGAGTAAGATCATTGTCTTGAGTCTTTTCTGACAAATTTTCAGTCGGATTCGTCAAAAGGGCACCGTGCAGTACGTGAAAATTAAAATAAAAACAAATTTTTGATTCCACTTGGCGGCACTGTGTGTATAACAAAATAATAACATTAAGATGTCTTCAGGTCGGGACGTTTTATTTACAGGTGAAGGTTTGGATTTTTAGGAGCATGTGCAGGGGAGTTATTAAGCATTCATTTATTTGTATTAGGTTCATTTTGTCTTCTTATTATTGATATTTGACTGATTCATTAAAAGCAGACAATTATGTTTTAGGTTAATTTTTTACCTGACATGTTTCGGCGAGTCTTTCGCCTTCTTCAGAGTGTCGCATGATGGTGTCTTGAGCTGATGTTCCATGAGGGTGTGACTTACCTGTCAAAAAAATGAAAAAAATCAGAGCAGTAAAAGAACAAGCACAACATGAACATTACAAATCAGCAATCACTGACCACTGCAAAAGGGAAAACCACATCATGGACCGGGAGAAGGGCAGGGTCATCCGCACAGAAGAGAACAAACAACAGCGCTGGATCAGAGAGGCCATTGAGATCTGCAAGCGAGGCATAAAAACCATGAACAGAGACAAGGGAGCCTTCATCCTCTCTACCACCTGGACCAGCATCTTGGCGGAGTGAACGGACAGCGGGGGGCGTGACTTGCCTTCATTCTTGTGACAGGTAAGTCACGCCCTCATGGAACATCAGCTGATAAAGACGGGTCACAAGACAGCATCATGTGACACTCTGAAGAAGGCGAAAGACTTTCGTATTGTGACATGCTCAAGGCCTAAACACTCATCCGAGCAAATATAAGGTAGATTTTGTTCACCTGCCCGGAGAAAAACATCAACGAAAATAATTTGTATTTGTTTTAACCAGTTGGTGGCGCTACCACTGCGATCAAAAATAAGTTGGCAGCCGTCTTCAGGGCCTGAATATCCTCAAATGTGAAAAATTTCGAGAAGATGGATCATCTGAATCATTTTGCAGGAACTTTTGTTGCCACGGAGAATAATCAGACTCTGCGGCACCGTAATAGCCACGCCCTTCGAAGGAAAGTCACAAAAATAGGGATAGAGTAAGATCAATGTCTTGAGTCTTTTGTAGCCAATTTTCAATCAGATTCGTTAAAAGGGCACCGTGCAGTACGTCAAAATGTAAAAAATGATATTGATTGGCGCAAGGTGTATAACTGAATATAAACATATAGATGTCTTCAGGTACAGACTTTTTATGTACATGTGAAGTTTTGGATTTTTAGCAGCATGTGCAGGAGAGTTATTAAGCATTTTGTCCATTGCGGCGAAGGAAATCTTAAGTGAAAACTTTGAAGCCCCGCCCCCGTCATATAGTATTTCGGAAACAAAAAATTTTAGCCCCAGTGTTTGTCCCAGGTCTTCAGATGCTACAGACAGAATTTTAAGGCAATCAGATGAAGCCTTTAGGATCAGGGTGCAAAAGAATGACCCCTGTAAACATGCAAAAAAGGGCAAAAGTCGGACTTTCAAAAATTCATAACTCACTTCCTGTTCATATTAGACGTTAAAATATCAAATTTTTCGCCATGCCCGATGAGACTGCCAAGTTTGGTGAGTTTTTGTGCATGTTTCGGGGTCAAAAATGCGATCGAACAATCGGAAAAATAATAATAATAATAATTTCTACAAAAACAATAGGGACTTCGCAGCGGTCGCTGCTCAGGCCCTCATAATAATAATAATAATATTAATAATAATAAAAGTAATAATATTTTCTACAAAAACAATAGGGACCTCGCAGCCGTCGCAGCTCGGGCCCTAATAACAATTTCTAGAAAAACAATAGGGACCTCGCAGCGGTCACTGCTCGGGCCCTAATAATAATAATAATAAAAATAATAATAATTTCCACAAAAACAATGGGGACCTCGTAGCGGTCGCTGCTCAGGCCCTAATAATAATTTCTACAAAAACAATAGGGACCTCGCCGCCGTCGCTGCTCGGGCCCCAATGATAATTTCTACACAAAGTCCATTGTGGTGACCCGCCCCCTTTTAAGTAAATTCAAAATGGCCGACTTCCTGTAAAACCTAGCTCATTGCTCCAAGAGACTTTTTTGTAGGTCTTGGTCTTATACATACAGTGAACCCTCGCTACTTCGCGGTTCACCTTTCGCGGGTTCAGTGCTTCGCGGGTCTAAAAAATATTCGGGGGCATTGTAGTTTCGCCGAGCGGCACGACGGGGCGCTGGAGCGGTTAGACGGCCGGCGTGCGCCGAAGAAGAGCGTGGGCGAAGAGGAGAGTGGACGAAGAAGAGCACGTTCTCCCGGACACGATCGGTGGCGACGTTTCGCGCGGTTCGGACCGTACCAGAGCTCCGGCCGGCGTGCGTGGCAGTTAAGCCGTAGAGGAGCACCTTCCCCGGGCACGGGCGGTGCCAAGCGGCCCCTAAGTTTAACCGAATGGAAGCTCCGGAGGAGGAGGGCATGCTCGCGTCACAGTAAGCCGAAGAGGAGCACCTTCCCCGGGCACGGGCGGTTCCAAGCGGCCCCTAAGGTTAACCGAATGGAAGCTCCGGAGGAGGAGGGCATGCTCGCGTCACAGTAAGCCGAAGAGGAGCACCTTCCCCGGGCACGGGCGGTTCCAAGCGGCCCCTAAGTTTAACTGAATGGAAGCTCCGGAGGAGGAGGGCATGCTCGCGTCACAGTAAGCCGAAGAGGAGCACCTTCCCCGGGCACGGGCGGTGCCAAGCGGCCCCTAAGTTTAACCGAATGGAAGTTCCGGGGGAGGAGGGCGGGCGTGTGTCACAGTTAAGCCGAATTGGAGCACCTCTTCCGCCCGGGCACGAGCGGAGCGCGAGGCTGTCAGTTATGAATGAATAAATGAATAAATAAATAAAGAATGCCACCTTTCATTTCACAGGGCACACCGGACGGCGTACCAGCAGGTAAAAGTCGGAGTAATTAAATAAATACGAAAAGAATGGCTGGGGAATAAAAAAATAATACGTTTTAATAATAATTTGGTTTTTTTGTTGTAAAATGAATTTCACTCTCTCTCTCCCCGTATATATATATATATATATATATATATATATATATATATATATATATATATATATATATATATATATATATATATTATATATATTGTATATTTTTTTTAAGCATTTTTGAAGGTGCGCCGCTACTTCGCGGATTTTCAGTTTTCGCGGGTGGTCTCGGTCCCCATTAACCGCGATAACCGAGGGTTCACTGTACTCCATAAAATTTACAAAAAGCGAGGTGAAACACTCAACCAGAGCTGCTTTTTTTTAACATTTCTCGAGGGCCATGGCGAGCCATTTCAAAAAAGCTGCACAACTAACTTATAAAATATTGATAAATTTGCTCGGCCTGATGTGTGTGTAAAGTTTTACGAGTTGTCGTTCATATTTAGAACCTCATAATCAGCTTTGTTTTATTGCCGAACAGTGCAATGCCACTCCCACAACTTTTCACGAAAAATCACGAATTTCGTATTGTGACATCCTCATGGCCGAAACAGTCATCCGAGCATATATGAGGGCGACCTTGTTGAGTTGCACGGAGAAAAACATCCAAGAAAATAACTTGTATTAGCTTTTACCAGTTGGTGGCGCTACTACTACGATGTAAAATAAGTTGGTAGATGTCTTCAGGGCTGAAGTATCCTCAAATGTGTACAACTTCGAGAAGATAGGATCATCTGAGTCATGTTGCCGGAGCTTTTGTTGCCACAAAGTACAATCGGACTTTTCAGCACCTTAATAGCCACGCCTTTTGCCAAAACGTCACAAAATTCGGCAGAGAGTAAGATCATTGTCTTGAGTCTTTTCTGACAAATTTTCAGTCGGATTCGTCAAAAGGGCACCGTGCAGTACGTGAAAATTAAAATAAAAACAAATTTTTGATTCCACTTGGCGGCACTGTGTGTATAACAAAATAATAACATTAAGATGTCTTCAGGTCGGGACGTTTTATTTACAGGTGAAGGTTTGGATTTTTAGGAGCATGTGCAGGGGAGTTATTAAGCATTCATTTATTTGTATTAGGTTCATTTTGTCTTCTTATTATTGATATTTGACTGATTCATTAAAAGCAGACAATTATGTTTTAGGTTAATTTTTTACCTGACATGTTTCGGCGAGTCTTTCGCCTTCTTCAGAGTGTCGCATGATGGTGTCTTGAGACCCGTCTTTATCAGCTGATGTTCCATGAGGGTGTGACTTACCTG
This sequence comes from Idiotropiscis lumnitzeri, assembly GCF_059441095.1. NCBI lineage: Eukaryota > Metazoa > Chordata > Actinopteri > Syngnathiformes > Syngnathidae > Idiotropiscis > Idiotropiscis lumnitzeri. The sequence continues at coordinate 640,389 of NW_028283592.1, forward strand.
TCAAAAAAATGAAAAATCAGAGCAGTAAAAGAACAAGCACAACATGAACATTACAAATCAGCAATCACTGACCACTGCAAAAGGGAAAACCACATCATGGACCGGGAGAAGGGCAGGGTCATCCGCACAGAAGAGAACAAACAACAGCGCTGGATCAGAGAGGCCATTGAGATCTGCAAGCGAGGCATAAAAACCATGAACAGAGACAAGGGAGCCTTCATCCTCTCTACCACCTGGACCAGCATCTTGGCGGAGTGAACGGACAGCGGGGGGCGTGACTTGCCTTCATTCTTGTGACAGGTAAGTCACGCCCTCATGGAACATCAGCTGATAAAGACGGGTCACAAGACACCATCATGTGACACTCTGAAGAAGGCGAAAGACTTTTGTATTGTGACATGCTCAAGGCCTAAACACTCATCCGAGCAAATATAAGGTAGATTTTGTTAACCTGCCCGGAGAAAAACATCAACAAAAATAATTTGTATTTGTTTTAACCAGTTGGTGGCGCTACCACTGCGATCAAAAATAAGTTGGCAGCCGTCTTCAGGGCCTGAATATCCTCAAATGTGAAAAATTTCGAGAAGATGGATCATCTGAATCATTTTGCAGGAACTTTTGTTGCCACGGAGAATAATCAGACTCTGCGGCACCGTAATAGCCACGCCCTTCGAAGGAAAGTCACAAAAATAGGGATAGAGTAAGATCAATGTCTTGAGTCTTTTCTAGCCAATTTTCAATCAGATTCGTTAAAAGGGCACCGTGCAGTACGTCAAAATGTAAAAAATGATATTGATTGGCGCAAGGTGTATAACTGAATATAAACATATAGATGTCTTCAGGTACAGACTCTTTATGTACATGTGAAGTTTTGGATTTTTAGCAGCATGTGCAGGAGAGTTATTAAGCATTTTGTCCATTGCGGCGAAAGAAATCTTAAGTGAAAACTTTGAAGCCCCGCCCCTGTCATATAGTATTTCGGAAACAAAAAATTTTAGCCCCAGTGTTTGTCCCAGGTCTTCAGATGCTACAGACAGAATTTTAAGGCAATCAGATGAAGCCTTTAGGATCAGGGTGCAAAAGAATGACCCCTGTAAACATGCAAAAAAGGGCAAAAGTCGGACTTTCAAAAATTCATAACTCACTTCCTGTTCATATTAGACGTTAAAATATCAAATTTTTCGCCATGCCCGATGAGACTGCCAAGTTTGGTGAGTTTTTGTGCATGTTTCAGGGGTCAAAAATGCGATCGAACAATCGGAAAAATAATAATAATAATAATTTCTACAAAAACAATAGGGACTTCGCAGCGGTCGCTGCTCAGGCCCTAATAATAATAATAATAATAATATTATTAATAATAAAAGTAATAATATTTTCTACAAAAACAATAGGGACCTCGCAGCCGTCGCAGCTCGGGCCCTAATAACAATTTCTAGAAAAACAATAGGGACCTCGCAGCGGTCACTGCTCGGGCCCTAATAATAATAATAAAAATAATAATAATTTCCACAAAAACAATGGGGACCTCGTAGCGGTCGCTGCTCGGGCCCTAATAATAATTTCTTCAAAAACAATAGGGACCTCGCCGCCGTCGCTGCTCGGGCCCCAATAATAATTTCTACACAAAGTCCATTGTGGTGACCCGCCCCCTTTTAAGTAAATTAAAAATGGCCGACTTCCTGTAAAACCTAGCTCATTGCTCCAAGAGACTTTTTTGTAGGTCTTGGTCTTATACATACAGTGAACCCTCGCTACTTCGCGGTTCACCTTTCGCGGGTTCAGTGCTTCGCGGGTCTAAAAAATATTCGGGGGCATTGTAGTTTCGCCGAGCGGCACGACGGGGCGCTGGAGCAGTTAGACGGCCGGCGTGCGCCGAAGAAGAGCGTGGGCGAAGAGGAGAGTGGACGAAGAAGAGCACGTTCCCCCGGACACGATCGGTGGCGACGTTTCGCGCGGTTTGAACCGTACCAGAGCTCCGGCCGGCGTGCGTGGCAGTTAAGCCGTAGAGGAACACCTTCCCCGGGCACGGGCGGTGCCAAGCGGCCCCTAAGTTTAACCGAATGGAAGCTCCGGAGGAGGAGGGCATGCTCGCGTCACAGTAAGCCGAAGAGGAGCACCTTCCCCGGGCACGGGCGGTTCCAAGCGGCCCCTAAGGTTAACCGAATGGAAGCTCCGGAGGAGGAGGGCATGCTCGCGTCACAGTAAGCCGAAGAGGAGCACCTTCCACGGGCACGGGCGGTTCCAAGCGGCCCCTAAGTTTAACCGAATGGAAGCTCCGGAGGAGGAGGGGATGCTCGCGTCACAGTAAGCCGAAGAGGAGCACCTTCCCCGGGCACGGGCGGTTTCAAGCGGCCCCTAAGTTTAACTGAATGGAAGCTCCGGAGGAGGAGGGTATGCTCGCGTCACAGTAAGCCGAAGAGGAGCACCTTCCCCGGGCACGGGCGGTGCCAAGCGGCCCCTAAGTTTAACCGAATGGAAGTTCCGGGGGAGGAGGGCGGGCGTGTGTCACAGTTAAGCCGAATTGGAGCACCTCTTCCGCCCGGGCACGAGCGGAGCGCGAGGCTGTCAGTTATGAATGAATAAATGAATAAATAAATAAAGAATGCCACCTTTCATTTCACAGGGCACACCGGACGGCGTACCAGCAGGTAAAAGTCGGAGTAATTAAATAAATACAAAAAGAATGGCTGGGGAATTAAAAAATAATATGTTTTAATAATAATTTGTTTTTTTTTGTTGTAACATGAATTTCACTCTCTCTCTCCCCGTATATATATATATATATATATATATATATATATATATATATATATATATATATATTTGCTCGGCCTGATGTGTGTGTAAAGTTTCACGAGTTGTCGTTCATATTTACAACCTCATAATCAGCGTTGTTTTATTGCCGAACAGTGCAATGCCACTCCCACAACCTTTCACGAAAAAGGACGAATTTCGTATTGTGACATCCTCATGGCCGAAACAGTAATCCGAGCATATATGAGGGCGACCTTGTTGAGTTGCACGGAGAAAAACATCCAAGAAAATAACTTGTATTAGCTTTTACCAGTTGGTGGCGCTACTACTACGATGAAAAATAAGTTGGTAGAAGTCTTCAGGGCTGAAGTATCCTCAAATGTGTACAACTTCGAGAAGATAGGATCATCTGAGTCATGTTGCCGGAGCTTTTGTTGTCACAAAGTACAATCGGACTTTTCAGCACCGTAATAGCCACGCCTTTTGCCAAAACGTCACAAAATTCGGCAGAGAGTAAGATCATTGTCTTGAGTCTTTTCTGACTAATTTTCAGTCGGATTCGTCAGAAGGGCACCGTGCAGTACGTGAAAATTAAAATAAAAACAAATTTTTGATTCCACTTGGCGGCGCTGTGTGTAAAACAAAATAATAACATTAAGATGTCTTCAGGTCGGGACGTTTTATTTACAGGTGAAGGTTTGGATTTTTAGGAGCATGTGCAGGGGAGTTATATTAAGCATTCATTTATTTGTATTAGGTTCATTTTGTCTTCTTATTATTGATATTTGACTGATTCATTAAAAGCAGACATTTATGTTTTAGGTTAATTTTTTACCTGACATGTTTCGGCGAGTCTTTCGCCTTCTTCAGAGTGTCGCATGATGGTGTCTTGAGACCAGTCTTTATCAGCTGATGTTCCATGAGGGTGTGACTTACCTGTCAAAAAAATTAAAAAATCAGAGCAGTAAAAGAACAAGCACAACATGAACATTACAAATCAGCAATCACTGACCACTGCAAAAGGGAAAACCACATCATGGACCGGGAGAAGGGCAGGGTCATCCGCACAGAAGAGAACAAACTACAGCGCTGGATCAGAGAGGCCATTGAGATCTGCAAGCGAGGCATAAAAACCATGAACAGAGACAAGGGAGCCTTCATCCTCTCTACCACCTGGAGCAGCGTCTTGGCGGAGTGAATGGACAGCGGGGGGCGTGACTTGCCTTCATTCTTGTGACAGGTAAGGCACGCCTTCATGGAACATCAGCTGATAAAGACAGGTCACAAGACACCATCACAGGGTTCGAAGTTAACTTTAAAAACTGCTTGCCCATAGGGCAAGTGCCACTAAAATTTGCCTTGCCCGAGTGGCCAAATTACTTGCCCAACTTGGGCAAGTGACAATTTTTTTTCTCTTGCCCTGAGTGACTTTTTGTATGACAAAGTGTCTAATTACAAATTGCATGAATTTTTTGTTCGGACAGTTCCCGCCTAGAAAGAATTAAAAATACGTTACAATCATAAGGGTTGCTTATAGAAAAATGTATCATGTATTAACACATTAATTAGGTGTCTGCTGACCCAGGATTATGTTATTGTTATGTTATGTTATATATGAAAGAGAATGTGGAATGACACTGAACGATGGAAGGTGGAAGGATGTGGAAAGATTGTGAATGACATTGAATGATTTGGAATGACACTGAAAGATTTTGAATAATACTGAATGACACTGAATGAAGTAAAACTTTCTGGGAACGGGCCAATTCAAGATAGCTGCCGCACTGTGGGGGAGGCTTTGGTACCAAATTTGGAAAGAGACCCAAACGGTTGGGTCCATTTTATATCAGTGTGGGGGTGAAACGTTGGTCTCGGCGGAGCTGTCTGAATATTGGAGAAGTTAGAAGACAAAGTAAAACAGAACAATTAAAATCACTCTTCAAATACATATTGTTTGGTGGGCAGAGCATGATTTACAGCTCACCATTTTATTGCATGCACCAAGCATGTTATACATTTTTCTGTCCATGGGATGGCGTAGTCAAGAAAAATGAAGCATCTCGAAGCCCATTCGTGTGTGAAGTATTTCCCTGCAGGGCTTGGCTGCTTTATGGGGCTTCATTTTGCCATCACTAGTTTTAGATAGTTTTAATTTTTGAAAGAGCATTTTTGTTTTAGTATTAAGGTAGGCCAGAAATGGAATGAAATGCAGAGATAGAAATGACACAGGAAAAATTTGGCTAGAAGGGCTATAATTTTCATTAAAGCAGAGAAGAAAATAGAAACTACAAAAAACATTGATGTGTACTTGTCCACTTTAAGGTAGAACTGGTAAGTGAAATGAGTCACAAGATTGGAAAAATAGGAAATAAAATAGAATTAACATGTTCATTTTTGTGATAAGAAATTTGTGATTAGGTGAAAAGGGGAAAAAAAAGAGAATTACAGGCTTTTCAAATAAAACAACCTAATTTAAATTGGCCAACTTGTAAAATGGAAAAGAAAATTCTAAATTATGCACAGAAAGCATGAACGTGTTGGGCAGAAGGAAGGAAAAAGAAAAGAAAGAAAGGAGGAAGCAGTAAGTCTTGTTACAAAACATTAACTTTTCAGGACGAGTTGTGGTAGCAATGGAGGATCACGTGACGTAAAAAGTCAAACATAAAAGTGTGTGTAGAAGGAGTTCTACATCAACATGCGTTTTACTCATTAGGCCGTGATACACTGACAAAATTGGACTTCAATAGAATTAATAAGCACGGGCGAATTCAAACAAACGTCAAAACTTTAAAGGGGCGCATTGTCAGTGATAAGAAAGAGAAAAGATATTGCCAGACCACTTTTCTGTAAAAACTTTCCTTGGGACGCCTCGGTGACCCCCATTAAATCCCTGACCCTTCATAGATAAAGTTGAGGCCCAGTGCCTCTCAGGGCTGTAATTTATGTGGCAGAGAAAGGTCCAACAAGCCTTGGTAATCTTTAAAACAGTATCGTCATGGCCATGGAATGGGTTGTGTATGTTGGAACTTGTGAAGATACACTACAAGATTGTATCGACAAAGCATCTTAACGCACTACCAAATTATTATAAGCCATTTGAGCAAAACAGTGACTGCAAAAAATGACTTCATTAGCCTGGGTTACTGCAGGAACCAGGGCAAAATGAATTCATTTGCATATTTAGTCACAACAATTTGGATTTCGTGGCAGAGAACCACTTAGAGTGTGATTAAGAGCTTTCACTGCTGCTTTAAGGAATCAAAAAATTACATTCTTTTCCCACCACATTCACATTGCACGCCGGCCTAATTGTCACAGGGACACATTATACTGATAAGTTGCGGTGCATTTCAGCCCAGCGTCATTTTTTCCCCGCATCATCTAGGAGGCGCCACACGACTGTGGAGCCGTCCAAATTATCACCAAACCGCGACTTGACCTTCCTCCCGACTGGAGGAACTCAGACTTGTAACACAGACCAGGTGGGCATTCCAGACTGATAAGAAGTAAAAGTGTTTGAGAACCAAGGTCGCAGCCTGAAATCAAACTGACTTTTATGCGATGGGAGTACTAACATTGTGATACCAACGGATAAGAGATTGTTAGGATAAGCAGGAAGAGCGTAGGCGGGTGTGAGCTAATTAAAATTTGGGGTTTCCCATCTTGTATGAGTTGTATGGTTACAATGTGGACTGACAATCAAGATAAATGTTCATGCGTTCTGTCGACATTGGGCTTTAAAAACCACAACAGGAAAAGAAAAGTTGTGCATAAAGCACGTCTAAAATAGTTATTTGTGAACGCAAAATTCACTTAACAGAAAATGACACAATTACAATTGGAAACTGCCTCGCCTTTATATCGACACAGCGCAGCTAAAAGGGAAAATGAACACACCCCCACACGCAGAAAATCAACTTGACAATTTGATCCCACGCCAGGGAAAAAGGTACCAGTAATTGAACGCACACATTGGGAGAACAAAGGTGCAAACATTGCTGAGGACAGGATCAGCAAATTGGCAGATGGCAAATCCTGGCTGCCTAATTCATTGATTGGAAAAGTAATAAGAGTGACACACGAGCATAACCATGTGTCAAGAGAGGGGTAGTATGATATGAAATTGTTCCCACATACAGACTTTTCAACAAAAAACTTTTTTTTAGACAGTGTTATTTGTTTGAGATGCAATATTGTTTGGTTGTAATTCATATGTTTTCAAAATGGATTAAGTTGTTTCCGACAACATATGTTGATGCTAAAACAGTTGGAAAAAGTGTTGTGTAATCAAATTGTCAGGTTCAATCACCTAAGCATTCACTGAACATAGGCTAAATGAATGGAAGGAAGACAAGAGTTGATCTTTTACTCGCGAGGAGAACGAACGGAGGTGTGCTCAGTTACATCTCCAAATTCGTTCTGGAGCACACTCCGCCGAGCCCTCTATTTTATTAGGGAAGTCCCTAACAATACAATGTATTTGCACTAAGGGATGAAGGGGGGAGCACCAGCAGGAACATGTAAACATCTCAGACACAAGAGGAAAGACAGACATCAATGGCAGTCATCCACTGATTGAAAAGGCAGATATGCCCTTTTAGTGCTCTGGTACTAAAGTCTCAGTCCTTTTGTTTCAGAGGTGTGTCTCAGCACACCTCCTTTGATGTTGCAGACGTTGATCCAGTCTTCAGGCATCCGCTTCTCTGTGAAGTCTTCTCATCCATATGGTCAAACATGGGTCACGCTGTGGAACAATTCTTTTGCAATACTAATAGAGTAAAATATGGGATAAAATACATCTTCAACCTAACACAAATTATCCTGACATTTGGAATTTCAAGAAGTGATTTGAAGTGAAAATTATGCATTTGTGAATGATGTTGTAACAAGTGGGACAGTTGTTGCAAAATTGACTCAAAGCGTCATTGTGCATACAGTCTGCAGGACTTGTGGAACGCACTAATGGGACTGTTAAGGGCAGACTTATCAAGACAATGAGGGAAAAAAAGGAGACAATGACCAGACTGTGTTTCAATCACAGCAATGAGGATAGTGCCAGCCGAAGTTAGGACACTATCCCCTATCGACTCTCAGGTTCATCAGAACCACCAGCGACTGGCACATCAGTCCCAGTCCACATGGGAAACATGTTTTGACCAAAAAAAAAAAAAAAAAAAAAAGACGCAATTACTGGTCAGTGTGTTCTGATCCACAGAGAAATCACGTCCGTGTGGGAGACCAACTCTTCTTCAAGGTGCTGAAACGACTTCGTTGGGACAAGTGAATGCTGAGATGGCCCTCGCCAGATGATTGCAGTGACCCCGACGGCAGCAAAGGTCACGGGGCGTGGCAGCTGGATCCACCAGTTGCAGTACAAGCTTCTCCGGTTTCCAGCTAAAGGCCGAGCAACGCGAATCCCTCGAACAGGAGCCCACCTGAGTCACAATATCGGACCACACGCACATCGGAACCGCACAACCAGCCACAGATACGAATGTTGAAGCCACAGAACAAAAAGATTAGATATTGTTTGGAAATTAATGACGTACATAAAGAATTTTAGCCTTGATTGGAGAACATTACTGCATTTACATTTTTAATAAAATGAAACAATTATTGATGTTATGACCACTACGAAGAATTTGAAAGACAATATATCGGGATAATTATGGTTTTCATTTTTGTTATGTGTAGTCTGTTCATGTTGCATTATTCTTATGACAAAGATGATTATTAACTGCATGTTTGTTGCCCAAATGTACCATTACAACCTGATTGATGTTGAGAATGACGAATTCGAACTGGACAATGACAAACTCGAACTGGACACTGAAACCTAAATAACACATGGACCCTTTTGCCCCTGCCCCCACACATGCACACACATACACCACACACGAAGATCCGGGAGGTAAAGACGGCTGTCCCCTCCTACAACGAGGCAAGGGCCTCCATCAAGTCGCCGCAGAGACAAGCTCTGCGTGGAGACAAGCTCTGCGTGGAGACAGTTTTGTTATTTTTCACTAGGTATATTGAAGTTTTTTTATGTTTTATTCCCAAGTGACCAACATACCATGAGAATCTCGTTCCACGCCGGAAGGGAGGAGGGGAATTTTGTCCCTACTGAGGGTTTTCGCCCCTCCACGGATGACCACACTGTTGTATGATTTCATTATGATGATCTGTCTTAAAGCCGTAAGGACATGATTTAAACCCACAAACGGGGGAATGTGAGATGGGATGAGGATATGTAAATAGTTTGTGTATTTCTAATCATGTTTTTATACACTATTTGTATCAGTTATAATTGCGCACACACACACAGACACTCACATTATTGCTTTAGCACACACGCGCACAACTGGAACACACGCACACACTTTAGTTTCGAATTCCTGACTGACTACTGTGGTTGATTGCTTCCTGCCTGCCTGCTAGAATTTCAGACAGACCTCCATTGTCTGCTTAGGTTGCTGATAAAAGACCGAACGGGTGGTAGAGAGTGAGAGAGAGTGCGCGAGATTGAACTGGCAAGACGCCTGCTTCACCTCCTGACTTCCTCTCCCATTCGCGAATGGTCAAAAACAAAACTCTAACTGGTTTGGTCTGGATTTATGCCACCTTCAGTCTAAAAATGGCGTCAGGACGTTTTAAACCTGACAGTTGCCTTGAGATCTCCGAGCTCGAACTGCCCTATTCCCACCTTGATCACAAGCTCCCATGAACCACTTGGACAGGGTTGCCTGTGTCCTTCTCGTTGATGTCCTTTGTGGCTCCATTCCTTTTCAGTGCTCCTAAAACAAAAAAGACAAGAAGTCAACTTAGTAAAGCTATTTAATGATTGTGAAACCTTATGGGACATGCTGAAATGTCTTCACACCACAATCCCTTAAAAAAAAATATATATATATATATATATATTACCGTATAGAACATCAGAAAAAGGCAGGTCTCGGCGCTTGTTCTTGCTACGATGTCCAAAGAGATTGTACTTCAGAGACAGAGGATTTGTCATGATGAACGCCATCATTGTTCTGACACTATCGTCCAATCCACCAATACCTGCAACCATTATAACATGGGTGTCACTCGATCCAGATAATCATCACACACTTAAAAATATTTTGGCAGTTAAACTGGGTATGATAAACGTCACAGGAAAGGAATTGTCGATTAAGTGAACAGCTTCGGTAACGCCATATACACTCAAAGGGCAAGAGCCCAACATTCTACCAAAATGATTATGATTAGGGAGGTAACGATTCACTCTAGCCCCGATTCGATTTTTGATTTTCAGTTCCCGATTTCGATTCGATATTTTAATTGTTTTAAGTTGCTGCCACGTTTGTCTCTGTGCGCTCGTGTGATGCTGCAGCGATCCACAAACAAAATATGTCTATACGTCTTGTGCATTTTGAATGGAACCAAAAAACAATACACGATGCCAAATTGTACTATTATTATGAAACTGCCTATGAGTAGTAAAAGAAATACTTGTAAAAATATTTCACATTTTTAGAGCCCCAATACATTCTTTTAAATATAGAAGGGACTGAAATCATGTGAAAATTGAGTCTTTTTCTCAGTTTCCGACTTGGGGTGAACACATTCGGCTTATCATAGTTGCAGTTGACCATCTTGAACTCTGAAGTCTTTCAACTCGGCCTTCCGAATCAGGGTTTTAGAGGTGGGGCTATTTAGTGATACAGTAGGATGGTTTGATCTCTGTAGCTCCAGAATCAGGAATGTACTGGGACTGGGGTTCCTACTTGGGTTTAGGGTACCTAATTTTATATTTCAAGAAATTAAATAATTATTTTAATTTTGAAGATAATACATTAAAATTTCATCATTTTCATACCTGCATTAGATCCTGCAGTAGACTCACAGACTCAACACGTTGGACGTACTCAAGGACCTTCTGCAGCGCCTCTCTTGGTTAGGAAGCTTTTTCTCTGTGACAATCCATGGGGAGGTGTAGATGGTACTTCGTCATCACAGGCTTCAGACTCGTCACTTGAGAAAACATCCCTGCAATGGATGCATAGACACTTGGGCATGAATGTCATTTAACAACAAAAGCTAGAACAAAAAGCTTTGCATTTAAAAGAATACATCTGTGATGGGGAAGCCAGGTTAAAGTGTTAATTTTATAATTATGTAATTAGCTGCAGGTTAGTCTAGTGAAGGTGTAATCACTTCTATTTTGGAGCATAGCTTTTGCTCTGTCCAATCATTGCCTCACCGGCTGAAACCCACATTCGGGTATTTTACAAACCAAAAACTTAAATACCTGTACAGCTCTCATTTTTAACTTATTTTCTCTAACCTTTACCCACAAAATTTGAATATTCAAAATAAAAGTACACAAAGAAGTCACAATTTTTCCACATTAGTTACTTACGTAGTTCCTCTCAAATGCAGCTCAACACTGCATTGAATTAGAGCTTGATAAGCCTAAACACAAAACATACAAAGCACATTGTGGCATGATTCTGAATGAGCCAATCTAGCATTTCAACATCTGTTCAACTGTTGGAACTATTATCTGACTCTATTAACCAACATTCATCCAACAATTATGCGCGCTCGTTTTGGACACTGCATTGAATTAGAGCTTGATAAACCCACACACAAAACATACAAAGCACATTGTGGCATGATTCTGAATGAGCCAATCTAGCATTTCAATATCTGTTCAACTTTCATCTTGAATTTCTATTATTTAAATAACAGGCAACATTCAACAGTTAATATGTTTTGCTTTACTTACCCAAATCAAACACATCACAAAAAAGCCTTAAATGAGCTAGTGGAGTAGATTGTATTAATTTGAGTGAAAGCTTAAGTCTTTTGGAGAATTTTGGAGAGAGATCGAGGGACACTGTGTTTAGCGTCGTAGGCCCAATGCTAACAATATGTAGCTCGTTGTAAAGGTCCTCATAAAAATAAATAAAACACACAACGCTTATCAGTATTATTAAAAGGGTGATTATAATGTACTTAAGTTTTCCCCAAAATAATTCGAGTACGTACGTTGTTGATATACCCTCTGTGTTCTCGTCACTTATCATTTTAGCATACTGTGTTTTAGCTAACGCACCAAGCAGTTTTCCAACACAGGCAACCTTGAAAAATTACAAAACACATTGTAAAGTAAGTCTAAAAAATGAGAGCCAGACATTTACCCAAGATTAATTAATTAATTCAATTATCGTTCGGGACTCACCGTGCTTTCAGCTCTTCTGCCGCACCTCAAAGACCGCGTAGCTTGCATTCGCTCCTTTTCTCACAGTTTGAATATGCTGCCTTCAAAAGAATCTGTAATTTTGACAACTCCGAATTGAATCTACAAAAATCAAGCAATAAGGTAGAAATAACTTCAAATATACTTTGAATAAAGATCTTTCACAGCATACAGAATTAATAAAATAACATTAATTAATAATGTTGATTTTGTTTATTTAAAAAAAAGTAACTGTGTTGACTGTTGGATGTGGCTGACAATGCTGGACCTGCCTTGTCAAATAGTTCATAGATGACAATCTTAGCTGTCTGGTATATTATAAAATGTTATCTTGTCCCTTAAGGGTTATTAAGTCACAGTTGGGGGTACATGTAAATTCACAAAATATAACGTCCAGCCTTGTTAAATTTAGCATAGATAAATACATGAATTTAATTTTAATAAATCAATCAATCCTCTGTACTGCTTCTTGTCCTCACAAGGGTCCCCGGGAGTGCTGGAGCCTATCCCAGCTGTCTTCGGGCAGTCGACAGGGTACACCCTGAACTGGTTGCCAGTCAATCGCAGGGCACACAGAGACAAGCAACCATCCGCTCTCACACTCAGACCTTGGACCAGTGACCAATCAACCTATCATGGATGTTTTTGGAAAGTGGGAGGAAACCGGCGAAAACCCTAGCAGGCACAGGGAGAACCTTGCACTTCTGTACTGTGATGCGGACTTGCTAACCAGTCCGCCACCGTGCCGCTTGTTCTAAAGAGTCCCAGAAAATAAAAACACCCGTCCATTAGTCAAAAGCGGAAAAAGTCCAACAACAACCCGACCATAATTTGCATTGTTCCATAAGTTAAATCAATGTCAAACCTAATAAAAGCTGACTTCTGGTCCTCAAAAATCCTACACTTATTTTAGTCCTTTCACAATCTCGCAGCATAGGCTCCATGGCCATGTCTCTATCGTTTTGGCATCCATTGAATAGTTCTACTGAGAATAGTCTTCGGGTGGTTACTATTAGCATAGCATGCATTAAATATCAAAAAGGCTCCAGAACAAATTTTCAAACCCATGCCCGCTTAGCTCATCTATAACCCATAACAGGACCCAGACATGGTTGACCAGCTCTAACCTATGCCCACTTATCCCACACATAACCCAAACAGGACCGATAAATGGTGACCACTTCTAACCCATGCCCACTTAGCCCACACATAACCCAAATAGGACCCAGACATGGTTGACCAGCTCTAACCCATGCCCACTTGGCCCATATACAGCCCATATGAGACCCTCACATGGTTGACCAGTTCTAACCCATGCCCACTTAGCCCACACATAACCCAAATAGGACCTATAAATGGTTTCAGTAGTAGATTCAGTAGTTTTTATCATTACAGCATTTTCCCCTCTGTATAATGGACAGACATTAGGAGTCTTTCCTTACACTTAGATACGTTTATACTGTGTATATTTGCATGCTTTTTATGAATGTCTGCTGCTAATGTTATACATTAACGGCTACATTACGCCGCCGACTCTGTGTGAGCTATATCTTTGCTGCTGTAACACCTCAAATTTCCCCATTGTGGGACTAATAAAGGACATCTTTATCTTTATCTTTACCAGTTCTAACCCATGCCCACTTAGCCCATACACAACCCGTATTGCACCCACAACATTTGCCCAGTTTAAGCCCATGCCCACCAATCCCAGATGGCGCCCACATGGAACCCTGTACCATTGCCCACTTCTAGCCCATTCCCACTTGGTACCCAGGAATCCCGCATTTACCCCATTTGGGGCCCAGTTGGACATGTTGGCTGGGTACAGTACTTTTATTCTTGCAGTATTTTTATCATTGCAGTATTTTCAATCATTCAGTATTTTTTTTTATCATTGCAGCGTTTTTATTTATTTCCCCTCTGAACCATAGACAGGCATTAGGAGTGTTTCCTTACACTTGTATATGTTGTGGGCTGTAAGTGTGTATATACATGGGGATCTGTGTATATACGTATATACTGTGTATATTTGCATGCTTTTTATGAATGCCTGCTGCCAATGTTATACATTAACGGCTACATTACGTCGGTGCCACTGTGTGATGTATATCTTTGCTGCTGTAACACTGCAAATGTCCCCGTTATGGGACAATTAAAAGACATCTTTATCTTTAGAAATTGAAGATTCACTTGCGAGGCCATTTTCAACACGGACCTTTCAAGAGAAGCTATATCGTCCAACACTCGGTCAGTGCTGTCTAAGTGCTTTTCTGTATATTGTTTGTCCACCCGTGGTGTCATAAATTATGGTATTATGAGGGGGATTTATTCAAGTAGGACGAAGTAGGACTTCATTGAAGGCCCAGGTGTGAAATGCATGGCCCTCCACTGGTTCAAATAATATCTAAAACTAAATTACCAGTTACATGTGCAATTTCAATATTCAACAATTATCTCAACAAAAAAGGACAATCTGAATTTTTTTTAAATGCACAATAAAACAGAAAAGCCATTTCCGGGTATTTTACAATTCAGTCTTCATTGGGGAAAAAACATTCAACAATTTGCTTTTCTTATTTAATACATAGTTCAGCACAGCAGGTGGCGGACAAGCACCTTAAAACGTCATTCGCCTACACAAGGAAGAAGAACATGCCCGAGGCGCTCCCGTGTCCTCGTCTTTCGGTCAACCTGAGAATAATGTTCTTGAGGATTAAAGTTTATAAATGTAAGTATGATGTGATTTTTTATTTTATTTTATGTTGTTGAACAGTGTTTTTGTTTATTTTATAATTTCGTCATTAAAAGGCTGTGGCGGTTGGAGAGTCAGCTTCGTGTTAGGGCGTGTTAAAGATCCCGATACCCACACTACACCCTCATTGAAGTATATACGAGTAAAATTATTCGAGCGCGCAGCCAAAGTATATTGTTCACTATTATTTGCGGACTTAACCAAAATCCCATTGAACTGGCGATGTTCGGTGGAATTCTTGTGCCCATGCTGAAAAAAATTATACACACAGCGCCGCCAAGTGGAATCAAAAATTTTTTTTAATTTTAATTTTCACGTACTGCACGGTGCCCTTTTGACGAATCCGACTGAAAATTAGTCAGAAAAGACTCACTTACTCTCTGCCGAATTTTGTGACGTTTTGGCAAAAGGCGTGGCTATTACGGTGCTGAAAAGTCCGATTGTACTCTGTGGCAACAAAAGCTCCGGCAACATTACTCAGATGATACTATCTTCTCGAAGTTGTACACATTTGAGGATACTTCAGCCCTGAAGACATCCACCAACTTATTTTTCATCGTAGTAGTAGCGCCACCAACTGGTAAAAGCTAATACAAGTTATTTTTTTGGATGTTTTTCTCCGTGCAACTCAACAAGGTCGCCCTCATATATGCTCGGATGACTGTTTCGGCCATGAGGATGTCACAATACGAAATTCATCCTTTTTCGTGAAAAGTTGTGGGCAATAAAACAACGCTGATTATGAGGTTCTAAATATGAACGACAACTCGTGAAACTTTACACACACATCAGGCAGAGCAAATTTATCAATATTTTATACGTTAGTTGTGCAGCTATTTTGAAATGGCTCGCCATGGCCCTCGAGAAATGTTAAAAAAAGCAGCCCTGGTTGAGTGTTTCACCTCGCTTTTTGTAAATTTTATGGAGTACAGTGAACCCTCGGTTATCGCGGTTAATGGGGACCGAGACCACCCGCGAAAACTGAAAATCCGCGAAGTAGCGGCGCACCTTCAAAAATGCTTAAAAAAAAATACAATATATATAATAAATATATATATATATATATACGGGGAGAGAGAGAGAGAGTGAAATTCATGTTAGAACAAAAAAACCAAATTATTATTAAAACGTATTATTTTTTTATTCCCCAGCCATTCTTTTTGTATTTATTTAATTACTCAGACTTTTACCTGCTGGTACGCCGTCTGGTGTGCCCTGTGAAATGAAAGGTGCCATTCTTTATTTATTTATTTATTTATTCATTTATTCATTCATAACTGACAGCTTCGCGCTCCGCTCGTGCCCGGGCGGAAGAGGTGCTCCAATTCGGCTTAACTGTGACACACGCCCACCCTCCTCCCCCGGAGCTTCCATTCGGTTAAACTTAGGGGCCGCTTGGCACCGCCCGTGCCCGGGGAAGGTGCTCCTCTTCGGCTTACTGTGACGCGAGCATGCCCTCCTCCTCCGGAGCTTCCATTCGGTTAAACTTAGGGGCCGCTTGGAACCGCCCGTGGCCGGGGAAGGTGCTCCTCTTCGGCTTACTGTGACGCGAGCATGCCCTCCTCCTCCGGAGCTTCCATTCGGTTAAACTTAGGGGCCGCTTGGAACCGCCCGTGCCCGGGGAAGGTGCTCCTCTTCGGCTTACTGTGACGCGAGCATGCCCTCCTCCTCCGGAGCTTCCATTCGGTTAAACTTAGGGGCCGCTTGGCACCGCCCGTGCCCGGGGAAGGTGCTCCTCTACGGCTTAACTGCCACGCGAGCATGCCCTCCTCCTCCGGAGCTTCCAATCGGTTAAACTTAGGGGCCGCTTGGCACCGCCCGTGCCCGGGGAAGGTGCTCCTCTACGGCTTAACTGCCACGCACGCCGGCCGGAGCTCTGGTACTGTCCGAACCGCGCGAAACGTCGCCACCGATCGTGTCCGGGGGAACGTGCTCTTCTTCGTCCACTCTCCTCTTCGCCCACGCTCTTCTTTGGTGCACGCCGGCCGTCTAACCGCTCCAGCGCCCCGTCGTGCCGCTCGGCGAAACTACAATGCCCCCGAATATTTTTTAGACCCGCGAAGCACTGAACCCGCGAAAGGTGAACCGCCAAGTAGCGAGGGTTCACTGTATGTATAAGACCAAGACCTACAAAAAAGACTCTTGGAGCAATGAGCTAGGTTTTACAGGAAGTCGGCCATTTTGAATTTACTTAAAAGGGGGCGGGTCACCACAATGGACTTTGTGTAGAAATTATTATTGGGGCCCGAGCAGCGACCGCGGCGAGGTCCCTATTGTTTTTGTAGAAATTATTATTAGGGCCCGAGCAGCGACCGCTACGAGGTCCCCATTGTTTTTGTGGAAATTATTATTATTATTATTATTAGGGCCCGAGCAGTGACCTGTTTATTTTTTTTAAGCATTTTTGAAGGTGCGCCGCTACTTCGCGGATTTTCAGTTTTCGCGGGTGGTCTCGGTCCCCATTAACCGCGATAACCGAGGGTTCACTGTACTCCATAAAATTTACAAAAAGCGAGGTGAAACACTCAACCAGAGCTGCTTTTTTTAACATTTCTCGAGGGCCATGGCGAGCCATTTCAAAAAAGCTGCACAACTAACGTATAAAATATTGATAAATTTGCTCGGCCTGATGTGTGTGTAAAGTTTTACAAGTTGTCGTTCATATTTAGAACCTCATAATCAGCTTTGTTTTGTTGCCGAACAGTGCAATGCCACTCCCACAACTTTTCATGAAAAAGGACGAATTTCGTATTGTGACATCCTCATGGCCGAAACAGTCATCCGAGCATATATGAGGGCGACCTTGTTGAGTTGCACGGAGAAAAACATCCAAGAAAATAACTTGTATTAGCTTTTACCAGTTGGTGGCGCTACTACTACGATGTAAAATAAGTTGGTAGATGTCTTCAGGGCTGAAGTATCCTCAAATGTGTACAACTTCGAGAAGATAGGATCATCTGAGTCATGTTGCCGGAGCTTTTGTTGCCACAGAGTACAATCGGACTTTTCAGCACCTTAATAGCCACGCCTTTTGCCAAAACGTCACAAAATTCGGCAGAGAGTAAGATCATTGTCTTGAATCTTTTCTGACTCATTTTCAGTCGGATTCGTCAAAAGGGCACCGTGCAGTACGTGAAAATTAAAATAAAAACAAATTTTTGATTCCACTTGGCGGCACTGTGTGTATAACAAAATAATAACATTAAGATGTCTTCAGGTCGGGACGTTTTATTTACAGGTGAAGGTTTGGATTTTTAGGAGCATGTGCAGGGGAGTTATTAAGCATTCATTTATTTGTATTAGGTTCATTTTGTCTTCTTATTATTGATATTTGACTGATTCATTAAAAGCAGACAATTATGTTTTAGGTTAATTTTTTACCTGACATGTTTCGGCGAGTCTTTCGCCTTCTTCAGAGTGTCGCATGATGGTGTCTTGAGCTGATGTTCCATGAGGGTGTGACTTACCTGTCAAAACAATGAAAAAATCAGAGCAGTAAAAGAACAAGCACAACATGAACATTACAAATCAGCAATCACTGACCACTGCAAAAGGGAAAACCACATCATGGACCGGGAGAAGGGCAGGGTCATCCGCACAGAAGAGAACAAACAACAGCGCTGGATCAGAGAGGCCATTGAGATCTGCAAGCGAGGCATAAAAACCATGAACAGAGACAAGGGAGCCTTCATCCTCTCTACCACCTGGACCAGCATCTTGGCGGAGTGAACGGACAGCGGGGGGCGTGACTTGCCTTCATTCTTGTGACAGGTAAGTCACGCCCTCATGGAACATCAGCTGATAAAGACGGGTCACAAGACAGCATCATGTGACACTCTGAAGAAGGCGAAAGACTTTCGTATTGTGACATGCTCAAGGCCTAAACACTCATCCGAGCAAATATAAGGTAGATTTTGTTCACCTGCCCGGAGAAAAACATCAACGAAAATAATTTGTATTTGTTTTAACCAGTTGGTAGCACTACCACTGCGATCAAAAATAAGTTGGCAGCCGTCTTCAGGGCCTGAATATCCTCAAATGTGAAAGATTTCCAGAAGATGGATCATCTGAATCATTTTGCAGGAACTTTTGTTGCCACGGAGAATAATCAGACTCTGCGGCACCGTAATAGCCACGCCCTTTGAAGGAAAGTCGTAAAAATAGGGATAGAGTAAGATCAATGTCTTGAGTCTTTTCTAGCCAATTTTCAATCGGATTCGTTAAAAGGGCACCGAGCAGTACGTCAAAATGTAAAAATTGATATTGATTGGCGCAAGGTGTATAACTGAATATAAACATATAGATGTCTTCAGGTACCGACTCTTTATGTACATGTGAAGTTTTGGATTTTTAGCAGCATGTGCAGGAGAGTTATTAAGCATTTTGTCCATTGCGGCGAAGGAAATCTTAAGTGAAAACTTTGAAGCCCCGCCCCCGTCATATAGTATTTCGGAAACAAAAAATTTTAGCCCCAGTGTTTGTCCCAGGTCTTAAGATGCTCCAGACAGAACTTTAAGGCAATCAGATGAAGCCTTTAGGATCAGGGTGCAAAAGAATGACCCCTGTAAACATGCAAAAAAGGGCAAAAGTCGGACTTTCAAAAATTCATAACTCACTTCCTGTTCATATTAGACGTTAAAAAATATAAAATTTTTCGCCATGCCCGATGAGACTGCCAAGTTTGGTGAGTTTTTGTGCATGTTTCGGGGGTCAAAAATGCGATCGAACAATCGGAAAAATAATAATAATACTAATTTCTACAAAAACAATAGGGAATTCGCAGCGGTCGCTGCTCAGGCCCTAATAATAATAATAATAATAATAATAATAATAAAAGTAATAATATTTTCGACAAAAGCAATAGGGACCTCGCCGTGGTCGCTGCTCGGGCCCCAATAATAATTTCTACACAAAGTCCATTGTGGTGACCCGCCCCCTTTTAAGTAAATTCAAAATGGCCGACTTCCTGTAAAACCTAGCTCATTGCTCCAAGAGACTTTTTTGTAGGTCTTGGTCTTATACATACAGTGAACCCTCGCTACTTCGCGGTTCACCTTTCGCGGGTTCAGTGCTTCGCGGGTCTAAAAAATATTCGGGGGCATTGTAGTTTCGCCAAGCGGCACGACGGGGCGCTGGAGCGGTTAGACGGCCGGCGTGCGCCGAAGAAGAGCGTGGGCGAAGAGGAGAGTGGACGAAGAAGAGCACGTTCCCCCGGACACGATCGGTGGCGACGTTTCGCGCGGTTCGGACCGTACCAGAGCTCCGGCCGGCGTGCGTGGCAGTTAAGCCGTAGAGGAGCACCTTCCCCGGGCACGGGCGGTGCCAAGCGGCCCCTAAGTTTAACCGAATGGAAGCTCCGGAGGAGGAGGGCATGTTCGCGTCACAGTAAGCCGAAGAGGAGCACCTTCCCCGGGCACGGGCGGTTCCAAGCGGCCCCTAAGTTTAACCGAATGGAAGCTCCGGAGGAGGAGGGCATGCTCGCGTCACAGTAAGCCGAAGAGAAGCCCCTTCCCCGGGCACGGGCGGTTCCAAGCGGCCCCTAAGTTTAACCGAATGGAAGCTCCGGAGGAGGAGGGCATGCTCGCGTCACAGTAAGCCGAAGAGGAGCACCTTCCCCGGGCACGGCGGTGCCAAGCGGCCCCTAAGTTTAACCGAATGGAAGCTCCGGGGGAGGAGGGCGGGCGTGTGTCACAGTTAAGCCGAATTGGAGCACCTCTTCTGCCCGGGCACGAGCGGAGCGCGAGGCTGTCAGTTATGAATGAATAAATGAATAAATAAATAAAGAATGCCACCTTTCATTTCACAGGGCACACCGGACGGCGTACCAGCAGGTAAAAGTCGGAGTAATTAAATAAATACAAAAAGAATGGCTGGGGAATAAAAAAATAATACGTTTTAATAATAATTTGGTTTTTTTGTTATAACATGAATTTCACTCTCTCTCTCTCTCTCCCCCCGTATATATATATATATATATATATATATATATATATATATATATATATATATATTATATATTTATTATATATATTGTATTTTTTTTTAAGCATTTTTGAAGGTGCGCCGCTACTTCGCGGATTTTCAGTTTTCGCGGGTGGTCTCGGTCCCCATTAACCGCGATAACCGAGGGTTCACTGTACTCCATAAAATTTACAAAAAGCGAGGTGAAACACTCAACCAGAGCTGCTTTTTTTTTAACATTTCTCGAGGGCCATGGCGAGCCATTTAAAAAAAGCTGCACAACTAACGTATAAAATATTGATAAATTTGCTCGGCCTGATGTGTGTGTAAAGTTTTACGAGTTGTCGTTCATATTTAGAACCTCATAATCAGCTTTGTTTTATTGCCGAACAGTGCAATGCCACTCCCACAACTTTTCACGAAAAATCACGAATTTCGTATTGTGACATCCTCATGGCCGAAACAGTCATCCGAGCATATATGAGGGCGACCTTGTTGAGTTGCACGGAGAAAAACATCCAAGAAAATAACTTGTATTAGCTTTTACCAGTTGGTGGCGCTACTACTACGATGTAAAATAAGTTGGTAGATGTCTTCAGGGCTGAAGTATCCTCAAATGTGTACAACTTCGAGAAGATAGGATCATCTGAGTCATGTTGCCGGAGCTTTTGTTGCCACAGAGTACAATCGGACTTTTCAGCACCTTAATAGCCACGCCTTTTGCCAAAACGTCACAAAATTCGGCAGAGAGTAAGATCATTGTCTTGAGTCTATTCTGACTAATTTTCAGTCGGATTCGTCAAAAGGGCACCGTGCAGTACGTGAAAATTAAAATAAAAACAAATTTTTGATTCCACTTGGCGGCACTGTGTGTATAACAAAATAATAACATTAAGATGTCTTCAGGTCGGGACGTTTTATTTACAGGTGAAGGTGTCAGGATTGCCTTATGGCAAGGAGGAGGTGGACCCAATAGGCGAGGAGGCAGGGAAATGGATGATGTTAAGGGGAATTTATTGAAGGGATCAAACGAGGACAAACAGCGAGGCAGGATACAAACAACAAGGGCAAACAGGACGCGACTAACTGGGACAAGGATAAAGGGCCGGAACGAGGACGGAAACGAGAACCAGAGCAGGAACGAGATCTAGGAGCGGTCGTGACAGTCCGTGACGCAGCAACAGGGAGCCAAACGGGATAATGACCCGACACTGGGTTGAGGGCATGGGAGGTATAAATAGTCCGGTAATCAGGGGAGCAGATGGGGAGCAGGTGTGTGATCGTGAACTGGGAACAGGTGCGTGGCTGGTGAGAACGAAAACAATAACACAAAGCACATGGCAGGGAGGTGACGAAAACAATAACAAAAGACACATGGCAGGGAGGTGACGAAAACAATAACAAAAGGCTGTCATGCCCGACGCGTATCATGACAGTACCCCCCCTCAAGGGACGGATTCCAGCCGTCCCCAAGAATAACAAAAACGAAAAAACCATGTCCCAAAAACAAGGGTGGGCGGAAGGGGTCGGGAGGTGGGTCAACGACCCGTGATCGAGGCCGGTCTGGCGGATGCCCGGGGGGCCAGACCAGCGAGTCCTTTCGTGGCCCTTCAGGGGGCCGTGCGGGTGGCCAGACCAATACGTCCCGATGGGGCCATTCAGGCGGACGTCCGGGACGACCCGAACTCCACCTTGAGTCCGCTGATGGGGCTGAGACGAGGGGCGGCGGCGGGACGCTGGGTGCTGCAGAGGACGGAGCTTGGACCGGCGTTGAGGCGGGCGCAGCCGAGGCAGGAACTTGGAGTGATGGCGGGACGTCGGACGCCGCCGAGACGGAGACGAGGCATGGTGGAACGCCGGACCCCGCCGGAGCCGGGACGAGACGTGGCGGTGGGACGTCGACCGCCGTCGAGGCAGGCACTTGGTGCGGCGGCTGGTCGTCGACCGCCGTCGAGGCAGGCACTTGGTGCGGCGGCTGGTCGTCGAACCCCGCCGAGACCGGAACATGGAGCGGCGGCTTGTCGTCGAACCCCGCCGAGACAGGAACGTGGAGCGGCGGCGGCGGCTGGTCGTCGAACCCCGCCGAGACAGGAACGTGGAGCGGCGGCGGCGGCTGGTCGTCGAACCCCGCCGGGACAGGAACGCGGAGCGGCGGCTGGTCGTCGAACCACGCCGAGACAGGAACGTGGAGCGGCGGCTGGTCCTCGAACCCCGCCGAGACAGGAACGTGGAGCGGCGGCTGGTCCTCGAACCCCGCCGAGACAGGAACGTGGAGCGGCGGCTGGTCCTCGAACCCCGCCGAGACCGGAACGTGGAGCGGCGGCTGGTCGTCGAACCCCGCCGAGACAGGAACGTGGCATGGCGGCTGGTCCTCGAACCCTGCAGAGACAGGAAAGTGGAGCGGCGGCTGGTTGTCAAGCCCCGCCGGGACAGGAACGTGGAGTGGTGGCGGTTCGTCGGATGCCGCCGAGGCAAGGGCGGCAGGCGGCGGCTGGTCCTCCAACCCCGCTGAGACAGGAACGTGGCACGGCGGCTGGTCCTCCAACCCCGCCGAGACAGGAACGTGGAGCGGCGGCTGGTCCTCGAACCCCGCCGAGACAGGAACGTGGAGCGGCGGCTGGTCCTCGAACCCCGCCGAGACCGGAACGTGGCACGGCGGCTGGTCCTCCAACCCCGCTGAGACAGGAACGTGGAGCGGCGGCGCTTCGTCGGGAGCCGCTGTGACAGAGACGAGAAGCGACGGCGGGTCGTCGTCCACCGCCCAGGCAGGAAACTGGAGCGCCGGCGAATCGTCGAGTTCCGCCGAAAAAGGAGCTTGGGGCGACGGCGGATCGTCGAGCACCGCCGAGGGAGTGACGGGAAGCAATGGCGTGTCCTCGGGCGCCGCCGGGACAGGGAATTGGGTTGGCGGCGGGCCGTCTGGCACCGCCGAAGCAGGGATTTGTGGCGGACGCATGGCGTGCTCCGCCGGAACAGGGACTTGTGGCGGACGCAGGACGTGCTCCGCCAGAGCAGGGACTTGTGGCGGAGGCATGGCGTGCTCCGCCGGAACAGGGACTTGGGGCGGACGCATGGAGTGCTCCGCCGGAACAGGGACTTGGGGCGGACGCATGGAGTGCTCCGCCGGAACAGGGACTGGTGGCGGACGCAGGACGTGCTCCGCCAGAACAGGGACTTGTGGCGGACACAGAACGTGCTCCGCCAGAACAGGGACTTGTGGCGGACGCATGGCGTGCTCCGCAGGAACAGGGACTGGTGGCGGACGCAGGGCGTGCTCCGCCGGACCAGGGACTTGTGGCGGACGCCGAACGTGCTCCGCCAGAACTGGGACTGGTGGCGGACGCAGGGCGTGCTCCGCCGGAACAGGGACTTGTGGCGGACTGTCAGGTTCGCCAATTTGACATATAGTGTTCGTGAGCTAAAAGGAGAGACAAACAGCTCTTTTGGAGACGGAAAGGTTAACCAAAGTTTATTTGACAACTTTATCTCCCCTCCCGTTCCTCGATGCTTTTCACACATTCCCTTTTATAACATCGGGGAATCAGATTACACTCAAGGGTGGTACAGTTCGTCTTCTCAAAAGCTGGTTTGGTCCGGTTCATCATTGGTGTGTCGTCGTGGGTCGCAGCTGACTTTGACGTCAGCATCTCTTATCAGGACCTAGCACGATGTTGCTTGCTTCAGACTCACTTCTGAAGAAGTGCCACCGCCCTTCTTTTCAACATGATATGTGCACCATGTATTGAAATAAAGTTGCGTCATGGCAAATGTATAATAACCTCCAAATATTATTCTAACATTCCCCCCTGTTTATTCTACATTTGCCCCAAATATTATCATCAATGGAATTTCCAAAGATTTAATTCCATCAAATCATTAGCTTGATAGCAAATGTAAACCCCTCTATTTTTCTTTGTTTAACTTTAATGTATTTGAGCGTTTTGGATTAACGAATAGGATCTCCCAGGTAAATTCAGTCGTCGTCATCAACTTGGTCATCACTGTCTCCTCCATCACCAGCACTTCTGTAATTAATCAAAGGATATATTTCCTGTCGTTTGGAATTTGTTGGAGCGAGAGCTGTTGAGATAAGTCGGAAAAGCAAAACGCGAATGCAGGGAATACAACAACATCCATACAGTACAAGGATTGAGGTGAACATTGTTATAGAAATCATTACAGAAAATACCATATTTTTATATTTACCAAACGTTTTGTTCCACCACTCATCCCATGCAGAGGTAGTCACACCTGAGTGTTCCTTCAGCTTATGCTTCAGGGTGCGCAAGCCTGCAATGGCTCTTGTGAGGGACCCTTCCGGAGAAGTGTTGTTAGGAATGAAAGTACAACACTGATCACCAATCACGGCGCAAACCCCTCCTTTCTCTGCCAACAGCATGTCCACCGCGATGCGGTTTTGAAATGCCATGAGTGATGTTGCTGCCAATTGTTCTTTTGGACCAATTTTACGTCACCCCAGATGGAAGGACGACGTAGGACCAATTGTTCTTTAATAGCTATAAATCCTTCTTCAATGAAGTTCCCCAATCTTTGCACGTTATAGTGTATGTAATTTATTCGATCCACATTCTTATTCGGTGTAATCCAAAGAAGAATGGACTCGAACCCCGCTGCGATTTGATTTACCAATTTATACTCATCTGGTACGCCCCTTGGTTGGCCAATTGCATCCAAATAAGTCATATCACCATCCCTCCAGGAAGCACTTCGTCTTTTCCTGGCGTAATAATAGGGGTATTCGTCAGCTTCAACTGCCCTTTGAATATCCCTTGCTGTGGATGGAAAAATAGACACTGGTAAGAGAAGTGACACCAATGCACAAGTTCCAACTGCGTCCTTTAATGAATCAAATAGTTTAGTACCCCGCACCACCACCACACATCGCTGCGTGGCAGTAGTGTACCTGCTTGGAGTACAGTTGTTTTACACCACTTGTGTTCCTGTGAGATTAACACAAGTAAAGTTAGCCACTGCCACATCGGTAGAAAAGATAGGCTTATCTTTCGTTGCCTTAATCGCAGCGTACACATCATTCCAAGCAATGCAGTCCGCATTAGGTGTTAATTTCATCATTACTTCTAAAAGGCATGTTGATGGAAGAGCTGTTGGAATTACTCATAGTAATGGTCTCGGACACATGCATGAAACACAGCTTTAAGTGCAACCAAAACTACACAACACAAAATCTCAATTTTTTATCCACGCGAAACTAATGTCAACCGAGAGACCCCTAATAGGGTAGGGTTGAGATGACTTTTTACAATGCACAAGGTGTATGTTGCTTGGGGAAACTGTCCTCGTTTTGGGCTTATGTTTCCCTGACAATTGTGTCGAGCACAGATCATACAGGCTCTTCAAAAAATCTTTTGAGAAAAAATTAAAACCCATATGTTGTATAAAATTGGTTTGGTTTGTCTTACCATACCATCCCTCCTGTTTGACATGTGTGTCAACATGTGTCAATATTGCGAAAAATATTTTTTGGAAGAATTGTTTTTTTTTTTTTTTTTTTTTTTTTTTTTTTTTTTTTTTCCTCTGAACTGACATATATGCCATTAGTCAAAGTAGCTCCTTTTTCTAGCCATAGATTTTCTCTTGCATAAGACTTTGTTGTTGTATGTCTGCAATGATGTTGCCTCGCAGAACGTTATCTATCAGCGCACACACAGCCACACCTATGAATGGCTTGGTAGCTGCTTCTCCACCTCTTTTTTTTTTTTTTTTTTTTCTCTCTCTTCTCTTCGTTTTATTTTGTAAGTATTTTTGTGTACTAAGCTGACCAGTGAATTCATATTTTGTTATCCATGAGTTTAAATGTTTTACTTTTTCCGGACATTGGCTTTCTATAAATTTCTAGTCCTTACACGTCAATTGTTGTTTCGGATCCTTTTTGCTAGCTTTTTTACTGTTTGATTTCCCCATGTTTTCCTAAACTGTTCTCCAATCCCTGAACAGGCTGACAATTACTTTGTTTTAGGTAATTCCCAAGCTTCTGCTTCCCAGACAGTTGTCGGTTAAATTTCCTGTTCCAAAATGAGGTTGCAAGCCTCCATACACACTTATTCATTCACACTATTTTTCCCTTTTTATTTATTTATTTTTTCCCTCGTCTTTTTTTCCCCTTATTTCTCTTTTTTTCCCCTTTCAAACGCGCGTGGAGGATATACCCCTGTTATCCCCTATCAGTGTTATAGACTATCTCTGTCTCTTCACGTAACATTGACTAGTATTCTTACGGTTTTACACAGTTTTAAAGACTTACTCTGTCTAGTCCCCACAATATCCCCACGGAATTTAACTACTTACTTGCAGAGGAGTCCGCCCTCCTGTTAACGCAGAATTTAACTACGTACCCCTTCAAATGCCCACATTTATCACACTCATTCATCACATTCGGACTTCACACACTCACCCAAGATGAGCTGAACGTCTCTCTCCGCAGCCTCCCTTCAACTTTCAGCATCCAGTAGCAAAGTCGAGGACCAGGTCCAAAAAAAGAAAGAATCCTCATCTTGTCGTGGCCACGATTGTCCCCGGTCGTCGGCTTCGCCTCTGGACGCCTCCAGTATGTTGGGTTCACGGCTCTGAAGGACCAATTGTATGTCAGGTTCGCCAATTTGACATATAGTGTTCGTGAGCTAAAAGGAGAGACAAACAGCTCTTTTGGAGACGGAAAGGTTAACCAAAGTTTATTTGACAACTTTATCTCCCCTCCCGTTCCTCGATGCTTTTCACACATTCCCTTTTATAACATCGGGGAATCAGATTACACTCAAGGGTGGTACAGTTCGTCTTCTCAAAAGCTGGTTTGGTCCGGTTCATCATTGGTGTGTCGTCGTGGGTCGCAGCTGACTTTGACGTCAGCATCTCTTATCAGGACCTAGCACGATGTTGCTTGCTTCAGACTCACTTCTGAAGAAGTGCCACCGCCCTTCTTTTCAACATGATATGTGCACCATGTATTGAAATAAAGTTGCGTCATGGCAAATGTATAATAACCTCCAAATATTATTCTAACACGGACGCAGGACGTGCTCCGCCGGAACAGGGACTGATGGCGGACACCGGGCGTGCTCCGCCGGGATAGGGACTTGTGGCGGACGCAGGACGTGCTCCGCCGGAACAGGGACTTGTGGCGGACGCAGGACATGCTCCGCCGGAACAGGGACTGGTGGCGGACGCAGGGCGTGCTCCGCCGGACCAGGGACTTGTGGCGGACGCCGAACGTGCTCCGCCAGAACTGGGACTTGTGGCGGACGCATGGCGTGCTCCGCCGGAACAGGGACTGGTGGCGGACGCAGGGCGTGCTCCGCCGGAACAGGGACTTGTGGCGGACGCAGGGCGTGCTCCGCCGGAACAGGGGCTGGTGGCGGACGCAGGACGTGCTCCGCCAGAACAGGGACTTGTGGCGGTGGCGAGGCGCCGGAGGGGGGGTCAGCAGCTCTCAGGAGGCCAGAACGGGCCCCCCCAGCTTGGGGTGAGCCGGGACGGGGCGTATCAACTGGCGGGGAGCCGGAACGGGGTTCAGCAGCTGGCAGGAAGTCCGGACGGGACTCAACAGCTGGGGAGGAGCCGGAACAGGACTCATCCGCTGGCGGGGAGCCGGCACTTGACTCATCCGCTGGCGTGGAGCCGGAACGGGGCTCGGCAGCTGGCGGGGAGCCGGGAAGGGGCTCGGCAGCTGGCGGGGCGCCGGAATGGGGCTCAGCAGCTAGCGGGGAGCCGAGACGGGGCTCAGCAGCTGGCAGAGCGCCGGGACGGGGCTCGGCAGCTGGCGGGGAACCGGGAAGGGGCTCGGCAGCTGGCGGGGAGCCGGGAAGGGGCTCGGCAGCTGCCGGGGAGCCGGAACAGGGTTCAGCAGCTGGCGAGGAGCCGGGATGGGACGCTGCGGCTGGGGGGCAGCCGGGAAGGGACGCTGCGGCTGGCGGGGAGCCGGGAAGGGACTCAGCAGCTGGCGGGCAGCCGGGAAGGGACGCTGCGGCTGGCGGGGAGCCGGGGAGGGACTCAGCCGCTGGCGGGCAGCCGGGAAGGGGCGCTGCGGCTGGCGGGGAGCCGGGAAGGGACTCAGCAGCTGGCGGGGAGCCGTGGCAGGGCTCAGCAGCTGGCGGGGAGACTGCATGGGCTGCTGCAGCTGGCGTGGAGGCGACATGGGTTGCGGCAGCTGACGTGGAGGCGTGACCCCTTTCAGCCTGCTTTCTGTCAGCCAGCTGGGCCTGCAGCGAGAGAGACTGCCTCATGCTCTCCACCGTCTGGACCTTCAGCGCCGCGATCTGGGCTGTCAGCTCCTTGAGAGTCTCCCGGGATGGTGCCTCGGCGGCGCCCTTCGCCGCTATCGAGGCCACCCGCTCCGCTATCTGGGCCATTTGTGCACTCAGCTCAGTGCGGCGGGAGTCCAGCATGTAGACGACACTTGCGAGCTCGTCCTCGTAAGCGGGGTAAGCGGGTAGCGTGGCAGACGTGGTGCTGAGCTGATCGGCGGGTTGGTGGGGGGGGTCCGTGCGGCGGTGTCCATGACGCCGCCGCGAGCCCCTCGCTGGGTCCTTTTTTCTGGGTCGGGTCATTCTGTCAGGATTGCCTTATGGCAAGGAGGAGGTGGACCCAATAGGCGAGGAGGCAGGGAAATGGATGATGTTAAGGGGAATTTATTGAAGGGATCAAACGAGGACAAACAGCGAGGCAGGATACAAACAACAAGGGCAAACAGGACGCGACTAACTGGGACAAGGATAAAGGGCCGGAACGAGGACGGAAACGAGAACCAGAGCAGGAACGAGATCTAGGAGCGGTCGTGACAGTCCGTGACGCAGCAACAGGGAGCCAAACGGGATAATGACCCGACACTGGGTTGAGGGCATGGGAGGTATAAATAGTCCGGTAATCAGGGGAGCAGATGGGGAGCAGGTGTGTGATCGTGAACTGGGAACAGGTGCGTGGCTGGTGAGAACGAAAACAATAACACAAAGCACATGGCAGGGAGGTGACGAAAACAATAACAAAAGACACATGGCAGGGAGGTGACGAAAACAATAACAAAAGGCTGTCATGCCCGACGCGTATCATGACAGAAGGTTTGGATTTTTAGGAGCATGTGCAGGGGAGTTATTAAGCATTCATTTATTTGTATTAGGTTCATTTTGTCTTCTTATTATTGATATTTGACTGATTCATTAAAAGCAGACAATTATGTTTTAGGTTAATTTTTTACCTGACATGTTTCGGCGAGTCTTTCGCCTTCTTCAGAGTGTCGCATGATGGTGTCTTGAGACCCGTCTTTATCAGCTGATGTTCCATGAGGGTGTGACTTACCTGTCAAAAAAATGAAAAATCAGAGCAGTAAAAGAACAAGCACAACATGAACATTACAAATCAGCAATCACTGACCACTGCAAAAGCGAAAACCACATCATGGACCGGGAGAAGGGCAGGGTCATCCGCACCGAAGAGAACAAACAACAGCGCTGGATCAGAGAGGCCATTGAGATCTGCAAGCGAGGCATAAAAACCATGAACAGAGACAAGGGAGCCTTCATCCTCTCTACCACCTGGAGCAGCATTTTGGCGGAGTGAACGGACAGCGGGGGGCGTGACTTGCCTTCATTCTTGTGACAGGTAAGTCACGCCCTCATGGAACATCAGCTGATAAAGACGGGTCACAAGACACCATCATGTGACACTCTGAAGAAGGCGAAAGACTTTCGTATTGTGACATGCTCAAGGCCTAAACACTCATCCGAGCAAATATAAGGTAGATTTTGTTCACCTGCCCGGAGAAAAACATCAACGAAAATAATTTGTATTTGTTTTAACCAGTTGGTGGCGCTACCACTGCGATCAAAAATAAGTTGGCAGCCGTCTTCAGGGCCTGAATATCCTCAAATGTGAAAGATTTCCAGAAGATGGATCATCTGAATCATTTTGCAGGAACTTTTTTTGCCACGGAGAATAATCAGACTCTGCGGCACCGTAATAGCCACGCCCTTTGAAGGAAAGTCATAAAAATAGGGATAGAGTAAGATCAATGTCTTGAGTCTTTTCTAGCCAATTTTCAATCGGATTCGTTAAAAGGGCACCGTGCAGTACGTCAAAATGTAAAAAATGATATTGATTGGCGCAAGGTGTATAACTGAATATAAACTTATAGATGTCTTCAGGTACAGACTCTTTATGTACATGTGAAGTTTTGGATATTTAGCAGCATGTGCAGGAGAGTTATTAAGCATTTTGTCCATTGCGGCGAAGGAAATCTTAAGTGAAAACTTTGAAGCCCCGCCCCCGTCATATAGTATTTCGGAAACAAAAAATTTTAGCCCCAGTGTTTGTCCCAGGTCTTCAGATGCTACAGACAGAATTTTAAGGCAATCAGATGAAGCCTTTAGGATCAGGGTGCAAAAGAATGACCCCTGTAAACATGCAAAAAAGGGCAAAAGTCGGACTTTCAAAAATTCATAACTCACTTCCTGTTCATATTAGACGTTAAAATATCAAATTTTTCGCCATGCCCGATGAGACTGCCAAGTTTGGTGAGTTTTTGTGCATGTTTCGGGGGTCAAAAATGCGATCGAACAATCGGAAAAATAATAATAATAATAATTTCTACAAAAACAATAGGGACTTCGCAGCGGTCGCTGCTCAGGCCCTAATAATAATAATAATAATAATAATAAAAGTAATAATGTTTTCTACAAAAACAATAGGGACCTCGCCGCGGTCGGTGCTCGGGCCCCAATAATAATTTCTACACAAAGTCCATTGTGGTGACCCGCCCCCTTTTAAGTAAATTCAAAATGGCCGACTTCCTGTAAAACCTAGCTCATTGCTCCAAGAGACTTTTTTGTAGGTCTTGGTCTTATACATACAGTGAACCCTCGCTACTTCGCGGTTCACCTTTCGCGGGTTCAGTGCTTCGCGGGTCTAAAAAATATTCTGGGGCATTGTAGTTTCGCCGAGCGGCACGACGGGTCGCTGGAGAGATTAGACGGCCGGCGTGCGCCGAAGAAGAGCGTGGGCGAAGAGGAGAGTGGACGAAGAAGAGCACGTTCCCCCGGACACGATCGGTGGCGACGTTTCGCGCGGTTCGGACCGTACCAGAGCTCCGGCCGGCGTGCGTGGCAGTTAAGCCGTAGAGGAGCACCTTCCCCGGGCACGGGCGGTTCCAAGCGGCCCCTAAGTTTAACCGAATGGAAGCTCCGGAGGAGGAGGGCATGCTCACGTCACAGTAAGCCGAAGAGGAGCACCTTCCCCGGGCACGGGCGGTGCCAAGCGGCCCCTAAGTTTAACCGAATGGAAGCTCCGGGGGAGGAGGGCGGGCGTGTGTCACAGTTAAGCCAAATTGGAGCACCTCTTCTGCCCGGGCACGAGCGGAGCGCGAGGCTGTCAGTTATGAATGAATAAATGAATAAATAAATAAAGAATGCCACCTTTCATTTCACAGGGCACACCGGACGGCGTACCAGCAGGTAAAAGTCGGAGTAATTAAATAAATACAAAAAGAATGGCTGGGGAATAAAAAAATAATACGTTTTAATAATAATTTGTTTTTTTTGTTATAACATGAATTTCACTCTCTCTCTCCCCGTATATATATATATATATATATTTATTATATATATTGTATATTTTTTTTAAGCATTTTTGAAGGTGCGCCGCTACTTCGCGGATTTTCAGTTTTCGCGGGTGGTCTCGGTCCCCATTAACCGCGATAACCGAGGGTTCACTGTACTCCATAAAATTTACAAAAAGCGAGGTGAAACACTCAACCAGAGCTGCTTTTTTTAACATTTCTCGAGGGCCATGGCGAGCCATTTCAAAAAAGCTGCACAACTAACGTATAAAATATTGATAAATTTGCTCGGCCTGATGTGTGTGTAAAGTTTTACGAGTTGTCGTTCATATTTAGAACCTAATAATCAGCTTTGTTTTATTGCCGAACAGTGCAATGCCACTCCCACAACTTTTCACGAAAAAGGACGAATTTCGTATTGTGACATCCTCATGGCCGAAACAGTCATCCGAGCATATATGAGGGCGACCTTGTTGAGTTGCACGGAGAAAAACATCCAAGAAAATAACTTGTATTAGCTTTTACCAGTTGGTGGCGCTACTACTACGATGTAAAATAAGTTGGTAGATGTCTTCAGGGCTGAAGTATCCTCAAATGTGTACAATTCGAGAAGATAGGATCATCTGAGTCATGTTGCCGGAGCTTTTGTTGCCACAGAGTACAATCGGACTTTTCAGCACCTTAATAGCCACGCCTTTTGCCAAAACGTCACAAAATTCGGCAGAGAGTAAGATCATTGTCTTGAGTCTTTTCTGACTAATTTTCAGTCGGATTCGTCAAAAGGGCACCGTGCAGTACGTGAAAATTAAAATAAAAACAAATTTTTGATTCCACTTGGCGGCACTGTGTGTATAACAAAATAATAACATTACGATGTCTTCAGGTCGGGACGTTTTATTTACAGGTGAAGGTTTGGATTTTTAGGAGCATGTGCAGGGGAGTTATTAAGCATTCATTTATTTGTATTAGGTTCATTTTGTCTTCTTATTATTGATATTTGACTGATTCATTAAAAGCAGACAATTATGTTTTAGGTTAATTTTTTACCTGACATGTTTCGGCGAGTCTTTCGCCTTCTTCAGAGTGTCGCATGATGGTGTCTTGAGCTGATGTTCCATGAGGGTGTGACTTACCTGTCAAAAAAATGAAAAAAATCAGAGCAGTAAAAGAACAAGCACAACATGAACATTACAAATCAGCAATCACTGACCACTGCAAAAGGGAAAACCACATCATGGACCGGGAGAAGGGCAGGGTCATCCGCACAGAAGAGAACAAACAACAGCGCTGGATCAGAGAGGCCATTGAGATCTGCAAGCGAGGCATAAAAACCATGAACAGAGACAAGGGAGCCTTCATCCTCTCTACCACCTGGACCAGCATCTTGGCGGAGTGAACGGACAGCGGGGGGCGTGACTTGCCTTCATTCTTGTGACAGGTAAGTCACGCCCTCATGGAACATCAGCTGATAAAGACGGGTCACAAGACACCATCATGTGACACTCTGAAGAAGGCGAAAGACTTTCATATTGTGACATGCTCAAGGCCTAAACACTCATCCGAGCAAATATAAGGTAGATTTTGTTAACATGCCCGGAGAAAAACATCAACGAAAATAATTTGTATTTGTTTTAACCAGTTGGTGGCGCTACCACTGCGATCAAAAATAAGTTGGCAGCCGTCTTCAGGGCCTGAATATCCTCAAATGTGAAAAACTTCGAGAAGATGGATCATCTGAATCATTTTGCAGGAACTTTTGTTGCCACGGAGAATAATCAGACTCTGCGGCACCGTAATAGCCACGCCCTTCGAAGGAAAGTCACAAAAATAGGGATAGAGTAAGATCAATGTCTTGAGTCTTTTCTAGCCAATTTTCAATCAGATCCGTTAAAAGGGCACCGTGCAGTACGTCAAAATGTAAAAAATGATATTGATTGGCGCAAGGTGTATAACTGAATATAAACATATAGATGTCTTCAGGTACAGACTCTTTATGTACATGTGAAGTTTTGGATTTTTAGCAGCATGTGCAGGAGAGTTATTAAGCATTTTGTCCATTGCGGCGAAGGAAATCTTAAGTGAAAACTTTGATGCCCCGCCCCCGTCATATAGTATTTTGGAAACAAAAAATTTTAGCCCCAGTGTTTGTACCAGGTCTTCAGATGCTACAGACAGAATTTTAAGGCAATCAGATGAAGCCTTTAGGATCAGGGTGCAAAAGAATGACCCCTGTAAACATGCAAAAAAGGGCAAAAGTCGGACTTTCAAAAATTCATAACTCACTTCCTGTTCATATTAGACGTTAAAATATCAAATTTTTCGCCATGCCCGATGAGACTGCCAAGTTTGGTGAGTTTTTGTGCATGTTTCGGGGGTCAAAAATGCGATCGAACAATCGGAAAAATAATAATAATAATAATTTCTACAAAAACAATAGGGACTTCGCAGCGGTCGCTGCTCAGGCCCTAATAATAATAATAATAATAATAATAAAAGTAATAATATTTTCTACAAAAACAATTGGGACCTCGCCGCGGTCGCTGCTCGGGCCCCAATAATAATTTCTACACAAAGTCCATTGTGGTGACCCGCCCCCTTTTAAGTAAATTCAAAATGGCCGACTTCCTGTAAAACCTAGCTCATTGCTCCAAGAGACTTTTTTGTAGGTCTTGGTCTTATACATACAGTGAACCCTCGCTACTTCGCGGTTCACCTTTCGCGGGTTCAGTGCTTCGCGGGTCTAAAAAATATTCGGGGGCATTGTAGTTTCGCCGAGCGGCACGACGGGGCGCTGGAGCGGTTAGACGGCCGGCGTGCGCCGAAGAAGAGCGTGGGCGAAGAGGAGAGTGGACGAAGAAGAGCACGTTCCCCCGGACACGATCGGTGGCGACGTTTCGCGCGGTTCGGACCGTACCAGAGCTCCGGCCAGCGTGCGTGGCAGTTAAGCCGTAGAGGAGCACCTTCCCCGGGCACGGGCGGTGCAAAGCGGCCCCTAAGTTTAACCGAATGGAAGCTCCGGAGGAGGAGGGCATGCTCGCGTCACAGTAAGCCGAAGAGGAGCACCTTCCCCGGGCACGGGCGGTTCCAAGCGGCCCCTAAGTTTAACCGAATGGAAGCTCCGGAGGAGGAGGGCATGCTCGCGTCACAGTAAGCCGAAGAGGAGCACCTTCCCCGGGCACGGGCGGTGCCAAGCGGCCCCTAAGTTTAACCGAATGGAAGCTCCGGGGGAGGAGGACGGGCGTGTGTCACAGTTAAGCCAAATTGGAGCACCTCTTCTGCCCGGGCACGAGCGGAGCGCGAGGCTGTCAGTTATGAATGAATAAATGAATAAATAAATAAAGAATGCCACCTTTCATTTCACAGGGCACACCGGACGGCGTACCAGCAGGTAAAAGTCGGAGTAATTAAATAAATACAAAAAGAATGGCTGGGGAATAAAAAAATAATACGTTTTAATAATAATTTGGTTTTTTTGTTATAAAATGAATTTCACTCTCTCTCTCCCCGTATATATATATATATATATATATATATATATATTTATTATATATATTGTATATTTTTTTTAAGCATTTTTGAAGGTGCGCCGCTACTTCGCGGATTTTCAGTTTTCGCGGGTGGTCTCGGTCCCCATTAACCGCGATAACCGAGGGTTCACTGTACTCCATAAAATTTACAAAAAGCGAGGTGAAACACTCAATCAGGGCTGCTTTTTTTAACATTTCTCGAGGGCCATGGCGAGCCATTTAAAAAAAGCTGCACAACTAACGTATAAAATATTGATAAATTTGCTCGGCCTGATGTGTGTGTAAAGTTTCACGAGTTGTCGTTCATATTTAGAACCTCATAATCAGCGTTGTTTTATTGCCGAACAGTGCAATGCCACTCCCACAACTTTTCACGAAAAAGGACAAATTTCGTATTGTGACATCCTCATGGCCGAAACAGTCATCCGAGCATATATGAGGGCGACCTTGTTGAGTTGCACGGAGAAAAACATCCAAGAAAATAACTTGTATTAGCTTTTACCAGTTGGTGGCGCTACTACTACGATGAAAAATAAGTCGGTAGATGTCTTCAGGGCTGAATTATCCTCAAATGTGTACAACTTCGAGAAGATAGGATCATCTGAGTCATGTTGCCGGAGCTTTTGTTGCCACAGAGTACAATCGGACTTTTCAGCACCGTAATAGCCACGCCTTTTGCCAAAACGTCACAAAATTCGGCAGAGAGTAAGATCATTGTCTTGAGTCTTTTCTGACAAATTTTCAGTCGGATTCGTCAAAAGGGCACCGTGCAGTACGTGAAAATTAAAATAAAAACAAATTTTTGATTCCACTTGGCGGCGCTGTGTGTATAACAAAATAATAACATTAAGATGTCTTCAGGTCGGGACGTTTTATTTACAGGTGAAGGTTTGGATTTTTAGGAGCATGTGCAGGGGAGTTATTAAGCATTCATTTATTTGTATTAGGTTCATTTTGTCTTCTTATTATTGATATTTGACTGATTCATTAAAAGCAGACAATTATGTTTGAGGTTAATTTTTTACCTGACATGTTTCGGCGAGTCTTTTGCCTTCTTCAGAGTGTCGCATGATGGTGTCTTGAGACCCGTCTTTATCAGCTGATGTTCCATGAGGGTGTGACTTACCTGTCAAAAAAATGAAAAAATCAGAGCAGTAAAAGAACAAGCACAACATGAACATTACAAATCAGCAATCACTGACCACTGCAAAAGGGAAAACCACATCATGGACCGGGAGAAGGGCAGGGTCATCCGCACAGAAGAGAACAAACAACAGCGCTGGATCAGAGAGGCCATTGAGATCTGCAAGCGAGGCATAAAAACCATGAACAGAGACAAGGGAGCCTTCATCCTCTCTACCACCTGGACCAGCATCTTGGCGGAGTGAACGGACAGCGGGGGGCGTGACTTGCCTTCATTCTCGTGACAGGTAAGTCACGCCCTCATGGAACATCAGCTGATAAAGACGGGTCACAAGACACCATCATGTGACACTCTGAAGAAGGCGAAAGACTTTCGTATTGTGACATCCTCAAGGTCTAAACACTCATCCGAGCAAATATAAGGTAGATTTTGTTAACCTGCCCAAAGAAAAACATCAACGAAAATAATTTGTATTTGTTTTAACCAGTTGGTGGCGCTACCACTGCGATCAAAATTAAGTTGGCAGTCGTCTTCAGGGCCTGAATATCCTCAAATGTGAAAGATTTCCAGAAGATGGATCATCTGAATCATTTTGCAGGAACTTTTGTTGCCACGGAGAATAATCAGACTCTGCGGCACCGTAATAGCCACGCCCTTTGAAGGAAAGTCATAAAAATAGGGATAGAGTAAGATCAATGTCTTGAGTCTTTTCTAGCCAATTTTCAATCGGATTCGTTAAAAGGGCACCGTGCAGTACGTCAAAATGTAAAGATTTATATTGATTGGCGCAAGGTGTATAACTGAATATAAACATATAGATGTCTTCAGGTACCGACTCTTTATGTACATGTGAAGTTTTGGATTTTTAGCAGCACGTGCAGGAGAGTTATTAAGCATTTTGTCCATTGCGGCGAAGGAAATCTTAAGTGAAAACTTTGAAGCCCCGCCCCCGTCATATAGTATTTCGGAAACAAAAAATTTTAGCCCCAGTGTTTGTCCCAGGTCTTAAGATGCTCCAGACAGAACTTTAAGGCAATCAGATGAAGCCTTTAGGATCAGGGTGCAAAAGAATGACCCCTGTAAACATGCAAAAAAGGGCAAAAGTCGGACTTTCAAAAATTCATAACTCACTTCCTGTTCATATTAGACGTTAAAAAATATCAAATTTTTCGCCATGCCCGATGAGACTGCCAAGTTTGGTGAGTTTTTGTGCATGTTTCGGGGGTCAAAAATGCGATCGAACAATCGGAAAAATAATAATAATAATAATTCCTACAAAAACAATAGGGACTTCGCAGCGGTCGCTGCTCAGGCCCTAATAATAATAATAATAATAATAGTAATAATATTTTCTACAAAAACAATAGGGACCTCGCGGCGGTCGCTGCTCGGGCCCCAATAATAATTTCTACACAAAGTCCATTGTGGTGACCCGCCCCCTTTTAAGTAAATTCAAAATGGCCGACTTCCTGTAAAACCTAGCTCATTGCTCCAAGAGACTTTTTTGTAGGTCTTGGTCTTATACATACAGTGAACCCTCGCTACTTCGCGGTTCACCTTTCGCGGGTTCAGTGCTTCGCGGGTCTAAAAAATATTCGGGGGCATTGTAGTTTCGCCGAGCGGCTCGACGGGGCGCTGGAGCGGTTAGACGGCCGGCGTGCGCCGAAGAAGAGCGTGGGCGAAGAGGAGAGTGGACGAAGAAGAGCACGTTCCCCCGGACACGATCGGTGGCGACGTTTCGCGCGGTTCGGACCGTACCAGAGCTCCGGCCGGCGTGCGTGGCAGTTAAGCCATAGAGGAGCACCTTCCCCGGGCACGGGCGGTGCCAAGCGGCCCCTAAGTTTAACCGAATGGAAGCTCCGGAGGAGGAGGGCATGTTCGCGTCACAGTAAGCCGAAGAGGAGCACCTTCCCCGGGCACGGGCGGTTCCAAGCGGCCCCTGAGTTTAACCGAATGGAAGCTCCGGAGGAGGAGGGCATGCTCGCGTCACAGTAAGCCGAAGAGGAGCACCTTCCCCGGGCACGGGCGGTTCCAAGCGGCCCCTAAGTTTAACCGAATGGAAGCTCCGGAGGAGGAGGGCATGCTCGCGTCACAGTAAGCCGAAGAGTAGCACCTTCCCCGGGAACGGCGGTGCCAAGCGGCCCCTAAGTTTAACCGAATGGAAGCTCCGGGGGAGGAGGGCGGGCGTGTGTCACAGTTAAGCCGAATTGGAGCACCTCTTCTGCCCGGGCACGAGCGGAGCGCGAGGCTGTCAGTTATGAATGAATAAATGAATAAATAAATAAAGAATGCCACCTTTCATTTCACAGGGCACACCGGACGGCGTACCAGCAGGTAAAAGTCGGAGTAATTAAATAAATACAAAAAGAATGGCTGGGGAATAAAAAAATAATACGTTTTAATAATAATTTGGTTTTTTTGTTATAAAATGAATTTCACTCTCTCTCTCCCCGTATATATATATATATATATATATTTATTATATACATTGTATATTTTTTTTAAGCATTTTTGAAGGTGCGCCGCTACTTCGCGGATTTTCAGTTTTCGCGGGTGGTCTCGGTCCCCATTAACCGCGATAACCGAGGGTTCACTGTACTCCATAAAATTTACAAAAAGCGAGGTGAAACACTCAATCAGGGCTGCTTTTTTTAACATTTCTCGAGGGCCATGGCGAGCCATTTCAAAAAAGCTGCACAACTAACGTATAAAATATTGATAAATTTGCTCGGCCTGATGTGTGTGTTAAGTTTCACGAGTTGTCGTTCATATTTAGAACCTCATAATCAGCGTTGTTTTATTGCCGAACAGTGCAATGCCACTCCCAAAACTTTTCACGAAAAAGGACAAATTTCGTATTGTGACATCCTCATGGCCGAAACAGTCATCCGAGCATATATGAGGGCAACCTTGTTGAGTTGCACGGAGAAAAACATCCAAGAAAATAACTTGTATTAGCTTTTACCAGTTGGTGGCGCTACTACTACGATGAAAAATAAGTCGGTAGATGTCTTCAGGGCTGAAGTATCCTCAAATGTGTACAACTTCGAGATGATAGGATCATCTGAGTCATGTTGCCGGAGCTTTTGTTGCCACAGAGTACAATCGGACTTTTCAGCACCGTAATAGCCACGCCTTTTGCCAAAACGTCACAAAATTCGGCAGAGAGTAAGATCATTGTCTTGAGTCTTTTCTGACTAATTTTCAGTCGGATTCGTCAAAAGGGCACCGTGCAGTACGTGAAAATTAAAATAAAAACAAATTTTTGATTCCACTTGGCGGCACTGTGTGTATAACAAAATAATAACATTAAGATGTCTTCAGGTCGGGACGTTTTATTTACAGGTGAAGGTTTGGATTTTTAGGAGCATGTGCAGGGGAGTTATTAAGCATTCATTTATTTGTATTAGGTTCATTTTGTCTTCTTATTATTGATATTTGACTGATTCATTAAAAGCAGACAATTATGTTTTAGGTTAATTTTTTCACTGACATGTTTCGGCGAGTCTTTCGCCTTCTTCAGAGTGTCGCATGATGGTGTCTTGAGCTGATGTTCCATGAGGGTGTGACTTACCTGTCAAAAAAATGAAAAAAATCAGAGCAGTAAAAGAACAAGCACAACATGAACATTACAAATCAGCAATCACTGACCACTGCAAAAGGGAAAACCACATCATGGACCGGGAGAAGGGCAGGGTCATCCGCACAGAAGAGAACAAACAACAGCGCTGGATCAGAGAGGCCATTGAGATCTGCAAGCGAGGCATAAAAACCATGAACAGAGACAAGGGAGCCTTCATCCTCTCTACCACCTGGACCAGCATCTTGGCGGAGTGAACGGACAGCGGGGGGCGTGACTTGCCTTCATTCTTGTGACAGGTAAGTCACGCCCTCATGGAACATCATCTGATAAAGACGGGTCACAAGGCACCATCATGTGACACTCTGAAGAAGGCGAAAGACTTTCGTATTGTGACATGCTCAAGGCCTAAACACTCATCCGAGCAAATATAAGGTAGATTTTGTTAACCTGCCCGGAGAAAAACATCAACGAAAATAATTTGTATTTGTTTTAACCAGTTGGTGGCGCTACCACTGCGATCAAAAATAAGTTGGCAGCCGTCTTCAGGGCCTGAATATCCTCAAATGTGAAAAATTTCGAGAAGATGGATCATCTGAATCATTTTGCAGGAACTTTTGTTGCCACGGAGAATAATCAGACTCTGCGGCACCGTAATAGCCACGCCCTTCGAAGGAAAGTCACAAAAATAGGGATAGAGTAAGATCAATGTCTTGAGTCTTTTCTAGCCAATTTTCAATCAGATTCGTTAAAAGGGCACCGTGCAGTACGTCAAAATGTAAAAAATGATATTGATTGGCGCAAGGTGTATAACTGAATATAAACATATAGATGTCTTCAGGTACAGACTCTTTATGTACATGTGAAGTTTTGGATTTTTAGCAGCATGTGCAGGAGAGTTATTAAGCATTTTGTCCATTGCGGCGAAGGAAATCTTAAGTGAAAACTTTGAAGCCCCGCCCCCGTCATATAGTATTTCGGAAACAAAAAATTTTAGCCCCAGTGTTTGTCCCAGGTCTTCAGATGCTACAGACAGAATTTTAAGGCAATCAGATGAAGCCTTTAGGATCAGGGTGCAAAAGAATGACCCCTGTAAACATGCAAAAAAGGGCAAAAGTCGGACTTTCAAAAATTCATAACTCACTTCCTGTTCATATTAGACGTTAAAATATCAAATTTTTCGCCATGCCCGATGAGACTGCCAAGTTTGGTGAGTTTTTGTGCATGTTTCGGGGGTCAAAAATGCGATCGAACAATCGGAAAAATAATAATAATAATAATTTCTACAAAAACAATAGGGACTTCGCAGCGGTCGCTGCTCAGGCCCTAATAATAATAATAATAATAATAATAAAAGTAATAATATTTTCTACAAAAACAATAGGGACCTCGCCGCGGTCGCTGCTCGGGCCCCAATAATAATTTCTACACAAAGTCCATTGTGGTGACCCGCCCCCTTTTAAGTAAATTCAAAATGGCCGACTTCCTGTAAAACCTAGCTCATTGCTCCAAGAGACTTTTTTGTAGGTCTTGGTCTTATACATACAGTGAACCCTCGCTACTTCGCGGTTCACCTTTCGCGGGTTCAGTGCTTCGCGGGTATAAAAAATATTCGGGGGCATTGTAGTTTCGCCGAGCGGCACGACGGGGCGCTGGAGCGGTTAGACGGCCGGCGTGCGCCGAAGAAGAGCGTGGGCGAAGAGGAGAGTGGACGAAGAAGAGCACGTTCCCCCGGACACGATCGGTGGCGACGTTTCGCGCGGTTCGGACCGTACCAGAGCTCCGGCCGGCGTGCGTGGAAGTTAAGCCGTAGAGGAGCACCTTCCCCGGGCACGGGCGGTGCCAAGCGGCCCCTAAGTTTAACCGAATGGAAGCTCCGGAGGAGGAGGGCATGCTCGCGTCACAGTAAGCCGAAGAGGAGCACCTTCCCCGGGCACGGGCGGTTCCAAGCGGCCCCTAAGTTTAACCGAATGGAAGCTCCGCAGGAGGAGGGCATGCTCGCGTCACAGTAAGCCGAAGAGGAGCACCTTCCCCGGGCACGGGCGGTGCCAAGCGGCCCCTAAGTTTAACCGAATGGAAGCTCCGGGGGAGGAGGGCGGGCGTGTGTCACAGTTAAGCCAAAATGGAGCACCTCTTCTGCCCGGGCACGAGCGGAGCGCGAGGCTGTCAGTTATGAATGAATAAATGAATAAATAAATAAAGAATGCCACCTTTCATTTCACAGGGCACACCGGACGGCGTACCAGCAGGTAAAAGTCGGAGTAATTAAATAAATACAAAAAGAATGGCTGGGGAATAAAAAAATAATACGTTTTAATAATAATTTGGTTTTTTTGTTATAACATGAATTTCACTCTCTCTCTCTCTCTCCCCCCGTATATATATATATATATATATATATATATATATATATATATATATATATATATATATATATATATTATTATATATATTGTATATTTTTTTTTTGCATTTTTGAAGGTGCGCCGCTACTTCGCGGATTTTCAGTTTTCGCGGGTGGTCTCGGTCCCCATTAACCGCGATAACCGAGGGTTCACTGTACTCCATAAAATTTACAAAAAGCGAGGTGAAACACTCAACCAGAGCTGCTTTTTTTTAACATTTCTCGAGGGCCATGGCGAGCCATTTCAAAAAAGCTGCACAACTAACGTATAAAATATTGATAAATTTGCTCGGCCTGATGTGTGTGTAAAGTTTTACGAGTTGTCGTTCATATTTAGAACCTCATAATCAGCTTTGTTTTATTGCCGAACAGTGCAATGCCACTCCACAACTTTTCACGAAAAATCACGAATTTCGTATTGTGACATCCTCATGGCCGAAACAGTCATCCGAGCATATATGAGGGCGACCTTGTTGAGTTGCACGGAGAAAAACATCCAAGAAAATAACTTGTATTAGCTTTTACCAGTTGGTGGCGCTACTACTACGATGTAAAATAAGTTGGTAGATGTCTTCAGGGCTGAAGTATCCTCAAATGTGTACAACTTCGAGAAGATAGGATCATCTGAGTCATGTTGCCGGAGCTTTTGTTGCCACAGAGTACAATCGGACTTTTCAGCACCTTAATAGCCACGCCTTTTGCCAAAACGTCACAAAATTCGGCAGAGAGTAAGATCATTGTCTTGAGTCTTTTCTGACT
Source organism: Idiotropiscis lumnitzeri (assembly GCF_059441095.1). Taxonomy (NCBI): domain Eukaryota; kingdom Metazoa; phylum Chordata; class Actinopteri; order Syngnathiformes; family Syngnathidae; genus Idiotropiscis; species Idiotropiscis lumnitzeri. The sequence continues at coordinate 684,101 of NW_028283592.1, forward strand.
AATTTTCAGTCGGATTCGTCAAAAGGGCACCGTGCAGTACGTGAAAATTAAAATAAAAACAAATTTTTGATTCCACTTGGCGGCACTGTGTGTATAACAAAATAATAACATTAAGATGTCTTCAGGTCGGGACGTTTTATTTACAGGTGAAGGTTTGGATTTTTAGGAGCATGTGCAGGGGAGTTATTAAGCATTCCTTTATTTGTATTAGGTTCATTTTGTCTTCTTATTATTGATATTTGACTGATTCATTAAAAGCAGACAATTATGTTTTAGGTTAATTTTTTACCTGACATGTTTCGGCGAGTCTTTCGCCTTCTTCAGAGTGTCGCATGATGGTGTCTTGAGCTGATGTTCCATGAGGGTGTGACTTACCTGTCAAAAAAATGAAAAAATCAGAGCAGTAAAAGAACAAGCACAACATGAACATTACAAATCAGCAATCACTGACCACTGCAAAAGGGAAAACCACATCATGGACCGGGAGAAGGGCAGGGTCATCCGCACAGAAGAGAACAAACAACAGCGCTGGATCAGAGAGGCCATTGAGATCTGCAAGCGAGGCATAAAAACCATGAACAGAGACAAGGGAGCCTTCATCCTCTCTACCACCTGGACCAGCATCTTGGCGGAGTGAACGGACAGCGGGGGGCGTGACTTGCCTTCATTCTTGTGACAGGTAAGTCACGCCCTCATGGAACATCAGCTGATAAAGACGGGTCACAAGACACCATCATGTGACACTCTGAAGAAGGCGAAAGACTTTCGTATTGTGACATGCTCAAGGCCTAAACACTCATCCGAGCAAATATAAGGTAGATTTTGTTAACCTGCCCGGAGAAAAACATCAACGAAAATAATTTGTATTTGTTTTAACCAGTTGGTGGCGCTACCACTGCGATCAAAAATAAGTTGGCAGCCGTCTTCAGGGCCTGAATATCCTCAAATGTGAAAGATTTCCAGAAGATGGATCATCTGAATCATTTTGCAGGAACTTTTGTTGCCACGGAGAATAATCAGACTCTGCGGCACCGTAATAGCCACGCCCTTTGAAGGAAAGTCATAAAAATAGGGATAGAGTAAGATCAATGTCTTGAGTCTTTTCTAGCCAATTTTCAGTCGGATTCGTTAAAAGGGCACCGTGCAGTACGTCAAAATGTAAAGATTTATATTGATTGGCGCAAGGTGTATAACTGAATATAAACATATAGATGTCTTCAGGTACAGACTCTTTATGTACATGTGAAGTTTTGGATTTTTAGCATCACGTGCAGGAGAGTTATTAAGCATTTTGTCCATTGCGGCGAAGGAAATCTTAAGTGAAAACTTTGAAGCCCCGCCCCCGTCATATAGTATTTCGGAAACAAAAAATTTTAGCCCCAGTGTTTGTCCCAGGTCTTAAGATGCTCCAGACAGAACTTTAAGGCAATCAGATGAAGCCTTTAGGATCAGGGTGCAAAAGAATGACCCCTGTAAACATGCAAAAAAGGGCAAAAGTCGGACTTTCAAAAATTCATAACTCACTTCCTGTTCATATTAGACGTTAAAATATCAAATTTTTCGCCATGCCCGATGAGACTGCCAAGTTTGGTGAGTTTTTGTGCATGTTTCGGGGGTCAAAAATGCGATCGAACAATCGGAAAAATAATAATAATAATAATTTCTACAAAAACAATAGGGACTTCGCAGCGGTCGCTGCTCAGGCCCTAATAATAATAATAATAATAATAATAATAAAAGTAATAATATTTTCTACAAAAACAATAGGGACCTCGCCGCGGTCGCTGCTCGGGCCCCAATAATAATTTCTACACAAAGTCCATTGTGGTGACCCGCCCCCTTTTAAGTAAATTAAAAATGGCCGACTTCCTGTAAAACCTAGCTCATTGCTCCAAGAGACTTTTTTGTAGGTCTTGGTCTTATACATACAGTGAACCCTCGCTACTTCGCGGTTCACCTTTCGCGGGTTCAGTGCTTCGCGGGTCTAAAAAATATTCGGGGGCATTGTAGTTTCGCCGAGCGGCACGACGGGGCGCTGGAGCGGTTAGACGGCCGGCGTGCGCCGAAGAAGAGCGTGGGCGAAGAGGAGAGTGGACGAAGAAGAGCACGTTCCCCCGGACACGATCGGTGGCGACGTTTCGCGCGGTTCGGACCGTACCAGAGCTCCGGCCAGCGTGCGTGGCAGTTAAGCCGTAGAGGAGCACCTTTCCCGGGCACGGGCGGTGCCAAGCGGCCCCTAAGTTTAACCGAATGGAAGCTCCGGAGGAGGAGGGCATGCTCGCGTCACAGTAAGCCGAAGAGGAGCACCTTCCCCGGGCACGGGCGGTTCCAAGCGGCCCCTAAGTTTAACCGAATGGAAGCTCCGCAGGAGGAGGGCATGCTCGCGTCACAGTAAGCCGAAGAGGAGCACCTTCCCCGGGCACGGGCGGTGCCAAGCGGCCCCTAAGTTTAACCGAATGGAAGCTCCGGGGGAGGAGGGCGGGCGTGTGTCACAGTGAAGCCGAATTGGAGCACCTCTTCTGCCCGGGCACGAGCGGAGCGCGAGGCTGTCAGTTATGAATGAATAAATGAATGAATAAATAAAGAATGCCACCTTTCATTTCACAGGGCACACCGGACGGCGTACCAGCAGGTAAAAGTCGGAGTAATTTTAAATAAATACAAAAAGAATGGTTGGGGAATAAAAAAATAATAAGTTTTAATAATAATTTGTTTTTTTTGTTATAACATGAATTTCACTCTCTGTCTCTCTCTCTCCCCCCGTATATATATATATATATATATATATATATATATATATATATATATATTTATATATTTATTATATATATTGTATATTTTTTTTAAGCATTTTTGAAGGTGCGCCGCTACTTCGCGGATTTTCAGTTTTTGCGGGTGGTCTCGGTCCCCATTAACCGCGATAACCGAGGGTTCACTGTACTCCATAAAATTTACAAAAAGCGAGGTGAAACACTCAACCAGGGCTGCTTTTTTGAACATTTCTCGAGGGCCATGGCGAGCCATTTCAAAAAAGCTGCACAACTAACGTATAAAATATTGATAAATTTGCTCGGCCTGATGTGTGTGTAAAGTTTCACGAGTTGTCGTTCATATTTAGAACCTCATAATCAGCTTTGTTTTATTGCCGAACAGTGCAATGCCACTCCCACAACTTTTCATGAAAAAGGACGAATTTCGTATTGGGACATCCTCATGGCCGAAACAGTCATCCGAGCATATATGAGGGCGACCTTGTTGAGTTGCACGGAGAAAAACATCCAAGAAAATAACTTGTATTAGCTTTTACCAGTTGGTGGCGCTACTACTACGATGAAAAATAAGTTGGTAGATGTCTTCAGGGCTTAAGTATCCTCAAATGTGTGCAACTTCGAGAAGATAGGATCACCTGAGTCATGTTGCTGGAGCTTTTGTTGCCACAGAGTACAATCGGACTTTTCAGCACCGTAATAGCCACGCCTTTTGCCAAAACGTCACAAAATTCGGCAGAGAGTAAGATCATTGTCTTGAGTCTTTTCTGACTAATTTTCAGTCGGATTCGTCGAAAGGGCACCGTGCAGTACGTGAAAATTAAAATAAAAACAAATTTTTGATTCCACTTGGCGGCACTGTGTGTATAACAAAATAATAACATTAAGATGTCTTCAGGTCGGGACGTTTTATTTACAGGTGAAGGTTTGGATTTTTAGGAGCATGTGCAGGGGAGTTATTAAGCATTCATTTATTTGTATTAGGTTCATTTTGTCTTCTTATTATTGATATTTGACTGATTCATTAAAAGCAGACAATTATGTTTTAGGTTAATTTTTTCACTGACATGTTTCGGCGAGTCTTTCGCCTTCTTCAGAGTGTCGCATGATGGTGTCTTGAGCTGATGTTCCATGAGGGTGTGACTTACCTGTCAAAAAAATGAAAAAAATCAGAGCAGTAAAAGAACAAGCACAACATGAACATTACAAATCAGCAATCACTGACCACTGCAAAAGGGAAAACCACATCATGGACCGGGAGAAGGGCAGGGTCATCCGCACAGAAGAGAACAAACAACAGCGCTGGATCAGAGAGGCCATTGAGATCTGCAAGCGAGGCATAAAAACCATGAACAGAGACAAGGGAGCCTTCATCCTCTCTACCACCTGGACCAGCATCTTGGCGGAGTGAACGGACAGCGGGGGGCGTGACTTGCCTTCATTCTCGTGACAGGTAAGTCACGCCCTCATGGAACATCAGCTGATAAAGACGGGTCACAAGACACCATCATGTGAAACTCTGAAGAAGGCGAAAGACTTTCGTATTGTGACATCCTCAAGGCCTAAACACTCATCCGAGCAAATATAAGGTAGATTTTGTTAACCTGCCCGGAGAAAAACATCAACGAAAATAATTTGTATTTGTTTTAACCAGTTGGTGGCGCTACCACTGCGATCAAAAATAAGTTGGCAGCCGTCTTCAGGGCCTGAATATCCTCAAATGTGAAAAATTTCGAGAAGATGGATCATCTGAATCATTTTGCAGGAACTTTTGTTGCCACGGAGAATAATCAGACTCTGCGGCACCGTAATAGCCACGCCCTTCGAAGGAAAGTCACAAAAATAGGGATAGAGTAAGATCAATGTCTTGAGTCTTTTCTAGCCAATTTTCAATCAGATTCGTTAAAAGGGCACCGTGCAGTACGTCAAAATGTAAAAAATGATATTGATTGGCGCAAGGTGTATAACTGAATATAAACATATAGATGTCTTCAGGTACCGACTCTTTATGTACATGTGAAGTTTTGGATTTTTAGCAGCACGTGCAGGAGAGTTATTAAGCATTTTGTCCATTGCGGCGAAGGAAATCTTAAGTGAAAACTTTGAAGCCCCGCCCCCGTCATATAGTATTTCGGAAACAAAAATTTTTAGCCCCAGTGTTTGTCCCAGGTCTTAAGATGCTCCAGACAGAATTTTAAGGCAATCAGATGAAGCCTTTAGGATCAGGGTGCAAAAGAATGACCCCTGTAAACATGCAAAAAAGGGCAAAAATCGGACTTTCAAAAATTCATAACTCACTTCCTGTTCATATTAGACGTTAAAATATCAAATTTTTCGCCATGCCCGATGAGACTGCCAAGTTTGGTGAGTTTTTGTGCATGTTTCGGGGGTCAAAAATGCGATCGAACAATCGGAAAAATAATAATAATAATAATTTCTACAAAAACAATAGGGACCTCGCCGCGGTCGCTGCTCGGGCCCCAATAATAATTTCTACACAAAGTCCATTGTGGTGACCCGCCCCCTTTTAAGTAAATTCAAAATGGCCGACTTCCTGTAAAACCTAGCTCATTGCTCCAAGAGACTTTTTTGTAGGTCTTGGTCTTATACATACAGTGAACCCTCGCTACTTCGCGGTTCACCTTTCGCGGGTTCAGTGCTTCGCGGGTCTAAAAAATATTCGGGGGCATTGTAGTTTCGCCGAGCGGCACGACGGGGCGCTGGAGCAGTTAGACGGCCGGCGTGCGCCGAAGAAGAGCGTGGGCGAAGAGGAGAGTGGACGAAGAGAGCACGTTCCCCCGGACACGATCGGTGGCGACGTTTCGCGCGGTTCGGACCGTACCAGAGCTCCGGCCGGCGTGCGTGGCAGTTAAGCCGTAGAGGAGCACCTTTCCCGGGCACGGGCGGTGCCAAGCGGCCCCTAAGTTTAACCGAATGGAAGCTCCGGAGGAGGAGGGCATGCTCGCGTCACAGTAAGCCGAAGAGGAGCACCTTCCCCGGGCACGGGCGGTTCCAAGCGGCCCCTAAGTTTAACCGAATGGAAGCTCCGCAGGAGGAGGGCATGCTCGCGTCACAGTAAGCCGAAGAGGAGCACCTTCCCCGGGCACGGGCGGTGCCAAGCGGCCCCTAAGTTTAACCGAATGGAAGCTCCGGGGGAGGAGGGCGGGCGTGTGTCACAGTGAAGCCGAATTGGAGCACCTCTTCTGCCCGGGCACGAGCGGAGCGCGAGGCTGTCAGTTATGAATGAATAAATGAATGAATAAATAAAGAATGCCACCTTTCATTTCACAGGGCACACCGGACGGCGTACCAGCAGGTAAAAGTCGGAGTAATTAAATAAATACAAAAAGAATGGTTGGGGAATAAAAAAATAATAAGTTTTAATAATAATTTGTTTTTTTTGTTATAACATGAATTTCACTCTCTGTCTCTCTCTCTCCCCCCGTATATATATATATATATATATATATATATATATATATAATAATAATGCCTTTATTAGTCCCACAATGGGGAAATTCAAGATTCGAACCCAGGCCTCCTGGGGAGACTGGGTCCTGAACGCGGCGCCTTAGACCACTCGGCCATCCTGGCAGCCACGAGATTCGAACCCAGGCCTCCTGGGGAGACCGGGTCCGGAACGCGGCGCCTTAGACCACTCGGCCATCCTGGCAGCCATATATATATATTTATATATTTATTATATATATTGTATATTTTTTTTAAGCATTTTTGAAGGTGCGCCGCTACTTCGCGGATTTTCAGTTTTTGCGGGTGGTCTCGGTCCCCATTAACCGCGATAACCGAGGGTTCACTGTACTCCATAAAATTTACAAAAAGCGAGGTGAAACACTCAACCAGGGCTGCTTTTTTGAACATTTCTCGAGGGCCATGGCGAGCCATTTCAAAAAAGCTGCACAACTAACGTATAAAATATTGATAAATTTGCTCGGCCTGATGTGTGTGTAAAGTTTCACGAGTTGTCGTTCATATTTAGAACCTCATAATCAGCTTTGTTTTATTGCCGAACAGTGCAATGCCACTCCCACAACTTTTCATGAAAAAGGACGAATTTCGTATTGTGACATCCTCATGGCCGAAACAGTCATCCGAGCATATATGAGGGCGACCTTGTTGAGTTGCACGGAGAAAAACATCCAAGAAAATAACTTGTATTAGCTTTTACCAGTTGGTGGCGCTACTACTACGATGAAAAATAAGTTGGTAGATGTCTTCAGGGCTTAAGTATCCTCAAATGTGTGCAACTTCGAGAAGATAGGATCACCTGAGTCATGTTGCTGGAGCTTTTGTTGCCACAGAGTACAATCGGACTTTTCAGCACCGTAATAGCCACGCCTTTTGCCAAAACGTCACAAAATTCGGCAGAGAGTAAGATCATTGTCTTGAGTCTTTTCTGACTAATTTTCAGTCGGATTCGTCGAAAGGGCACCGTGCAGTACGTGAAAATTAAAATAAAAACAAATTTTTGATTCCACTTGGCGGCACTGTGTGTATAACAAAATAATAACATTAAGATGTATTCAGGTCGGGACGTTTTATTTACAGGTGAAGGTTTGGATTTTTAGGAGCATGTGCAGGGGAGTTATTAAGCATTCATTTATTTGTATTAGGTTCATTTTGTCTTCTTATTATTGATATTTGACTGATTCATTAAAAGCAGACAATTATGTTTTAGGTTAATTTTTTACCTGACATGTTTCGGCGAGTCTTTCGCCTTCTTCAGAGTGTCGCATGATGGTGTCTTGAGACCCGTCTTTATCAGCTGATGTTCCATGAGGGTGTGACTTACCTGTCAAAAAAATGAAAAATCAGAGCAGTAAAAGAACAAGCACAACATGAACATTACAAATCAGCAATCACTGACCACTGCAAAAGGGAAAACCACATCATGGACCGGGAGAAGGGCAGGGTCATCCGCACCGAAGAGAACAAACAACAGCGCTGGATCAGAGAGGCCATTGAGATCTGCAAGCGAGGCATAAAAACCATGAACAGAGACAAGGGAGCCTTCATCCTCTCTACCACCTGGAGCAGCATTTTGGCGGAGTGAACGGACAGCGGGGGGCGTGACTTGCCTTCATTCTTGTGACAGGTAAGTCACGCCCTCATGGAACATCAGCTGATAAAGACGGGCCACAAGACACCATCATGTGACACTCTGAAGAAGGCGAAAGACTTTCGTATTGTGACATCCTCAAGGCCTAAACACTCATCCGAGCAAATGTAAGGTAGATTTTGTTAACCTGCCCGGAGAAAAAAATCAACGAAAATAATTTGTATTTGTTTTAACCAGTTGGTGGCGCTACCACTGCGATCAAAAATAAGTTGGCAGCCGTCTTCAGGGCCTGAATATCCTCAAATGTGAAAAATTTCGAGAAGATGGATCATCTGAATCATTTTGCAGGAACTTTTGTTGCCACGGAGAATAATCAGACTCTGCGGCACCGTAATAGCCACGCCCTTCGAAGGAAAGTCACAAAAATAGGGATAGAGTAAGATCAATGTCTTGAGTCTTTTCTAGCCAATTTTCAATCAGATTCGTTAAAAGGGCACCGTGCAGTACGTCAAAATGTAAAAAATGATATTGATTGGCGCAAGGTGTATAACTGAATATAAACATATAGATGTCTTCAGGTACCGACTCTTTATGTACATGTGAAGTTTTGGATTTTTAGCAGCACGTGCAGGAGAGTTATTAAGCATTTTGTCCATTGCGGCGAAGGAAATCTTAAGTGAAAACTTTGAAGCCCCGCCCCCGTCATATAGTATTTCGGAAACAAAAATTTTTAGCCCCAGTGTTTGTCCCAGGTCTTAAGATGCTCCAGACAGAATTTTAAGGCAATCAGATGAAGCCTTTAGGATCAGGGTGCAAAAGAATGACCCCTGTAAACATGCAAAAAAGGGCAAAAATCGGACTTTCAAAAATTCATAACTCACTTCCTGTTCATATTAGACGTTAAAATATCAAATTTTTCGCCATGCCCGATGAGACTGCCAAGTTTGGTGAGTTTTTGTGCATGTTTCGGGGGTCAAAAATGCGATCGAACAATCGGAAAAATAATAATAATAATAATTTCTACAAAAACAATAGGGACCTCGCCGCGGTCGCTGCTCGGGCCCCAATAATAATTTCTACACAAAGTCCATTGTGGTGACCCGCCCCCTTTTAAGTAAATTCAAAATGGCCGACTTCCTGTAAAACCTAGCTCATTGCTCCAAGAGACTTTTTTGTAGGTCTTGGTCTTATACATACAGTGAACCCTCGCTACTTCGCGGTTCACCTTTCGCGGGTTCAGTGCTTCGCGGGTCTAAAAAATATTCGGGGGCATTGTAGTTTCGCCGAGCGGCACGACGGGGCGCTGGAGCAGTTAGACGGCCGGCGTGCGCCGAAGAAGAGCGTGGGCGAAGAGGAGAGTGGACGAAGAGAGCACGTTCCCCCGGACACGATCGGTGGCGACGTTTCGCGCGGTTCGGACCGTACCAGAGCTCCGGCCGGCGTGCGTGGCAGTTAAGCCGTAGAGGAGCACCTTCCCCGGGCACGGGCGGTGCCAAGCGGCCCCTAAGTTTAACCGAATGGAAGCTCCGGAGGAGGAGGGCATGCTCGCGTCACAGTAAGCCGAAGAGGAGCACCTTCCCCGGGCACGGGCGGTTCCAAGCGGCCCCTAAGTTTAACCGAATGGAAGCTCCGCAGGAGGAGGGCATGCTCGCGTCACAGTAAGCCGAAGAGGAGCACCTTCCCCGGGCACGGGCGGTGCCAAGCGGCCCCTAAGTTTAACCGAATGGAAGCTCCGGGGGAGGAGGGCGGGCGTGTGTCACAGTGAAGCCGAATTGGAGCACCTCTTCTGCCCGGGCACGAGCGGAGCGCGAGGCTGTCAGTTATGAATGAATAAATGAATGAATAAATAAAGAATGCCACCTTTCATTTCACAGGGCACACCGGACGGCGTACCAGCAGGTAAAAGTCGGAGTAATTAAATAAATACAAAAAGAATGGTTGGGGAATAAAAAAATAATAAGTTTTAATAATAATTTGTTTTTTTTGTTATAACATGAATTTCACTCTCTGTCTCTCTCTCTCCCCCCGTATATATATATATATATATATATATATATATATATATATATATATATATATATATATATATATATATATATATATATATATATATATATATTTATATATTTATTATATATATTGTATATTTTTTTTAAGCATTTTTGAAGGTGCGCCGCTACTTCGCGGATTTTCAGTTTTTGCGGGTGGTCTCGGTCCCCATTAACCGCGATAACCGAGGGTTCACTGTACTCCATAAAATTTACAAAAAGCGAGGTGAAACACTCAACCAGGGCTGCTTTTTTGAACATTTCTCGAGGGCCATGGCGAGCCATTTCAAAAAAGCTGCACAACTAACGTATAAAATATTGATAAATTTGCTCGGCCTGATGTGTGTGTAAAGTTTCACGAGTTGTCGTTCATATTTAGAACCTCATAATCAGCTTTGTTTTATTGCCGAACAGTGCAATGCCACTCCCACAACTTTTCATGAAAAAGGACGAATTTCGTATTGTGACATCCTCATGGCCGAAACAGTCATCCGAGCATATATGAGGGCGACCTTGTTGAGTTGCACGGAGAAAAACATCCAAGAAAATAACTTGTATTAGCTTTTACCAGTTGGTGGCGCTACTACTACGATGAAAAATAAGTTGGTAGATGTCTTCAGGGCTTAAGTATCCTCAAATGTGTGCAACTTCGAGAAGATAGGATCACCTGAGTCATGTTGCTGGAGCTTTTGTTGCCACAGAGTACAATCGGACTTTTCAGCACCGTAATAGCCACGCCTTTTGCCAAAACGTCACAAAATTCGGCAGAGAGTAAGATCATTGTCTTGAGTCTTTTCTGACTAATTTTCAGTCGGATTCGTCGAAAGGGCACCGTGCAGTACGTGAAAATTAAAATAAAAACAAATTTTTGATTCCACTTGGCGGCACTGTGTGTATAACAAAATAATAACATTAAGATGTATTCAGGTCGGGACGTTTTATTTACAGGTGAAGGTTTGGATTTTTAGGAGCATGTGCAGGGGAGTTATTAAGCATTCATTTATTTGTATTAGGTTCATTTTGTCTTCTTATTATTGATATTTGACTGATTCATTAAAAGCAGACAATTATGTTTTAGGTTAATTTTTTACCTGACATGTTTCGGCGAGTCTTTCGCCTTCTTCAGAGTGTCGCATGATGGTGTCTTGAGACCCGTCTTTATCAGCTGATGTTCCATGAGGGTGTGACTTACCTGTCAAAAAAATGAAAAATCAGAGCAGTAAAAGAACAAGCACAACATGAACATTACAAATCAGCAATCACTGACCACTGCAAAAGGGAAAACCACATCATGGACCGGGAGAAGGGCAGGGTCATCCGCACCGAAGAGAACAAACAACAGCGCTGGATCAGAGAGGCCATTGAGATCTGCAAGCGAGGCATAAAAACCATGAACAGAGACAAGGGAGCCTTCATCCTCTCTACCACCTGGAGCAGCATTTTGGCGGAGTGAACGGACAGCGGGGGGCGTGACTTGCCTTCATTCTTGTGACAGGTAAGTCACGCCCTCATGGAACATCAGCTGATAAAGACGGGTCACAAGACACCATCATGTGACACTCTGAAGAAGGCGAAAGACTTTCGTATTGTGACATCCTCAAGGCCTAAACACTCATCCGAGCAAATATAAGGTAGATTTTGTTAACCTGCCCGGAGAAAAACATCAACGAAAATAATTTGTATTTGTTTTAACCAGTTGGTGGCGCTACCACTGCGATCAAAAATAAGTTGGCAGCCGTCTTCAGGGCCTGAATATCCTCAAATGTGAAAAATTTCGAGAAGATGGATCATCTGAATCATTTTGCAGGAACTTTTGTTGCCACGGAGAATAATCAGACTCTGCGGCACCGTAATAGCCACGCCCTTCGAAGGAAAGTCACAAAAATAGGGATAGAGTAAGATCAATGTCTTGAGTCTTTTCTAGCCAATTTTCAATCAGATTCGTTAAAAGGGCACCGTGCAGTACGTCAAAATGTAAAAAATGATATTGATTGGCGCAAGGTGTATAACTGAATATAAACATATAGATGTCTTCAGGTACAGACTCTTTATGTACATGTGAAGTTTTGGATTTTTAGCAGCATGTGCAGGAGAGTTATTAAGCATTTTGTCCATTGCGGCGAAGGAAATCTTAAGTGAAAACTTTGATGCCCCGCCCCCGTCATATAGTATTTCGGAAACAAAAAATTTTAGCCCCAGTGTTTGTGCCAGGTCTTCAGATGCTACAGACAGAATTTTAAGGCAATCAGATGAAGCCTTTAGGATCAGGGTGCAAAAGAATGACCCCTGTAAACATGCAAAAAAGGGCAAAAGTCGGACTTTCAAAAATTCATAACTCACTTCCTGTTCATATTAGACGTTAAAATATCAAATTTTTCGCCATGCCCGATGAGACTGCCAAGTTTGGTGAGTTTTTGTGCATGTTTCGGGGGTCAAAAATGCGATCGAACAATCGGAAAAATAATAATAATAATTTCTACAAAAACAATAGGGACTTCGCAGCGGTCGCTGCTCAGGCCCTAATAATAATAATAATAATAATAATAAAAGTAATAATATTTTCTCCAAAAACAATAGGGACCTCGCCGCGGTCGCTGCTCGGGCCCCAATAATAATTTCTACACAAAGTCCATTGTGGTGACCCGCCCCCTTTTAAGTAAATTCAAAATGGCCGACTTCCTGTAAAACCTAGCTCATTGCTCCAAGAGACTTTTTTGTAGGTCTTGGTCTTATACATACAGTGAACCCTCGCTACTTCGCGGTTCACCTTTCGCAGGTTCAGTGCTTCGCGGGTCTAAAAAATATTCGGGGGCATTGTAGTTTCGCCGAGCGGCACGACGGGGCGCTGGAGCGGTTAGACGGCCGGCGTGCGCCGAAGAAGAGCGTGGGCGAAGAGGAGAGTGGACGAAGAAGAGCACGTTCCCCCGGACACGATCGGTGGCGACGTTTCGCGCGGTTCGGACCGTACCAGAGCTCCGGCCAGCGTGCGTGGCAGTTAAGCCGTAGAGGAGCACCTTCCCCGGGCACGGGCGGTGCCAAGCGGCCCCTAAGTTTAACCGAATGGAAGCTCCGGAGGAGGAGGGCATGCTCGCGTCACAGTAAGCCGAAGAGGAGCACCTTCCCCGGGCACGGGCGGTTCCAAGCGGCCCCTAAGTTTAACCGAATGGAAGCTCCGGAGGAGGAGGGCATGCTCGCGTCACAGTAAGCCGAAGAGGAGCACCTACCCCGGGCACGGGCGGTGCCAAGCGGCCCCTAAGTTTAACCGAATGGAAGCTCCGGACGGAGGAGGACGGGCGTGTGTCACAGTTAAGCCAAATTGGAGCACCTCTTCTGCCCGGGCACGAGCGGAGCGCGAGGCTGTCAGTTATGAATGAATAAATGAATAAATAAATAAAGAATGCCACCTTTCATTTCACAGGGCACACCGGACGGCGTACCAGCAGGTAAAAGTCGGAGTAATTAAATAAATACAAAAAGAATGGCTGGGGAATAAAAAAATAATACGTTTTAATAATAATTTGGTTTTTTTGTTATAACATGAATTTCACTCTCTCTCTCCCCGTATATATATATATATATATATATATATATATATATATATATATATATATATATATATATATATATATATATATATATATATATTTATATATTTATGATATATATTGTATATTTTTTTTAAGCATTTTTGAAGGTGCGCCGCTACTTCGCGGATTTTCAGTTTTCGCGGGTGGTCTCGGTCCCCATTAACCGCGATAACCGAGGGTTCACTGTACTCCATAAAATTTACAAAAAGCGAGGTGAAACACTCAACCAGAGCTGCTTTTTTTTAACATTTCTCGAGGGCCATGGCGAGCCATTTCAAAAAAGCTGCACAACTAACGTATAAAATATTGATAAATTTGCTCGGCCTGATGTGTGTGTAAAGTTTTACGAGTTGTCGTTCATATTTAGAACCTCATAATCAGCTTTATTTTATTGCCGAACAGTGCAATGCCACTCCCACAACTTTTCACGAAAAATCACGAATTTCGTATTGTGACATCCTCATGGCCGAAACAGTCATCCGAGCATATATGAGGGCGACCTTGTTGAGTTGCACGGAGAAAAACATCCAAGAAAATAACTTGTATTAGCTTTTACCAGTTGGTGGCGCTACTACTACGATGTAAAATAAGTTGGTAGATGTCTTCAGGGCTGAAGTATCCTCAAATGTGTACAACTTCGAGAAGATAGGATCATCTGAGTCATGTTGCCGGAGCTTTTGTTGCCACAGAGTACAATCGGACTTTTCAGCACCTTAATAGCCACGCCTTTTGCCAAAACGTCACAAAATTCGGCAGAGAGTAAGATCATTGTCTTGAGTCTTTTCTGACTAATTTTCAGTCGGATTCGTCAAAAGGGCACCGTGCAGTATGTGAAAATTTAAATAAAAACAAATTTTTGATTCCACTTGGCGGCACTGTGTGTATAACAAAATAATAACATTAAGATGTCTTCAGGTCGGGACGTTTTATTTACAGGTGAAGGTTTGGATTTTTAGGAGCATGTGCAGGGGAGTTATTAAGCATTCATTTATGTGTATTAGGTTCATTTTGTCTTCTTATTATTGATATTTGACTGATTCATTAAAAGCAGACAATTATGTTTTAGGTTAATTTTTTACCTGACATGTTTCGGCGAGTCTTTCGCCTTCTTCAGAGTGTCGCATGATGGTGTCTTGAGACCCGTCTTTATCAGCTGATGTTCCATGAGGGTGTGACTTACCTGTCAAAAAAATGAAAAATCAGAGCAGTAAAAGAACAAGCACAACATGAACATTACAAATCAGCAATCACTGACCACTGCAAAAGGGAAAACCACATCATGGACCGGGAGGAGGGCAGGGTCATCCGCACCGAAGAGAACAAACAACAGCGCTGGATCAGAGAGGCCATTGAGATCTGCAAGCGAGGCATAAAAACCATGAACAGAGACAAGGGAGCCTTCATCCTCTCTACCACCTGGAGCAGCATTTTGGCGGAGTGAACGGACAGCGGGGGGCGTGACTTGCCTGTCACAAGAATGAAGGCAAGTCACGCCCCCCGCTGTCCGTTCACTCCGCCAAAATGCTGCTCCAGGTGGTAGAGAGGATGAAGGCTCCCTTGTCTCTGTTCATGGTTTTTATGCCTCGCTTGCAGATCTCAATGGCCTCTCTGATCCAGCGCTGTTGTTTATTCTCTTCGGTGCGGATGACCCTGCCCTTCTCCCGGTCCATGATGTGGTTTTCCCTTTTGCAGCGGTCAGTGATTGCTGATTTGTAATGTTCATGTTGTGCTTGTTCTTTTACTGCTCTGATTTTTTAATTTTTTTGACAGGTAAGTCACACCCTCATGGAACATCAGCTGATAAAGACGGGCCACAAGACACCATCATGTGACACTCTGAAGAAGGCGAAAGACTTTCGTATTGTGACATCCTCAAGGCCTAAACACTCATCCGAGCAAATGTAAGGTAGATTTTGTTAACCTGCCCGGAGAAAAAAATCAATGAAAATGATTTGTATTTGTTTTAACCAGTTGGTGGCGCTACCACTGCGATCAAAAATAAGTTGGCAGCCGTCTTCAGGGCCTGAATATCCTCAAATGTGAAAAATTTCGAGAAGATGGATCATCTGAATCATTTTGCAGGAACTTTTGTTGCCACGGAGAATAATCAGACTCTGCGGCACCGTAATAGCCACGCCCTTCGAAGGAAAGTCACAAAAATAGGGATAGAGTAAGATCAATGTCTTGAGTCTTTTCTAGCCAATTTTCAATCAGATTCGTTAAAAGGGCACCGTGCAGTACGTCAAAATGTAAAAAATGATATTGATTGGCGCAAGGTGTATAACTGAATATAAACATATAGATGTCTTCAGGTACAGACTCTTTATGTACATGTGAAGTTTTGGATTTTTAGCAGCATGTGCAGGAGAGTTATTAAGCATTTTGTCCATTGCGGCGAAGGAAATCTTAAGTGAAAACTTTGATGCCCCGCCCCCGTCATATAGTATTTCGGAAACAAAAAATTTTAGCCCCAGTGTTTGTGCCAGGTCTTCAGATGCTACAGACAGAATTTTAAGGCAATCAGATGAAGCCTTTAGGATCAGGGTGCAAAAGAATGACCCCTGTAAACATGCAAAAAAGGGCAAAAGTCGGACTTTCAAAAATTCATAACTCACTTCCTGTTCATATTAGACGTTAAAATATCAAATTTTTCGCCATGCCCGATGAGACTGCCAAGTTTGGTGAGTTTTTGTGCATGTTTCAGGGGTCAAAAATGCGATCGAACAATCGGAAAAATAATAATAATAATAATTTCAACAAAAACAATAGGGACTTCGCAGCGGTCGCTGCTCAGGCCCTAATAATAATAATAATAATAGTAATAATATTTTCTACAAAAACAATAGGGACCTCGCCACGGTCGCTGCTCGGGCCCCAATAATAATTTCTACACAAAGTCCATTGTGGTGACCCGCCCCCTTTTAAGTAAATTCAAAATGGCCGACTTCCTGTAAAACCTAGCTCATTGCTCCAAGAGACTTTTTTGTAGGTCTTGGTCTTATACATACAGTGAACCCTCGCTACTTCGCGGTTCACCTTTCGCGGGTTCAGTGCTTCGCGGGTCTAAAAAATATTCGGGGGCATTGTAGTTTCGCCGAGCGGCACGACGGGGCGCTGGAGCGGTTAGACGGCCGGCGTGCGCCGAAGAAGAGCGTGGGCGAAGAGGAGAGTGGACGAAGAAGAGCACGTTCCCCCGGACACGATCGGTGGCGACGTTTCGCGCGGTTCGGACCGTACCAGAGCTCCGGCCAGCGTGCGTGGCAGTTAAGCCGTAGAGGAGCACCTTCCCCGGGCACGGGCAGTGCCAAGCGGCCCCTAAGTTTAACCGAATGGAAGCTCCGGAGGAGGAGGGCATGCTCGCGTCACAGTAAGCCGAAGAGGAGCACCTTCCCCGGGCACGGGCGGTTCCAAGCGGCCCCTAAGTTTAACCGAATGGAAGCTCCGGAGGAGGAGGGCATGCTCGCGTCACAGTAAGCCGAAGAGGAGCACCTTCCCCGGGCACGGGCGGTGCCAAGCGGCCCCTAAGTTTAACCGAATGGAAGCTCCGGGGGAGGAGGACGGGCGTGTGTCACAGTTAAGCCAAATTGGAGCACCTCTTCTGCCCGGGCACGAGCGGAGCGCGAGGCTGTCAGTTATGAATGAATAAATGAATAAATAAATAAAGAATGCCACCTTTCATTTCACAGGGCACACCGGACGGCGTACCAGCAGGTAAAAGTCGGAGTAATTAAATAAATACAAAAAGAATGGCTGGGGAATAAAAAAATTATACGTTTTAATAATAATTTGTTTTTTTTGTTATAACATGAATTTCACTCTCTCTCTCCCCGTATATATATATATATATATATATATATATATATATATATTTATATATTTATTATATATATTGTATTTTTTTTTTAAGCATTTTTGAAGGTGCGCCGCTACTTCGCGGATTTTCAGTTTTCGCGGGTGGTCTCGGTCCCCATTAACCGCGATAACCGAGGGTTCACTGTACTCCATAAAATTTACAAAAAGCGAGGTGAAACACTCAACCAGAGCTGCTTTTTTTTAACATTTCTCGAGGGCCATGGCGAGCCATTTCAAAAAAGCTGCACAACTAACGTATAAAATATTGATAAATTTGCTCGGCCTGATGTGTGTGTAAAGTTTTACGAGTTGTCGTTCATATTTAGAACCTCATAATCAGCTTTGTTTTATTGCTGAACAGTGCAATGCCACTCCCACAACTTTTCACGAAAAATCACGAATTTCGTATTGTGACATCCTCATGGCCGAAACAGTCATCCGAGCATATATGAGGGCGACCTTGTTGAGTTGCACGGAGAAAAACATCCAAGAAAATAACTTGTATTAGCTTTTACCAGTTGGTGGCGCTACTACTACGATGTAAAATAAGTTGGTAGATGTCTTCAGGGCTGAAGTATCCTCAAATGTGTACAACTTCGAGAAGATAGGATCATCTGAGTCATGTTGCCGGAGCTTTTGTTGCCACAGAGTACAATCGGACTTTTCAGCACCTTAATAGCCACGCCTTTTGCCAAAACGTCACAAAATTCGGCAGAGAGTAAGATCATTGTCTTAAGTCTTTTCTGACTAATTTTCAGTCGGATTCGTCAAAAGGGCACCATGCAGTACGTGAAAATTAAAATAAAAACAAATTTTTGATTCCACTTGGCGGCACTGTGTGTATAACAAAATAATAACATTAAGATGTCTTCAGGTCGGGACGTTTTATTTACAGGTGAAGGTTTGGATTTTTAGGAGCATGTGCAGGGGAGTTATTAAGCATTCATTTATTTGTATTAGGTTCATTTTGTCTTCTTATTATTGATATTTGACTGATTCATTAAAAGCAGACAATTATGTTTTAGGTTAATTTTTTACCTGACATGTTTCGGCGAGTCTTTCGCCTTCTTCAGAGTGTCGCATGATGGTGTCTTGAGCTGATGTTCCATGAGGGTGTGACTTACCTGTCAAAAAAATGAAAAAATCAGAGCAGTAAAAGAACAAGCACAACATGAACATTACAAATCAGCAATCACTGACCACTGCAAAAGGGAAAACCACATCATGGACCGGGAGAAGGGCAGGGTCATCCGCACAGAAGAGAACAAACAACAGCGCTGGATCAGAGAGGCCATTGAGATCTGCAAGCGAGGCATAAAAACCATGAACAGAGACAAGGGAGCCTTCATCCTCTCTACCACCTGGACCAGCATCTTGGCGGAGTGAACGGACAGCGGGGGGCGTGACTTGCCTTCATTCTTGTGACAGGTAAGTCACGCCCTCATGGAACATCAGCTGATAAAGACGGGTCACAAGACACCATCATGTGACACTCTGAAGAAGGCGAAAGACTTTCGTATTGTGACATGCTCAAGGCCTAAACACTCATCCGAGCAAATATAAGGTAGATTTTGTTAACCTGCCCGGAGAAAAACATCAACGAAAATAATTTGTATTTGTTTTAACCAGTTGGTGGCGCTACCACTGCGATCAAAAATAAGTTGGCAGCCGTCTTCAGGGCCTGAATATCCTCAAATGTGAAAGATTTCCAGAAGATGGATCATCTGAATCATTTTGCAGGAACTTTTGTTGCCACGGAGAATAATCAGACTCTGCGGCACCGTAATAGCCACGCCCTTTGAAGGAAAGTCATAAAAATAGGGATAGAGTAAGATCAATGTCTTGAGTCTTTTCTAGCCAATTTTCAGTCGGATTCGTTAAAAGGGCACCGTGCAGTACGTCAAAATGTAAACATTTATATTGATTGGCGCAAGGTGTATAACTGAATATAAACATATAGATGTCTTCAGGTACCGACTCTTTATGTACATGTGAAGTTTTGGATTTTTAGCAGCACGGGCAGGAGAGTTATTAAGCATTTTGTCCATTGCGGCGAAGGAAATCTTAAGTGAAAACTTTGAAGCCCCGCCCCCGTCATATAGTATTTCGGAAACAAAAAATTTTAGCCCCAGTGTTTGTCCCAGGTCTTAAGATGCTCCAGACAGAACTTTAAGGCAATCAGATGAAGCCTTTAGGATCAGGGTGCAAAAGAATGACCCCTGTAAACATGCAAAAAAGGGCAAAAGTCGGACTTTCAAAAATTCATAACTCACTTCCTGTTCATATTAGACGTTAAAAAATATCAAATTTTTCGCCATGCCCGATGAGACTGCCAAGTTTGGTGAGTTTTTGTGCATGTTTCGGGGGTCAAAAATGCGATCGAACAATCGGAAAAATAATAATAATAATAATTTCTACAAAAACAATAGGGACTTCGCAGCGGTCGCTGCTCAGGCCCTAATAATAATAATAATAATAATAATAATAATAATAAAAGTAATAATATTTTCTACAAAAACAATAGGGACCTCGCCGCGGTCGCTGCTCGGGCCCCAATAATAATTTCTACACAAAGTCCATTGTGGAGACCCGCCCCCTTTTAAGTAAATTCAAAATGGCCGACTTCCTGTAAAACCTAGCTCATTGCTCCAAGAGACTTTTTTGTAGGTCTTGGTCTTATACATACAGTGAACCCTCGCTACTTCGAGGTTCACCTTTCGCGGGTTCAGTGCTTCGCGGGTCTAAAAAATATTCGGGGGCATTGTAGTTTCGCCGAGCGGCACGACGGGGCGCTGGAGCGGTTAGACGGCCGGCGTGCGCCGAAGAAGAGCGTGGGCGAAGAGGAGAGTGGACGAAGAAGAGCACGTTCCCCCGGACACGATCGGTGGCGACGTTTCGCGCGGTTCGGACCGTACCAGAGCTCCGGCCGGCGTGCGTGGCAGTTAAGCCGTAGAGGAGCACCTTCCCCGGGCACGGGCGGTTCCAAGCGGCCCCTGAGTTTAACCGAATGGAAGCTCCGGAGGAGGAGGGCATGCTCGCGTCACAGTAAGCCGAAGAGGAGCACCTTCCCCGGGCACGGGCGGTTCCAAGCGGCCCCTAAGTTTAACCGAATGGAAGCTCCGGAGGAGGAGGGCATGCTCGCGTCACAGTAAGCCGAAGAGGAGCACCTTCCCCGGGCACGGGCGGTGCCAAGCGGCCCCTAAGTTTAACCGAATGGAAGCTCCGGGGGAGGAGGGCGGGCGTGTGTCACAGTTAAGCCGAATTGGAGCACCTCTTCTGCCGGGCACAAGCGGAGCGCGAGGCTGTCAGTTATGAATGAATAAATGAATAAATAAATAAAGAATGCCACCTTTCATTTCACAGGGCACACCGGACGGCGTACCAGCAGGTAAAAGTCGGAGTAATTAAATAAATACAAAAAGAATGGCTGGGGAATAAAAAAATAATACGTTTTAATAATAATTTGGTTTTTTTGTTATAAAATGAATTTCACTCTCTCTCTCCCCGTATATATATATATATATATATATATATATATATATATTTATTATATATATTGTATATTTTTTTTAAGCATTTTTGAAGGTGCGCCGCTACTTCGCGGATTTTCAGTTTTCGCGGGTGGTCTCGGTCCCCATTAACCGCGATAACCGAGGGTTCACTGTACTCCATAAAATTTACAAAAAGCGAGGTGAAACACTCAATCAGGGCTGCTTTTTTTAACATTTCTCGAGGGCCATGGCGAGCCATTTAAAAAAAGCTGCACAACTAACGTATAAAATATTGATAAATTTGCTCGGCCTGATGTGTGTGTAAAGTTTCACGAGTTGTCGTTCATATTTAGAACCTCATAATCAGCGTTGTTTTATTGCCGAACAGTGCAATGCCACTCCCACAACTTTTCACGAAAAAGGACAAATTTCGTATTGTGACATCCTCATGGCCGAAACAGTCATCCGAGCATATATGAGGGCGACCTTGTTGAGTTGCACGGAGAAAAACATCCAAGAAAATAACTTGTATTAGCTTTTACCAGTTGGTGGCGCTACTACTACGATGAAAAATAAGTCGGTAGATGTCTTCAGGGCTGAATTATCCTCAAATGTGTACAACTTCGAGAAGATAGGATCATCTGAGTCATGTTGCCGGAGCTTTTGTTGCCACAGAGTACAATCGGACTTTTCAGCACCGTAATAGCCACGCCTTTTGCCAAAACGTCACAAAATTCGGCAGAGAGTAAGATCATTGTCTTGAGTCTTTTCTGACAAATTTTCAGTCGGATTCGTCAAAAGGGCACCGTGCAGTACGTGAAAATTAAAATAAAAACAAATTTTTGATTCCACTTGGCGGCGCTGTGTGTATAACAAAATAATAACATTAAGATGTCTTCAGGTCGGGACGTTTTATTTACAGGTGAAGGTTTGGATTTTTAGGAGCATGTGCAGGGGAGTTATTAAGCATTCATTTATTTGTATTAGGTTCATTTTGTCTTCTTATTATTGATATTTGACTGATTCATTAAAAGCAGACAATTATGTTTGAGGTTAATTTTTTACCTGACATGTTTCGGCGAGTCTTTTGCCTTCTTCAGAGTGTCGCATGATGGTGTCTTGAGACCCGTCTTTATCAGCTGATGTTCCATGAGGGTGTGACTTACCTGTCAAAAAAATGAAAAAATCAGAGCAGTAAAAGAACAAGCACAACATGAACATTACAAATCAGCAATCACTGACCACTGCAAAAGGGAAAACCACATCATGGACCGGGAGAAGGGCAGGGTCATCCGCACAGAAGAGAACAAACAACAGCGCTGGATCAGAGAGGCCATTGAGATCTGCAAGCGAGGCATAAAAACCATGAACAGAGACAAGGGAGCCTTCATCCTCTCTACCACCTGGACCAGCATCTTGGCGGAGTGAACGGACAGCGGGGGGCGTGACTTGCCTTCATTCTCGTGACAGGTAAGTCACGCCCTCATGGAACATCAGCTGATAAAGACGGGTCACAAGACACCATCATGTGACACTCTGAAGAAGGCGAAAGACTTTCGTATTGTGACATCCTCAAGGTCTAAACACTCATCCGAGCAAATATAAGGTAGATTTTGTTAACCTGCCCAAAGAAAAACATCAACGAAAATAATTTGTATTTGTTTTAACCAGTTGGTGGCGCTACCACTGCGATCAAAATTAAGTTGGCAGTCGTCTTCAGGGCCTGAATATCCTCAAATGTGAAAGATTTCCAGAAGATGGATCATCTGAATCATTTTGCAGGAACTTTTGTTGCCACGGAGAATAATCAGACTCTGCGGCACCGTAATAGCCACGCCCTTTGAAGGAAAGTCATAAAAATAGGGATAGAGTAAGATCAATGTCTTGAGTCTTTTCTAGCCAATTTTCAATCGGATTCGTTAAAAGGGCACCGTGCAGTACGTCAAAATGTAAAGATTTATATTGATTGGCGCAAGGTGTATAACTGAATATAAACATATAGATGTCTTCAGGTACCGACTCTTTATGTACATGTGAAGTTTTGGATTTTTAGCAGCACGTGCAGGAGAGTTATTAAGCATTTTGTCCATTGCGGCGAAGGAAATCTTAAGTGAAAACTTTGAAGCCCCGCCCCCGTCATATAGTATTTCGGAAACAAAAAATTTTAGCCCCAGTG
This sequence comes from Idiotropiscis lumnitzeri, assembly GCF_059441095.1. NCBI lineage: Eukaryota > Metazoa > Chordata > Actinopteri > Syngnathiformes > Syngnathidae > Idiotropiscis > Idiotropiscis lumnitzeri. The sequence goes on from NW_028283592.1 coordinate 707,100, forward strand.
TTTGTCCCAGGTCTTAAGATGCTCCAGACAGAACTTTAAGGCAATCAGATGAAGCCTTTAGGATCAGGGTGCAAAAGAATGACCCCTGTAAACATGCAAAAAAGGGCAAAAGTCGGACTTTCAAAAATTCATAACTCACTTCCTGTTCATATTAGACGTTAAAAAATATCAAATTTTTCGCCATGCCCGATGAGACTGCCAAGTTTGGTGAGTTTTTGTGCATGTTTCGGGGGGCAAAAATGCGATCGAACAATCGGAAAAATAATAATAATAATAATTCCTACAAAAACAATAGGGACTTCGCAGCGGTCGCTGCTCAGGCCCTAATAATAATAATAATAATAATAGTAATAATATTTTCTACAAAAACAATAGGGACCTCGCGGCGGTCGCTGCTCGGGCCCCAATAATAATTTCTACACAAAGTCCATTGTGGTGACCCGCCCCCTTTTAAGTAAATTCAAAATGGCCGACTTCCTGTAAAACCTAGCTCATTGCTCCAAGAGACTTTTTTGTAGGTCTTGGTCTTATACATACAGTGAACCCTCGCTACTTCGCGGTTCACCTTTCGCGGGTTCAGTGCTTCGCGGGTCTAAAAAATATTCGGGGGCATTGTAGTTTCGCCGAGCGGCTCGACGGGGCGCTGGAGCGGTTAGACGGCCGGCGTGCGCCGAAGAAGAGCGTGGGCGAAGAGGAGAGTGGACGAAGAAGAGCACGTTCCCCCGGACACGATCGGTGGCGACGTTTCGCGCGGTTCGGACCGTACCAGAGCTCCGGCCGGCGTGCGTGGCAGTTAAGCCATAGAGGAGCACCTTCCCCGGGCACGGGCGGTGCCAAGCGGCCCCTAAGTTTAACCGAATGGAAGCTCCGGAGGAGGAGGGCATGTTCGCGTCACAGTAAGCCGAAGAGGAGCACCTTCCCCGGGCACGGGCGGTTCCAAGCGGCCCCTGAGTTTAACCGAATGGAAGCTCCGGAGGAGGAGGGCATGCTCGCGTCACAGTAAGCCGAAGAGGAGCACCTTCCCCGGGCACGGGCGGTTCCAAGCGGCCCCTAAGTTTAACCGAATGGAAGCTCCGGAGGAGGAGGGCATGCTCGCGTCACAGTAAGCCGAAGAGTAGCACCTTCCCCGGGCACGGCGGTGCCAAGCGGCCCCTAAGTTTAACCGAATGGAAGCTCCGGGGGAGGAGGGCGGGCGTGTGTCACAGTTAAGCCGAATTGGAGCACCTCTTCTGCCCGGGCACGAGCGGAGCGCGAGGCTGTCAGTTATGAATGAATAAATGAATAAATAAATAAAGAATGCCACCTTTCATTTCACAGGGCACACCGGACGGCGTACCAGCAGGTAAAAGTCGGAGTAATTAAATAAATACAAAAAGAATGGCTGGGGAATAAAAAAATAATACGTTTTAATAATAATTTGGTTTTTTTGTTATAAAATGAATTTCACTCTCTCTCTCCCCGTATATATATATATATATATATATTTATTATATACATTGTATATTTTTTTTAAGCATTTTTGAAGGTGCGCCGCTACTTCGCGGATTTTCAGTTTTCGCGGGTGGTCTCGGTCCCCATTAACCGCGATAACCGAGGGTTCACTGTACTCCATAAAATTTACAAAAAGCGAGGTGAAACACTCAATCAGGGCTGCTTTTTTTAACATTTCTCGAGGGCCATGGCGAGCCATTTCAAAAAAGCTGCACAACTAACGTATAAAATATTGATAAATTTGCTCGGCCTGATGTGTGTGTTAAGTTTCACGAGTTGTCGTTCATATTTAGAACCTCATAATCAGCGTTGTTTTATTGCCGAACAGTGCAATGCCACTCCCAAAACTTTTCACGAAAAAGGACAAATTTCGTATTGTGACATCCTCATGGCCGAAACAGTCATCCGAGCATATATGAGGGCAACCTTGTTGAGTTGCACGGAGAAAAACATCCAAGAAAATAACTTGTATTAGCTTTTACCAGTTGGTGGCGCTACTACTACGATGAAAAATAAGTCGGTAGATGTCTTCAGGGCTGAAGTATCCTCAAATGTGTACAACTTCGAGATGATAGGATCATCTGAGTCATGTTGCCGGAGCTTTTGTTGCCACAGAGTACAATCGGACTTTTCAGCACCGTAATAGCCACGCCTTTTGCCAAAACGTCACAAAATTCGGCAGAGAGTAAGATCATTGTCTTGAGTCTTTTCTGACTAATTTTCAGTCGGATTCGTCAAAAGGGCACCGTGCAGTACGTGAAAATTAAAATAAAAACAAATTTTTGATTCCACTTGGCGGCACTGTGTGTATAACAAAATAATAACATTAAGATGTCTTCAGGTCGGGACGTTTTATTTACAGGTGAAGGTTTGGATTTTTAGGAGCATGTGCAGGGGAGTTATTAAGCATTCATTTATTTGTATTAGGTTCATTTTGTCTTCTTATTATTGATATTTGACTGATTCATTAAAAGCAGACAATTATGTTTTAGGTTAATTTTTTCACTGACATGTTTCGGCGAGTCTTTCGCCTTCTTCAGAGTGTCGCATGATGGTGTCTTGAGCTGATGTTCCATGAGGGTGTGACTTACCTGTCAAAAAAATGAAAAAAATCAGAGCAGTAAAAGAACAAGCACAACATGAACATTACAAATCAGCAATCACTGACCACTGCAAAAGGGAAAACCACATCATGGACCGGGAGAAGGGCAGGGTCATCCGCACAGAAGAGAACAAACAACAGCGCTGGATCAGAGAGGCCATTGAGATCTGCAAGCGAGGCATAAAAACCATGAACAGAGACAAGGGAGCCTTCATCCTCTCTACCACCTGGACCAGCATCTTGGCGGAGTGAACGGACAGCGGGGGGCGTGACTTGCCTTCATTCTCGTGACAGGTAAGTCACGCCCTCATGGAACATCAGCTGATAAAGACGGGTCACAAGACACCATCATGTGAAACTCTGAAGAAGGCGAAAGACTTTCGTATTGTGACATCCTCAAGGCCTAAACACTCATCCGAGCAAATATAAGGTAGATTTTGTTAACCTGCCCGGAGAAAAACATCAACGAATATAATTTGTATTTGTTTTAACCAGTTGGTGGCGCTACCACTGCGATCAAAAATAAGTTGGCAGCCGTCTTCAGGGCCTGAATATCCTCAAATGTGAAAAATTTCGAGAAGATGGATCATCTGAATCATTTTGCAGGAACTTTTGTTGCCACGGAGAATAATCAGACTCTGCGGCACCGTAATAGCCACGCCCTTCGAAGGAAAGTCACAAAAATAGGGATAGAGTAAGATCAATGTCTTGAGTCTTTTCTAGCCAATTTTCAATCAGATTCGTTAAAAGGGCACCGTGCAGTACGTCAAAATGTAAAAAATGATATTGATTGGCGCAAGGTGTATAACTGAATATAAACATATAGATGTCTTCAGGTACCGACTCTTTATGTACATGTGAAGTTTTGGATTTTTAGCAGCACGTGCAGGAGAGTTATTAAGCATTTTGTCCATTGCGGCGAAGGAAATCTTAAGTGAAAACTTTGAAGCCCCGCCCCCGTCATATAGTATTTCGGAAACAAAAATTTTTAGCCCCAGTGTTTGTCCCAGGTCTTAAGATGCTCCAGACAGAATTTTAAGGCAATCAGATGAAGCCTTTAGGATCAGGGTGCAAAAGAATGACCCCTGTAAACATGCAAAAAAGGGCAAAAATCGGACTTTCAAAAATTCATAACTCACTTCCTGTTCATATTAGACGTTAAAATATCAAATTTTTCGCCATGCCCGATGAGACTGCCAAGTTTGGTGAGTTTTTGTGCATGTTTCGGGGGTCAAAAATGCGATCGAACAATCGGAAAAATAATAATAATAATAATTTCTACAAAAACAATAGGGACCTCGCCGCGGTCGCTGCTCGGGCCCCAATAATAATTTCTACACAAAGTCCATTGTGGTGACCCGCCCCCTTTTAAGTAAATTCAAAATGGCCGACTTCCTGTAAAACCTAGCTCATTGCTCCAAGAGACTTTTTTGTAGGTCTTGGTCTTATACATACAGTGAACCCTCGCTACTTCGCGGTTCACCTTTCGCGGGTTCAGTGCTTCGCGGGTCTAAAAAATATTCGGGGGCATTGTAGTTTCGCCGAGCGGCACGACGGGGCGCTGGAGCAGTTAGACGGCCGGCGTGCGCCGAAGAAGAGCGTGGGCGAAGAGGAGAGTGGACGAAGAGAGCACGTTCCCCCGGACACGATCGGTGGCGACGTTTCGCGCGGTTCGGACCGTACCAGAGCTCCGGCCGGCGTGCGTGGCAGTTAAGCCGTAGAGGAGCACCTTCCCCGGGCACGGGCGGTGCCAAGCGGCCCCTAAGTTTAACCGAATGGAAGCTCCGGAGGAGGAGGGCATGCTCGCGTCACAGTAAGCCGAAGAGGAGCACCTTCCCCGGGCACGGGCGGTTCCAAGCGGCCCCTAAGTTTAACCGAATGGAAGCTCCGCAGGAGGAGGGCATGCTCGCGTCACAGTAAGCCGAAGAGGAGCACCTTCCCCGGGCACGGGCGGTGCCAAGCGGCCCCTAAGTTTAACCGAATGGAAGCTCCGGGGGAGGAGGGCGGGCGTGTGTCACAGTGAAGCCGAATTGGAGCACCTCTTCTGCCCGGGCACGAGCGGAGCGCGAGGCTGTCAGTTATGAATGAATAAATGAATGAATAAATAAAGAATGCCACCTTTCATTTCACAGGGCACACCGGACGGCGTACCAGCAGGTAAAAGTCGGAGTAATTAAATAAATACAAAAAGAATGGTTGGGGAATAAAAAAATAATAAGTTTTAATAATAATTTGTTTTTTTTGTTATAACATGAATTTCACTCTCTGTCTCTCTCTCTCCCCCCGTATATATATATATATATATATATATATATATATATATATATATATATATATATATATATATATATATATATATATATATATATATATATATATATATATATATATATATATATATTATATATTTATTATATATATTGTATATTTTTTTTAAGCATTTTTGAAGGTGCGCCGCTACTTCGCGGATTTTCAGTTTTTGCGGGTGGTCTCGGTCCCCATTAACCGCGATAACCGAGGGTTCACTGTACTCCATAAAATTTACAAAAAGCGAGGTGAAACACTCAACCAGGGCTGCTTTTTTGAACATTTCTCGAGGGCCATGGCGAGCCATTTCAAAAAAGCTGCACAACTAACGTATAAAATATTGATAAATTTGCTCGGCCTGATGTGTGTGTAAAGTTTCACGAGTTGTCGTTCATATTTAGAACCTCATAATCAGCTTTGTTTTATTGCCGAACAGTGCAATGCCACTCCCACAACTTTTCATGAAAAAGGACGAATTTCGTATTGTGACATCCTCATGGCCGAAACAGTCATCCGAGCATATATGAGGGCGACCTTGTTGAGTTGCACGGAGAAAAACATCCAAGAAAATAACTTGTATTAGCTTTTACCAGTTGGTGGCGCTACTACTACGATGAAAAATAAGTTGGTAGATGTCTTCAGGGCTTAAGTATCCTCAAATGTGTGCAACTTCGAGAAGATAGGATCACCTGAGTCATGTTGCTGGAGCTTTTGTTGCCACAGAGTACAATCGGACTTTTCAGCACCGTAATAGCCACGCCTTTTGCCAAAACGTCACAAAATTCGGCAGAGAGTAAGATCATTGTCTTGAGTCTTTTCTGACTAATTTTCAGTCGGATTCGTCGAAAGGGCACCGTGCAGTACGTGAAAATTAAAATAAAAACAAATTTTTGATTCCACTTGGCGGCACTGTGTGTATAACAAAATAATAACATTAAGATGTCTTCAGGTCGGGACGTTTTATTTACAGGTGAAGGTTTGGATTTTTAGGAGCATGTGCAGGGGAGTTATTAAGCATTCATTTATTTGTATTAGGTTCATTTTGTCTTCTTATTATTGATATTTGACTGATTCATTAAAAGCAGACAATTATGTTTTAGGTTAATTTTTTACCTGACATGTTTCGGCGAGTCTTTCGCCTTCTTCAGAGTGTCGCATGATGGTGTCTTGAGACCCGTCTTTATCAGCTGATGTTCCATGAGGGTGTGACTTACCTGTCAAAAAAATGAAAAATCAGAGCAGTAAAAGAACAAGCACAACATGAACATTACAAATCAGCAATCACTGACCACTGCAAAAGGGAAAACCACATCATGGACCGGGAGAAGGGCAGGGTCATCCGCACAGAAGAGAACAAACAACAGCGCTGGATCAGAGAGGCCATTGAGATCTGCAAGCGAGGCATAAAAACCATGAACAGAGACAAGGGAGCCTTCATCCTCTCTACCACCTGGACCAGCATCTTGGCGGAGTGAACGGACAGCGGGGGGCGTGACTTGCCTTCATTCTTGTGACAGGTAAGTCACGCCCTCATGGAACATCAGCTGATAAAGGCGGGTCACAAGACACCATCATGTGACACTCTGAAGAAGGCGAAAGACTTTCGTATTGTGACATGCTCAAGGCCTAAACACTCATCCGAGCAAATATAAGGTAGATTTTGTTAACATGCCCGGAGAAAAACATCAACGAAAATAATTTATATTTGTTTTAACCAGTTGGTGGCGCTACCACTGCGATCAAAAATAAGTTGGCAGCCGTCTTCAGGGCCTGAATATCCTCAAATGTGAAAAATTTCGAGAAGATGGATCATCTGAATCATTTTGCAGGAACTTTTGTTGCCACGGAGAATAATCAGACTCTGCGGCACCGTAATAGCCACGCCCTTTGAAGGAAAGTCATAAAAATAGGGATAGAGTAAGATCAATGTCTTGAGTCTTTTCTAGCCAATTTTCAATCAGATTCGTTAAAAGGGCACCGTGCAGTACGTCAAAATGTAAAAAATGATATTGATTGGCGCAAGGTGTATAACTGAATATAAACATATAGATGTCTTCAGGTACAGACTCTTTATGTACATGTGAAGTTTTGGATTTTTAGCAGCATGTGCAGGAGAGTTATTAAGCATTTTGTCCATTGCGGCGAAGGAAATCTTAAGTGAAAACTTTGATGCCCCGCCCCCGTCATATAGTATTTCGGAAACAAAAAATTTTAGCCCCAGTGTTTGTGCCAGGTCTTCAGATGCTACAGACAGAATTTTAAGGCAATCAGATGAAGCCTTTAGGATCAGGGTGCAAAAGAATGACCCCTGTAAACATGCAAAAAAGGGCAAAAGTCGGACTTTCAAAAATTCATAACTCACTTCCTGTTCATATTAGACGTTAAAATATCAAATTTTTCGCCATGCCCGATGAGACTGCCAGGTTTGGTGAGTTTTTGTGCATGTTTCGGGGGTCAAAAATGCGATCGAACAATCGGAAAAATAATAATAATAATTTCTACAAAAACAATAGGGACTTCGCAGCGGTCGCTGCTCAGGCCCTAATAATAATAATAATAATAATAATAAAAGTAATAATATTTTCTACAAAAACAATAGGGACCTCGCCGCGGTCGCTGCTCGGGCCCCAATAATAATTTCTACACAAAGTCCATTGTGGTGACCCGCCCCCTTTTAAGTAAATTCAAAATGGCCGACTTCCTGTAAAACCTAGCTCATTGCTCCAAGAGACTTTTTTGTAGGTCTTGGTCTTATACATACAGTGAACCCTCGCTACTTCGCGGTTCACCTTTCGCAGGTTCAGTGCTTCGCGGGTCTAAAAAATATTCGGGGGCATTGTAGTTTCGCCGAGCGGCACGACGGGGCGCTGGAGCGGTTAGACGGCCGGCGTGCGCCGAAGAAGAGCGTGGGCGAAGAGGAGAGTGGACGAAGAAGAGCACGTTCCCCCGGACACGATCGGTGGCGACGTTTCGCGCGGTTCGGACCGTACCAGAGCTCCGGCCAGCGTGCGTGGCAGTTAAGCCGTAGAGGAGCACCTTCCCCGGGCACGGGCGGTGCCAAGCGGCCCCTAAGTTTAACCGAATGGAAGCTCCGGAGGAGGAGGGCATGCTCGCGTCACAGTAAGCCGAAGAGGAGCACCTTCCCCGGGCACGGGCGGTTCCAAGCGGCCCCTAAGTTTAACCGAATGGAAGCTCCGGAGGAGGAGGGCATGCTCGCGTCACAGTAAGCCGAAGAGGAGCACCTACCCCGGGCACGGGCGGTGCCAAGCGGCCCCTAAGTTTAACCGAATGGAAGCTCCGGACGGAGGAGGACGGGCGTGTGTCACAGTTAAGCCAAATTGGAGCACCTCTTCTGCCCGGGCACGAGCGGAGCGCGAGGCTGTCAGTTATGAATGAATAAATGAATAAATAAATAAAGAATGCCACCTTTCATTTCACAGGGCACACCGGACGGCGTACCAGCAGGTAAAAGTCGGAGTAATTAAATAAATACAAAAAGAATGGCTGGGGAATAAAAAAATAATACGTTTTAATAATAATTTGGTTTTTTTGTTATAACATGAATTTCACTCTCTCTCTCCCCGTATATATATATATATATATATATATATATATATATATATATATATATATATATATATATATATATATATTATTATATATATTGTATATTTTTTTTAAGCATTTTTGAAGGTGCGCCGCTACTTCGCGGATTTTCAGTTTTCGCGGATGGTCTCGGTCCCCATTAACGGCGATAACCGAGGGTTCACTGTACTCCATAAAATTTACAAAAAGCGAGGTGAAACACTCAACCAGAGCTGCTTTTTTTTAACATTTCTCGAGGGCCATGGCGAGCCATTTCAAAAAAGCTGCACAACTAACGTATAAAATATTGATAAATTTGCTCGGCCTGATGTGTGTGTAAAGTTTTACGAGTTGACGTTCATATTTAGAACCTCATAATCAGCTTTGTTTTATTGCCGAACAGTGCAATGCCACTCCCACAACTTTTCACGAAAAATCACGAATTTCGTATTGTGACATCCTCATGGCCGAAACAGTCATCCGAGCATATATGAGGGCGACCTTGTTGAGTTGCACGGAGAAAAACATCCAAGAAAATAACTTGTATTAGCTTTTACCAGTTGGTGGCGCTACTACTACGATGTAAAATAAGTTGGTAGATGTCTTCAGGGCTGAAGTATCCTCAAATGTGTACAACTTCGAGAAGATAGGATCATCTGAGTCATGTTGCCGGAGCTTTTGTTGCCACAGAGTACAATCGGACTTTTCAGCACCTTAATAGCCACGCCTTTTGCCAAAACGTCACAAAATTCGGCAGAGAGTAAGATCATTGTCTTGAGTCTTTTCTGACTAATTTTCAGTCGGATTCGTCAAAAGGGCACCGTGCAGTACGTGAAAATTAAAATAAAAACAAATTTTTGATTCCACTTGGCGGCACTGTGTGTATAACAAAATAATAACATTAAGATGTCTTCAGGTCGGGACGTTTTATTTACAGGTGAAGGTTTGGATTTTTAGGAGCATGTGCAGGGGAGTTATTAAGCATTCATTTATTTGTATTAGGTTCATTTTGTCTTCTTATTATTGATATTTGACTGATTCATTAAAAGCAGACAATTATGTTTTAGGTTAATTTTTTACCTGACATGTTTCGGCGAGTCTTTCGCCTTCTTCAGAGTGTCGCATGATGGTGTCTTGAGACCCGTCTTTATCAGCTGATGTTCCATGAGGGTGTGACTTACCTGTCAAAAAAATGAAAAATCAGAGCAGTCAAAGAACAAGCACAACATGAACATTACAAATCAGCAATCACTGACCACTGCAAAAGGGAAAACCACATCATGGACCGGGAGAAGGGCAGGGTCATCCGCACCGAAGAGAACAAACAACAGCGCTGGATCAGAGAGGCCATTGAGATCTGCAAGCGAGGCATAAAAACCATGAACAGAGACAAGGGAGCCTTCATCCTCTCTACCACCTGGAGCAGCATTTTGGCGGAGTGAACGGACAGCGGGGGGCGTGACTTGCCTTCATTCTTGTGACAGGTAAGTCACGCCCTCATGGAACATCAGCTGATAAAGACGGGCCACAAGACACCATCATGTGACACTCTGAAGAAGGCGAAAGACTTTCGTATTGTGACATCCTCAAGGCCTAAACACTCATCCGAGCAAATGTAAGGTAGATTTTGTTAACCTGCCCGGAGAAAAAAATCAACGAAAATAATTTGTATTTGTTTTAACCAGTTGGTGGCGCTACCACTGCGATCAAAAATAAGTTGGCAGCCGTCTTCAGGGCCTGAATATCCTCAAATGTGAAAAATTTCGAGAAGATGGATCATCTGAATCATTTTGCAGGAACTTTTGTTGCCACGGAGAACAATCAGACTCTGCGGCACCGTAATAGCCACGCCCTTCGAAGGAAAGTCACAAAAATAGGGATAGAGTAAGATCAATGTCTTGAGTCTTTTCTAGCCAATTTTCAATCAGATTCGTTAAAAGGGCACCGTGCAGTACGTCAAAATGTAAAAAATGATATTGATTGGCGCAAGGTGTATAACTGAATATAAACATATAGATGTCTTCAGGTACCGACTCTTTATGTACATGTGAAGTTTTGGATTTTTAGCAGCACGTGCAGGAGAGTTATTAAGCATTTTGTCCATTGCGGCGAAGGAAATCTTAAGTGAAAACTTTGAAGCCCCGCCCCCGTCATATAGTATTTCGGAAACAAAAATTTTTAGCCCCAGTGTTTGTCCCAGGTCTTAAGATGCTCCAGACAGAATTTTAAGGCAAATCAGATGAAGCCTTTAGGATCAGGGTGCAAAAGAATGACCCCTGTAAACATGCAAAAAAGGGCAAAAATCGGACTTTCAAAAATTCATAACTCACTTCCTGTTCATATTAGACGTTAAAATATCAAATTTTTCGCCATGCCCGATGAGACTGCCAAGTTTGGTGAGTTTTTGTGCATGTTTCGGGGGTCAAAAATGCGATCGAACAATCGGAAAAATAATAATAATAATAATTTCTACAAAAACAATAGGGACCTCGCCGCGGTCGCTGCTCGGGCCCCAATAATAATTTCTACACAAAGTCCATTGTGGTGACCCGCCCCCTTTTAAGTAAATTCAAAATGGCCGACTTCCTGTAAAACCTAGCTCATTGCTCCAAGAGACTTTTTTGTAGGTCTTGGTCTTATACATACAGTGAACCCTCGCTACTTCGCGGTTCACCTTTCGCGGGTTCAGTGCTTCGCGGGTCTAAAAAATATTCGGGGGCATTGTAGTTTCGCCGAGCGGCACGACGGGGCGCTGGAGCAGTTAGACGGCCGGCGTGCGCCGAAGAAGAGCGTGGGCGAAGAGGAGAGTGGACGAAGAGAGCACGTTCCCCCGGACACGATCGGTGGCGACGTTTCGCGCGGTTCGGACCGTACCAGAGCTCCGGCCGGCGTGCGTGGCAGTTAAGCCGTAGAGGAGCACCTTCCCCGGGCACGGGCGGTGCCAAGCGGCCCCTAAGTTTAACCGAATGGAAGCTCCGGAGGAGGAGGGCATGCTCGCGTCACAGTAAGCCGAAGAGGAGCACCTTCCCCGGGCACGGGCGGTTCCAAGCGGCCCCTAAGTTTAACCGAATGGAAGCTCCGCAGGAGGAGGGCATGCTCGCGTCACAGTAAGCCGAAGAGGAGCACCTTCCCCGGGCACGGGCGGTGCCAAGCGGCCCCTAAGTTTAACCGAATGGAAGCTCCGGGGGAGGAGGGCGGGCGTGTGTCACAGTGAAGCCGAATTGGAGCACCTCTTCTGCCCGGGCACGAGCGGAGCGCGAGGCTGTCAGTTATGAATGAATAAATGAATGAATAAATAAAGAATGCCACCTTTCATTTCACAGGGCACACCGGACGGCGTACCAGCAGGTAAAAGTCGGAGTAATTAAATAAATACAAAAAGAATGGTTGGGGAATAAAAAAATAATAAGTTTTAATAATAATTTGTTTTTTTTGTTATAACATGAATTTCACTCTCTGTCTCTCTCTCTCCCCCCGTATATATATATATATATATATATATATATATATATATATATATATATATATATATATATATATATATATATATATATATATATATATATATATTTATATATTATTATATATATTGTATATTTTTTTTAAGCATTTTTGAAGGTGCGCCGCTACTTCGCGGATTTTCAGTTTTTGCGGGTGGTCTCGGTCCCCATTAACCGCGATAACCGAGGGTTCACTGTACTCCATAAAATTTACAAAAAGCGAGGTGAAACACTCAACCAGGGCTGCTTTTTTGAACATTTCTCGAGGGCCATGGCGAGCCATTTCAAAAAAGCTGCACAACTAACGTATAAAATATTGATAAATTTGCTCGGCCTGATGTGTGTGTAAAGTTTCACGAGTTGTCGTTCATATTTAGAACCTCATAATCAGCTTTGTTTTATTGCCGAACAGTGCAATGCCACTCCCACAACTTTTCATGAAAAAGGACGAATTTCGTATTGTGACATCCTCATGGCCGAAACAGTCATCCGAGCATATATGAGGGCGACCTTGTTGAGTTGCACGGAGAAAAACATCCAAGAAAATAACTTGTATTAGCTTTTACCAGTTGGTGGCGCTACTACTACGATGTAAAATAAGTTGGTAGATGTCTTCAGGGCTGAAGTATCCTCAAATGTGTACAACTTCGAGAAGATAGGATCATCTGAGTCATGTTGCCGGAGCTTTTGTTGCCACAGAGTACAATCGGACTTTTCAGCACCTTAATAGCCACGCCTTTTGCCAAAACGTCACAAAATTCGGCAGAGAGTAAGATCATTGTCTTGAGTCTTTTCTGACTAATTTTCAGTCGGATTCGTCAAAAGGGCACCGTGCAGTACGTGAAAATTAAAATAAAAACAAATTTTTGATTCCACTTGGCGGCACTGTGTGTATAACAAAATAATAACATTAAGATGTCTTCAGGTCGGGACGTTTTATTTACAGGTGAAGGTTTGGATTTTTAGGAGCATGTGCAGGGGAGTTATTAAGCATTCATTTATTTGTATTAGGTTCATTTTGTCTTCTTATTATTGATATTTGACTGATTCATTAAAAGCAGACAATTATGTTTTAGGTTAATTTTTTACCTGACATGTTTCGGCGAGTCTTTCGCCTTCTTCAGAGTGTCGCATGATGGTGTCTTGAGACCCGTCTTTATCAGCTGATGTTCCATGAGGGTGTGACTTACCTGTCAAAAAAATGAAAAATCAGAGCAGTCAAAGAACAAGCACAACATGAACATTACAAATCAGCAATCACTGACCACTGCAAAAGGGAAAACCACATCATGGACCGGGAGAAGGGCAGGGTCATCCGCACCGAAGAGAACAAACAACAGCGCTGGATCAGAGAGGCCATTGAGATCTGCAAGCGAGGCATAAAAACCATGAACAGAGACAAGGGAGCCTTCATCCTCTCTACCACCTGGAGCAGCATTTTGGCGGAGTGAACGGACAGCGGGGGGCGTGACTTGCCTTCATTCTTGTGACAGGTAAGTCACGCCCTCATGGAACATCAGCTGATAAAGACGGGCCACAAGACACCATCATGTGACACTCTGAAGAAGGCGAAAGACTTTCGTATTGTGACATCCTCAAGGCCTAAACACTCATCCGAGCAAATGTAAGGTAGATTTTGTTAACCTGCCCGGAGAAAAAAATCAACGAAAATAATTTGTATTTGTTTTAACCAGTTGGTGGCGCTACCACTGCGATCAAAAATAAGTTGGCAGCCGTCTTCAGGGCCTGAATATCCTCAAATGTGAAAAATTTCGAGAAGATGGATCATCTGAATCATTTTGCAGGAACTTTTGTTGCCACGGAGAATAATCAGACTCTGCGGCACCGTAATAGCCACGCCCTTCGAAGGAAAGTCACAAAAATAGGGATAGAGTAAGATCAATGTCTTGAGTCTTTTCTAGCCAATTTTCAATCAGATTCGTTAAAAGGGCACCGTGCAGTACGTCAAAATGTAAAAAATGATATTGATTGGCGCAAGGTGTATAACTGAATATAAACATATAGATGTCTTCAGGTACCGACTCTTTATGTACATGTGAAGTTTTGGATTTTTAGCAGCACGTGCAGGAGAGTTATTAAGCATTTTGTCCATTGCGGCGAAGGAAATCTTAAGTGAAAACTTTGAAGCCCCGCCCCCGTCATATAGTATTTCGGAAACAAAAATTTTTAGCCCCAGTGTTTGTCCCAGGTCTTAAGATGCTCCAGACAGAATTTTAAGGCAATCAGATGAAGCCTTTAGGATCAGGGTGCAAAAGAATGACCCCTGTAAACATGCAAAAAAGGGCAAAAATCGGACTTTCAAAAATTCATAACTCACTTCCTGTTCATATTAGACGTTAAAATATCAAATTTTTCGCCATGCCCGATGAGACTGCCAAGTTTGGTGAGTTTTTGTGCATGTTTCGGGGGTCAAAAATGCGATCGAACAATCGGAAAAATAATAATAATAATAATTTCTACAAAAACAATAGGGACCTCGCCGCGGTCGCTGCTCGGGCCCCAATAATAATTTCTACACAAAGTCCATTGTGGTGACCCGCCCCCTTTTAAGTAAATTCAAAATGGCCGACTTCCTGTAAAACCTAGCTCATTGCTCCAAGAGACTTTTTTGTAGGTCTTGGTCTTATACATACAGTGAACCCTCGCTACTTCGCGGTTCACCTTTCGCGGGTTCAGTGCTTCGCGGGTCTAAAAAATATTCGGGGGCATTGTAGTTTCGCCGAGCGGCACGACGGGGCGCTGGAGCAGTTAGACGGCCGGCGTGCGCCGAAGAAGAGCGTGGGCGAAGAGGAGAGTGGACGAAGAGAGCACGTTCCCCCGGACACGATCGGTGGCGACGTTTCGCGCGGTTCGGACCGTACCAGAGCTCCGGCCGGCGTGCGTGGCAGTTAAGCCGTAGAGGAGCACCTTCCCCGGGCACGGGCGGTGCCAAGCGGCCCCTAAGTTTAACCGAATGGAAGCTCCGGAGGAGGAGGGCATGCTCGCGTCACAGTAAGCCGAAGAGGAGCACCTTCCCCGGGCACGGGCGGTTCCAAGCGGCCCCTAAGTTTAACCGAATGGAAGCTCCGCAGGAGGAGGGCATGCTCGCGTCACAGTAAGCCGAAGAGGAGCACCTTCCCCGGGCACGGGCGGTGCCAAGCGGCCCCTAAGTTTAACCGAATGGAAGCTCCGGGGGAGGAGGGCGGGCGTGTGTCACAGTGAAGCCGAATTGGAGCACCTCTTCTGCCCGGGCACGAGCGGAGCGCGAGGCTGTCAGTTATGAATGAATAAATGAATGAATAAATAAAGAATGCCACCTTTCATTTCACAGGGCACACCGGACGGCGTACCAGCAGGTAAAAGTCGGAGTAATTAAATAAATACAAAAAGAATGGTTGGGGAATAAAAAAATAATAAGTTTTAATAATAATTTGTTTTTTTTGTTATAACATGAATTTCACTCTCTGTCTCTCTCTCTCCCCCCGTATATATATATATATATATATATATATATATATATATATATATATATATATATATATATATATTTATATATTTATTATATATATTGTATATTTTTTTTAAGCATTTTTGAAGGTGCGCCGCTACTTCGCGGATTTTCAGTTTTTGCGGGTGGTCTCGGTCCCCATTAACCGCGATAACCGAGGGTTCACTGTACTCCATAAAATTTACAAAAAGCGAGGTGAAACACTCAACCAGGGCTGCTTTTTTGAACATTTCTCGAGGGCCATGGCGAGCCATTTCAAAAAAGCTGCACAACTAACGTATAAAATATTGATAAATTTGCTCGGCCTGATGTGTGTGTAAAGTTTCACGAGTTGTCGTTCATATTTAGAACCTCATAATCAGCTTTGTTTTATTGCCGAACAGTGCAATGCCACTCCCACAACTTTTCATGAAAAAGGACGAATTTCGTATTGTGACATCCTCATGGCCGAAACAGTCATCCGAGCATATATGAGGGCGACCTTGTTGAGTTGCACGGAGAAAAACATCCAAGAAAATAACTTGTATTAGCTTTTACCAGTTGGTGGCGCTACTACTACGATGAAAAATAAGTTGGTAGATGTCTTCAGGGCTTAAGTATCCTCAAATGTGTGCAACTTCGAGAAGATAGGATCACCTGAGTCATGTTGCTGGAGCTTTTGTTGCCACAGAGTACAATCGGACTTTTCAGCACCGTAATAGCCACGCCTTTTGCCAAAACGTCACAAAATTCGGCAGAGAGTAAGATCATTGTCTTGAGTCTTTTCTGACTAATTTTCAGTCGGATTCGTCGAAAGGGCACCGTGCAGTACGTGAAAATTAAAATAAAAACAAATTTTTGATTCCACTTGGCGGCACTGTGTGTATAACAAAATAATAACATTAAGATGTCTTCAGGTCGGGACGTTTTATTTACAGGTGAAGGTTTGGATTTTTAGGAGCATGTGCAGGGGAGTTATTAAGCATTCATTTATTTGTATTAGGTTCATTTTGTCTTCTTATTATTGATATTTGACTGATTCATTAAAAGCAGACAATTATGTTTTAGGTTAATTTTTTACCTGACATGTTTCGGCGAGTCTTTCGCCTTCTTCAGAGTGTCGCATGATGGTGTCTTGAGACCCGTCTTTATCAGCTGATGTTCCATGAGGGTGTGACTTACCTGTCAAAAAAATGAAAAATCAGAGCAGTAAAAGAACAAGCACAACATGAACATTACAAATCAGCAATCACTGACCACTGCAAAAGGGAAAACCACATCATGGACCGGGAGAAGGGCAGGGTCATCCGCACAGAAGAGAACAAACAACAGCGCTGGATCAGAGAGGCCATTGAGATCTGCAAGCGAGGCATAAAAACCATGAACAGAGACAAGGGAGCCTTCATCCTCTCTACCACCTGGACCAGCATCTTGGCGGAGTGAACGGACAGCGGGGGGCGTGACTTGCCTTCATTCTTGTGACAGGTAAGTCACGCCCTCATGGAACATCAGCTGATAAAGGCGGGTCACAAGACACCATCATGTGACACTCTGAAGAAGGCGAAAGACTTTCGTATTGTGACATGCTCAAGGCCTAAACACTCATCCGAGCAAATATAAGGTAGATTTTGTTAACATGCCCGGAGAAAAACATCAACGAAAATAATTTATATTTGTTTTAACCAGTTGGTGGCGCTACCACTGCGATCAAAAATAAGTTGGCAGCCGTCTTCAGGGCCTGAATATCCTCAAATGTGAAAAATTTCGAGAAGATGGATCATCTGAATCATTTTGCAGGAACTTTTGTTGCCACGGAGAATAATCAGACTCTGCGGCACCGTAATAGCCACGCCCTTTGAAGGAAAGTCATAAAAATAGGGATAGAGTAAGATCAATGTCTTGAGTCTTTTCTAGCCAATTTTCAATCAGATTCGTTAAAAGGGCACCGTGCAGTACGTCAAAATGTAAAAAATGATATTGATTGGCGCAAGGTGTATAACTGAATATAAACATATAGATGTCTTCAGGTACAGACTCTTTATGTACATGTGAAGTTTTGGATTTTTAGCAGCATGTGCAGGAGAGTTATTAAGCATTTTGTCCATTGCGGCGAAGGAAATCTTAAGTGAAAACTTTGATGCCCCGCCCCCGTCATATAGTATTTCGGAAACAAAAAATTTTAGCCCCAGTGTTTGTGCCAGGTCTTCAGATGCTACAGACAGAATTTTAAGGCAATCAGATGAAGCCTTTAGGATCAGGGTGCAAAAGAATGACCCCTGTAAACATGCAAAAAAGGGCAAAAGTCGGACTTTCAAAAATTCATAACTCACTTCCTGTTCATATTAGACGTTAAAATATCAAATTTTTCGCCATGCCCGATGAGACTGCCAGGTTTGGTGAGTTTTTGTGCATGTTTCGGGGGTCAAAAATGCGATCGAACAATCGGAAAAATAATAATAATAATTTCTACAAAAACAATAGGGACTTCGCAGCGGTCGCTGCTCAGGCCCTAATAATAATAATAATAATAATAATAAAAGTAATAATATTTTCTACAAAAACAATAGGGACCTCGCCGCGGTCGCTGCTCGGGCCCCAATAATAATTTCTACACAAAGTCCATTGTGGTGACCCGCCCCCTTTTAAGTAAATTCAAAATGGCCGACTTCCTGTAAAACCTAGCTCATTGCTCCAAGAGACTTTTTTGTAGGTCTTGGTCTTATACATACAGTGAACCCTCGCTACTTCGCGGTTCACCTTTCGCAGGTTCAGTGCTTCGCGGGTCTAAAAAATATTCGGGGGCATTGTAGTTTCGCCGAGCGGCACGACGGGGCGCTGGAGCGGTTAGACGGCCGGCGTGCGCCGAAGAAGAGCGTGGGCGAAGAGGAGAGTGGACGAAGAAGAGCACGTTCCCCCGGACACGATCGGTGGCGACGTTTCGCGCGGTTCGGACCGTACCAGAGCTCCGGCCAGCGTGCGTGGCAGTTAAGCCGTAGAGGAGCACCTTCCCCGGGCACGGGCGGTGCCAAGCGGCCCCTAAGTTTAACCGAATGGAAGCTCCGGAGGAGGAGGGCATGCTCGCGTCACAGTAAGCCGAAGAGGAGCACCTTCCCCGGGCACGGGCGGTTCCAAGCGGCCCCTAAGTTTAACCGAATGGAAGCTCCGGAGGAGGAGGGCATGCTCGCGTCACAGTAAGCCGAAGAGGAGCACCTACCCCGGGCACGGGCGGTGCCAAGCGGCCCCTAAGTTTAACCGAATGGAAGCTCCGGACGGAGGAGGACGGGCGTGTGTCACAGTTAAGCCAAATTGGAGCACCTCTTCTGCCCGGGCACGAGCGGAGCGCGAGGCTGTCAGTTATGAATGAATAAATGAATAAATAAATAAAGAATGCCACCTTTCATTTCACAGGGCACACCGGACGGCGTACCAGCAGGTAAAAGTCGGAGTAATTAAATAAATACAAAAAGAATGGCTGGGGAATAAAAAAATAATACGTTTTAATAATAATTTGGTTTTTTTGTTATAACATGAATTTCACTCTCTCTCTCCCCGTATATATATATATATATATATATATATATATATATATATATATATATATATATATATATATATATATTATTATATATATTGTATATTTTTTTTAAGCATTTTTGAAGGTGCGCCGCTACTTCGCGGATTTTCAGTTTTCGCGGATGGTCTCGGTCCCCATTAACGGCGATAACCGAGGGTTCACTGTACTCCATAAAATTTACAAAAAGCGAGGTGAAACACTCAACCAGAGCTGCTTTTTTTTAACATTTCTCGAGGGCCATGGCGAGCCATTTCAAAAAAGCTGCACAACTAACGTATAAAATATTGATAAATTTGCTCGGCCTGATGTGTGTGTAAAGTTTTACGAGTTGACGTTCATATTTAGAACCTCATAATCAGCTTTGTTTTATTGCCGAACAGTGCAATGCCACTCCCACAACTTTTCACGAAAAATCACGAATTTCGTATTGTGACATCCTCATGGCCGAAACAGTCATCCGAGCATATATGAGGGCGACCTTGTTGAGTTGCACGGAGAAAAACATCCAAGAAAATAACTTGTATTAGCTTTTACCAGTTGGTGGCGCTACTACTACGATGTAAAATAAGTTGGTAGATGTCTTCAGGGCTGAAGTATCCTCAAATGTGTACAACTTCGAGAAGATAGGATCATCTGAGTCATGTTGCCGGAGCTTTTGTTGCCACAGAGTACAATCGGACTTTTCAGCACCTTAATAGCCACGCCTTTTGCCAAAACGTCACAAAATTCGGCAGAGAGTAAGATCATTGTCTTGAGTCTTTTCTGACTAATTTTCAGTCGGATTCGTCAAAAGGGCACCGTGCAGTACGTGAAAATTAAAATAAAAACAAATTTTTGATTCCACTTGGCGGCACTGTGTGTATAACAAAATAATAACATTAAGATGTCTTCAGGTCGGGACGTTTTATTTACAGGTGAAGGTTTGGATTTTTAGGAGCATGTGCAGGGGAGTTATTAAGCATTCATTTATTTGTATTAGGTTCATTTTGTCTTCTTATTATTGATATTTGACTGATTCATTAAAAGCAGACAATTATGTTTTAGGTTAATTTTTTACCTGACATGTTTCGGCGAGTCTTTCGCCTTCTTCAGAGTGTCGCATGATGGTGTCTTGAGACCCGTCTTTATCAGCTGATGTTCCATGAGGGTGTGACTTACCTGTCAAAAAAATGAAAAATCAGAGCAGTCAAAGAACAAGCACAACATGAACATTACAAATCAGCAATCACTGACCACTGCAAAAGGGAAAACCACATCATGGACCGGGAGAAGGGCAGGGTCATCCGCACCGAAGAGAACAAACAACAGCGCTGGATCAGAGAGGCCATTGAGATCTGCAAGCGAGGCATAAAAACCATGAACAGAGACAAGGGAGCCTTCATCCTCTCTACCACCTGGAGCAGCATTTTGGCGGAGTGAACGGACAGCGGGGGGCGTGACTTGCCTTCATTCTTGTGACAGGTAAGTCACGCCCTCATGGAACATCAGCTGATAAAGACGGGCCACAAGACACCATCATGTGACACTCTGAAGAAGGCGAAAGACTTTCGTATTGTGACATCCTCAAGGCCTAAACACTCATCCGAGCAAATGTAAGGTAGATTTTGTTAACCTGCCCGGAGAAAAAAATCAACGAAAATAATTTGTATTTGTTTTAACCAGTTGGTGGCGCTACCACTGCGATCAAAAATAAGTTGGCAGCCGTCTTCAGGGCCTGAATATCCTCAAATGTGAAAAATTTCGAGAAGATGGATCATCTGAATCATTTTGCAGGAACTTTTGTTGCCACGGAGAATAATCAGACTCTGCGGCACCGTAATAGCCACGCCCTTCGAAGGAAAGTCACAAAAATAGGGATAGAGTAAGATCAATGTCTTGAGTCTTTTCTAGCCAATTTTCAATCAGATTCGTTAAAAGGGCACCGTGCAGTACGTCAAAATGTAAAAAATGATATTGATTGGCGCAAGGTGTATAACTGAATATAAACATATAGATGTCTTCAGGTACAGACTCTTTATGTACATGTGAAGTTTTGGATTTTTAGCAGCATGTGCAGGAGAGTTATTAAGCATTTTGTCCATTGCGGCGAAGGATATCTTAAGTGAAAACTTTGATGCCCCGCCCCCGTCATATAGTATTTTGGAAACAAAAAATTTTAGCCCCAGTGTTTGTGCCAGGTCTTCAGATGCTACAGACAGAATTTTAAGGCAATCAGATGAAGCCTTTAGGATCAGGGTGCAAAAGAATGACCCCTGTAAACATGCAAAAAAGGGCAAAAGTCGGACTTTCAAAAATTCATAACTCACTTCCTGTTCATATTAGACGTTAAAATATCAAATTTTTCGCCATGCCCGATGAGACTGCCAAGTTTGGTGAGTTTTTGTGCATGTTTCGGGGTCAAAAATGCGATCGAACAATCGGAAAAATAATAATAATAATAATTTCTACAAAAACAATAGGGACTTCGCAGCGGTCGCTGCTCAGGCCCTAATAATAATAATAATAATAATAATAAAAGTAATAATATCTTCTACAAAAACAATAGGGACCTCGCCGCGGTCGCTGCTCGGGCCCCAATAATAATTTCTACACAAAGTCCATTGTGGTGACCCGCCCCCTTTTAAGTAAATTCAAAATGGCCGACTTCCTGTAAAACCTAGCTCATTGCTCCAAGAGACTTTTTTGTAGGTCTTGGTCTTATACATACAGTGAACCCTCGCTACTTCGCGGTTCACCTTTCGCGGGTTCAGTGCTTCGCGGGTCTAAAAAATATTCGGGGGCATTGTAGTTTCGCCGAGCGGCACGACGGGGCGCTGGAGCGGTTAGACGGCCGGCGTGCGCCGAAGAAGAGCGTGGGCGAAGAGGAGAGTGGACGAAGAAGAGCACGTTCCCCCGGACACGATCGGTGGCGACGTTTCGCGCGGTTCGGACCGTACCAGAGCTCCGGCCAGCGTGCGTGGCAGTTAAGCCGTAGAGGAGCACCTTCCCCGGGCACGGGCGGTGCCAAGCGGCCCCTACGTTTAACCGAATGGAAGCTCCGGAGGAGGAGGGCATGCTCGCGTCACAGTAAGCCGAAGAGGAGCACCTTCCCCGGGCACGGGCGGTGCCAAGCGGCCCCTAAGTTTAACCGAATGGAAGCTCCGGGGGAGGAGGACGGGCGTGTGTCACAGTTAAGCCAAATTGGAGCACCTCTTCTGCCCGGGCACGAGCGGAGCGCGAGGCTGTCAGTTATGAATGAATAAATGAATAAATAAATAAAGAATGCCACCTTTCATTTCACAGGGCACACCGGACGGCGTACCAGCAGGTAAAAGTCGGAGTAATTAAATAAATACAAAAAGAATGGCTGGGGAATAAAAAAACAATACGTTTTAATAATAATTTGGTTTTTTTGTTATAACATGAATTTCACTCTCTCTCTCCCCGTATATATATATATATATATATATATATATATATATATATATATATATATATATTTATATATTTATTATATATATTGTATATTTTTTTTAAGCATTTTTGAAGGTGCGCCGCTACTTCGCGGATTTTCAGTTTTCGCGGATGGTCTCGGTCCCCATTAACCGCGATAACCGAGGGTTCACTGTACTCCATAAAATTTACAAAAAGCGAGGTGAAACACTCAACCAGAGCTGCTTTTTTTTAACATTTCTCGAGGGCCATGGCGAGCCATTTCAAAAAAGCTGCACAACTAACGTATAAAATATTGATAAATTTGCTCGGCCTGATGTGTGTGTAAAGTTTTACGAGTTGTCGTTCATATTTAGAACCTCATAATCAGCTTTGTTTTATTGCCGAACAGTGCAATGCCACTCCCACAACTTTTCACGAAAAATCACGAATTTCGTATTGTGACATCCTCATGGCCGAAACAGTCATCCGAGCATATATGAGGGCGACCTTGTTGAGTTGCACGGAGAAAAACATCCAAGAAAATAACTTGTATTAGCTTTTACCAGTTGGTGGCGCTACTACTACGATGTAAAATAAGTTGGTAGATGTCTTCAGGGCTGAAGTATCCTCAAATGTGTACAACTTCGAGAAGATAGGATCATCTGAGTCATGTTGCCGGAGCTTTTGTTGCCACAGAGTACAATCGGACTTTTCAGCACCTTAATAGCCACGCCTTTTGCCAAAACGTCACAAAATTCGGCAGAGAGTAAGATCATTGTCTTGAGTCTTTTCTGACTCATTTTCAGTCGGATTCGTCAAAAGGGCACCGTGCAGTACGTGAAAATTAAAATAAAAACAAATTTTTGATTCCACTTGGCGGCACTGTGTGTATAACAAAATAATAACATTAAGATGTCTTCAGGTCGGGACGTTTTATTTACAGGTGAAGGTTTGGATTTTTAGGAGCATGTGCAGGGGAGTTATTAAGCATTCATTTATTTGTATTAGGTTCATTTTGTCTTCTTATTATTGATATTTGACTGATTCATTAAAAGCAGACAATTATGTTTTAGGTTAATTTTTTACCTGACATGTTTCGGCGAGTCTTTCGCCTTCTTCAGAGTGTCGCATGATGGTGTCTTGAGACCCGTCTTTATCAGCTGATGTTCCATGAGGGTGTGACTTACCTGTCAAAAAAATGAAAAATCAGAGCAGTAAAAGAACAAGCACAACATGAACATTACAAATCAGCAATCACTGACCACTGCAAAAGGGAAAACCACATCATGGACCGGGAGAAGGGCAGGGTCATCCGCACCGAAGAGAACAAACAACAGCGCTGGATCAGAGAGGCCATTGAGATCTGCAAGCGAGGCATAAAAACCATGAACAGAGACAAGGGAGCCTTCATCCTCTCTACCACCTGGAGGAGCATTTTGGCGGAGTGAACGGACAGCGGGGGGCGTGACTTGCCTTCATTCTTGTGACAGGTAAGTCACGCCCTCATGGAACATCAGCTGATAAAGACGGGCCACAAGACACCATCATGTGACACTCTGAAGAAGGCGAAAGACTTACGTATTGTGACATCCTCAAGGCCTAAACACTCATCCGAGCAAATGTAAGGTAGATTTTGTTAACCTGCCCGGAGAAAAAAATCAACGAAAATAATTTGTATTTGTTTTAACCAGTTGGTGGCGCGACCACTGCGATCAAAAATAAGTTGGCAGCCGTCTTCAGGGCCTGAATATCCTCAAATGTGAAAAATTTCGAGAAGATGGATCATCTGAATCATTTTGCAGGAACTTTTGTTGCCACGGAGAATAATCAGACTCTGCGGCACCGTAATAGCCACGCCCTTCGAAGGAAAGTCACAAAAATAGGGATAGAGTAAGATCAATGTCTTGAGTCTTTTCTAGCCAATTTTCAATCAGATTCGTTAAAAGGGCACCGTGCAGTACGTCAAAATGTAAAAAATGATATTGATTGGCGCAAGGTGTATAACTGAATATAAACATATAGATGTCTTCAGGTACAGACTCTTTATGTACATGTGAAGTTTTGGATTTTTAGCAGCATGTGCAGGAGAGTTATTAAGCATTTTGTCCATTGCGGCGAAGGAAATCTTAAGTGAAAACTTTGATGCCCCGCCCCCGTCATATAGTATTTCGGAAACAAAAAATTTTAGCCCCAGTGTTTGTGCCAGGTCTTCAGATGCTACAGACAGAATTTTAAGGCAATCAGATGAAGCCTTTAGATCAGGGTGCAAAAGAATGACCCCTGTAAACATGCAAAAAAGGGCAAAAGTCGGACTTTCAAAAATTCATAACTCAATTCCTGTTCATATTAGACGTTAAAATATCAAATTTTTCGTCATGCCCGATGAGACTGCCAAGTTTGGTGAGTTTTTGTGCATGTTTCGGGGGTCAAAAATGCGATCGAACAATCGGAAAAATAATAATAATAATAATTTCTACAAAAACAATAGGGACTTCGCAGCGGTCGCTGCTCAGGCCCTAATAATAATAATAATAATAATAATAAAAGTAATAATATTTTCTACAAAAACAATAGGGACCTCGCCGCGGTCGCTGCTCGGGCCCCAATAATAATTTCTACACAAAGTCCATTGTGGTGACCCGCCCCCTTTTAAGTAAATTCAAAATGGCCGACTTCCTGTAAAACCTAGCTCATTGCTCCAAGAGACTTTTTTGTAGGTCTTGGTCTTATACATACAGTGAACCCTCGCTACTTCGCGGTTCACCTTTCGCGGGTTCAGTGCTTCGCGGGTCTAAAAAATATTCGGGGGCATTGTAGTTTCGCCGAGCGGCACGACGGGGCGCTGGAGCGGTTAGACGGCTGGCGTGCGCCGAAGAAGAGCGTGGGCGAAGAGGAGAGTGGACGAAGAAGAGCACGTTCCCCCGGACACGATCGGTGGCGACGTTTCGCGCAGTTCGGACCGTACCCGAGCTCCGGCCGGCGTGCGTGGCAGTTAAGCCGTAGAGGAGCACCTTCCCCGGGCACGGGCGGTTCCAAGCGGCCCCTAAGTTTAACCGAATGGAAGCTCCGGAGGAGGAGGGCATGCTCGCGTCACAGTAAGCCGAAGAGGAGCACCTTCCCCGGGCACGGGCGGTGCCAAGCGGCCCCTAAGTTTAACCGAATGGAATCTCCGGGGGAGGAGGACGGGCGTGTGTCACAGTTAAGCCAAATTGGAGCACCTCTTCTGCCCGGGCACGAGCGGAGCGCGAGGCTGTCAGTTATGAATGAATAAATGAATAAATAAATAAAGAATGCCACCTTTCATTTCACAGGGCACACCGGACGGCGTACCAGCAGGTAAAAGTCGGAGTAATTAAATAAATACAAAAAGAATGGCTGGGGAATAAAAAAATAATACGTTTTAATAATAATTTGGTTTTTTTGTTATAACATGAATTTCACTCTCTCTCTCCCCGTATATATATATATATATATATATATATATATATATATATATATATATATATATTTATTGTATATATTGTATATTTTTTTTAAGCATTTTTTAAGGTGCGCCGCTACTTCGCGGATTTTCAGTTTTCGCGGGTGGTCTCGGTCCCCATTAACCGCGATAACCGAGGGTTCACTGTACTCCATTAAATTTACAAAAAGCGAGGTGAAACACTCAACCAGAGCTGCTTTTTTTTAACATTTCTCGAGGGCCATGGCGAGCCATTTCAAAAAAGCTGCACAACTAACGTATAAAATATTGATAAATTTGCTCGGCCTGATGTGTGTGTAAAGTTTTACGAGTTGTCGTTCATATTTAGAACCTCATATTCAGCTTTGTTTTATTGCCGAACAGTGCAATGCCACTCCCACAACTTTCACGAAAAATCACAAATTTCGTATTGTGACATCCTCATGGCCGAAACAGTCATCCGAGCATATATGAGGGCGACCTTGTTGAGTTGCACGGAGAAAAACATCCAAGAAAATAACTTGTATTAGCTTTTACCAGTTGGTGGCGCTACTACTACAATGTAAAATAAGTTGGTAGATGTCTTCAGGGCTGAAGTATCCTCAAATGTGTACAACTTCGAGAAGATAGGATCATCTGAGTCATGTTGCCGGAGCTTTTGTTGCCACAGAGTACAATCGGACTTTTCAGCACCTTAATAGCCACGCCTTTTGCCAAAACGTCACAAAATTCGGCAGAGAGTAAGATCATTGTCTTGAGTCTTTTCTGACTAATTTTCAGTCGGATTCGTCAAAAGGGCACCGTGCAGTACGTGAAAATTAAAATAAAAAAAAAATTTTTATTCCACTTGGCGGCACTGTGTGTATAACAAAATAATAACATTAAGATGTCTTCAGGTCGGGACGTTTTATTTACAGGTGAAGGTTTGGATTTTTAGGAGCATGTGCAGGGGAGTTATTAAGCATTCATTTATTTGTATTAGGTTCATTTTGTCTTCTTATTATTGATATTTGACTGATTCATTAAAAGCAGACAATTATGTTTTAGGTTAATTTTTTACCTGACATGTTTCGGCGAGTCTTTCGCCTTCTTCAGAGTGTCGCATGATGGTGTCTTGAGACCCGTCTTTATCAGCTGATGTTCCATGAGGGTGTGACTTACCTGTCAAAAAAATGAAAAAATCAGAGCAGTAAAAGAACAAGCACAACATGAACATTACAAATCAGCAATCACTGACCACTGCAAAAGGGAAAACCACATCATGGACCGGGAGAAGGGCAGGGTCATCCGCACAGAAGAGAACAAACAACAGCGCTGGATCAGAGAGGCCATTGAGATCTGCAAGCGAGGCATAAAAACCATGAACAGAGACAAGGGAGCCTTCATCCTCTCTACCACCTGGACCAGCATCTTGGCGGAGTGAACGGACAGCGGGGGGCGTGACTTGCCTTCATTCTTGTGACAGGTAAGTCACGCCCTCATGGAACATCAGCTGATAAAGACGGGTCACAAGACAGCATCATGTGACACTCTGAAGAAGGCGAAAGACTTTTGTATTGTGACATGCTCAAGGCCTAAACACTCATCCGAGCAAATATAAGGTAGATTTTGTTCACCTGCCCGGAGAAAAACATCAACGAAAATAATTTGTATTTGTTTTAACCAGTTGGTGGCGCTACCACTGCGATCAAAAATAAGTTGGCAGCCGTCTTCAGGGCCTGAATATCCTCAAATGTGAAAGATTTCCAGAAGATGGATCATCTGAATCATTTTGCAGGAACTTTTGTTGCCACGGAGAATAATCAGACTCTGCGGCACCGTAATAGCCACGCCCTTTGAAGGAAAGTCATAAAAATAGGGATAGAGTAAGATGAATGTCTTGAGTCTTTTCTAGCCAATTTTCAATCGGATTCGTTAAAAGGGCACCATGCAGTACGTCAAAATGTAAAAAATGATATTGATTGGCGCAAGGTGTATAACTGAATATAAACATATAGATGTCTTCAGGTACAGACTCTTTATGTACATGTGAAGTTTTGGATTTTTAGCAGCATGTGCAGGAGAGTTATTAAGCATTTTGTCCATTGCGGCGAAGGAAATCTTAAGTGAAAACTTTGAAGCCCCGCCCCCGTCATATAGTATTTCGGAAACAAAAACTTTTAGCCCCAGTGTTTGTCCCAGGTCTTCAGATGCTACAGACAGAATTTTAAGGCAATCAGATGAAGCCTTTAGGATCAGGGTGCAAAAGAATGACCCCTGTAAACATGCAAAAAAGGGCAAAAGTCGGACTTTCAAAAATTCATAACTCACTTCCTGTTCATATTAGACGTTAAAATATCAAATTTTTCGCCATGCCCGATGAGACTGCCAAGTTTGGTTAGTTTTTGTGCATGTTTCGGGGGTCAAAAATGCGATCGAACAATCGGAAAAATAATAATAATAATAATTTCTACAAAAACAATAGGGACTTCGCAGCGGTCGCTGCTCAGGCCCTAATAATAATAATAATAATAATAATAAAAGTAATAATGTTTTCTACAAAAACAATAGGGACCTCGCCGCGGTCGGTGCTCGGGCCCCAATAATAATTTCTACACAAAGTCCATTGTGGTGACCCGCCCCCTTTTAAGTAAATTCAAAATGGCCGACTTCCTGTAAAACCTAGCTCATTGCTCCAAGAGACTTTTTTGTAGGTCTTGGTCTTATACATACAGTGAACCCTCGCTACTTCGCGGTTCACCTTTCGCGGGTTCAGTGCTTCGCGGGTCTAAAAAATATTCGGGGGCATTGTAGTTTCGCCGAGCGGCACGACGGGGCGCTGGAGCGGTTAGACGGCCGCCGTGCGCCGAAGAAGAGCGTGGGCGAAGAGGAGAGTGGACGAAGAAGAGCACGTTCCCCCGGACACGATCGGTGGCGACGTTTCGCGCGGTTCGGACCGTACCAGAGCTCCGGCCGGCGTGCGTGGCAGTTAAGCTGTAGAGGAGCACCTTCCCCGGGCACGGGCGGTTCCAAGCGGCCCCTAAGTTTAACCGAATGGAAGCTCCGGAGGAGGAGGGCATGCTCGCGTCACAGTAAGCCGAAGAGGAGCACCTTCCCCGGGCACGGGCGGTGCCAAGCGGCCCCTAAGTTTAACCGAATGGAAGCTCCGGGGGAGGAGGGCGGGCGTGTGTCACAGTTAAGCCAAATTGGAGCACCTCTTCTGCCCGGGCACGAGCGGAGCGCGAGGCTGTCAGTTATGAATGAATAAATGAATAAATAAATAAAGAATGCCACCTTTCATTTCACAGGGCACACCGGACGGCGTACCAGCAGGTAAAAGTCGGAGTAATTAAATAAATACTAAAAGAATGGCTGGGGAATAAAAAAATAATACGTTTTAATAATAATTTGGTTTTTTTGTTATAACATGAATTTCACTCTCTCTCTCCCCGTATATATATATATATATATATATATATATATATATATATATATATATATATATATATATATATATATATATATATATTATTATATTTATTGTATATTTTTTTTAAGCATTTTTGAAGGTGCGCCGCTACTTCGCGGATTTTCAGTTTTCGCGGGTGGTCTCGGTCCCCATTAACCGCGATAACCGAGGGTTCACTGTACTCCATAAAATTTACAAAAAGCGAGGTGAAACACTCAACCAGAGCTGCTTTTTTTAACATTTCTCGAGGGCCATGGCGAGCCATTTCAAAAAAGCTGCACAACTAACGTATAAAATATTGATAAATTTGCTCGGCCTGATGTGTGTGTAAAGTTTTACGAGTTGTCGTTCATATTTAGAACCTCATAATCAGCTTTGTTTTATTGCCGAACAGTGCAATGCCACTCCCACAACTTTTCACGAAAAAGGACGAATTTCGTATTGTGACATCCTCATGGCCGAAACAGTCATCCGAGCATATATGAGGGCGACCTTGTTGAGTTGCACGGAGAAAAACATCCAAGAAAATAACTTGTATTAGCTTTTACCAGTTGGTGGCGCTACTACTACGATGTAAAATAAGTTGGTAGATGTCTTCAGGGCTGAAGTATCCTCAAATGTGTACAACTTCGAGAAGATAAGATCATCTGAGTCATGTTGCCGGAGCTTTTGTTGCCACAGAGTACAATCGGACTTTTCAGCACCTTAATAGCCACGCCTTTTGCCAAAACGCCACAAAATTCGGCAGAGAGTAAGATCATTGTCTTGAGTCTTTTCTGACTCATTTTCAGTCGGATTCGTCAAAAGGGCACCGTGCAGTACGTGAAAATTAAAATAAAAACAAATTTTTGATTCCACTTGGCGGCACTGTGTGTATAACAAAATAATAACATTACGATGTCTTCAGGTCGGGACGTTTTATTTACAGGTGAAGGTTTGGATTTTTAGGAGCATGTGCAGGGGAGTTATTAAGCATTCATTTATTTGTATTAGGTTCATTTTGTCTTCTTATTATTGATATTTGACTGATTCATTAAAAGCAGACAATTATGTTTTAGGTTAATTTTTTACCTGACATGTTTCGGCGAGTCTTTCGCCTTCTTCAGAGTGTCGCATGATGGTGTCTTGAGCTGATGTTCCATGAGGGTGTGACTTACCTGTCAAAAAAATGAAAAAAAATCAGAGCAGTAAAAGAACAAGCACAACATGAACATTACAAATCAGCAATCACTGACCACTGCAAAAGGGAAAACCACATCATGGACCGGGAGAAGGGCAGGGTCATCCGCACAGAAGAGAACAAACAACAGCGCTGGATCAGAGAGGCCATTGAGATCTGCAAGCGAGGCATAAAAACCATGAACAGAGACAAGGGAGCCTTCATCCTCTCTACCACCTGGACCAGCATCTTGGCGGAGTGAACGGACAGCGGGGGGCGTGACTTGCCTTCATTCTTGTGACAGGTAAGTCACGCCCTCATGGAACATCAGCTGATAAAGACGGGTCACAAGACAGCATCATGTGACACTCTGAAGAAGGCGAAAGACTTTCGTATTGTGACATGCTCAAGGCCTAAACACTCATCCGAGCAAATATAAGGTAGATTTTGTTCACCTGCCCGGAGAAAAACATCAACGAAAATAATTTGTATTTGTTTTAACCAGTTGGTGGCGCTACCACTGCGATCAAAAATAAGTTGGCAGCCGTCTTCAGGGCCTGAATATCCTCAAATGTGAAAAATTTCGAGAAGATGGATCATCTGAATCATTTTGCAGGAACTTTTGTTGCCACGGAGAATAATCAGACTCTGCGGCACCGTAATAGCCACGCCCTTCGAAGGAAAGTCACAAAAATAGGGATAGAGTAAGATCAATGTCTTGAGTCTTTTCTAGCCAATTTTCAATCAGATTCGTTAAAAGGGCACCGTGCAGTACGTCAAAATGTAAAAAATGATATTGATTGGCGCAAGGTGTATAACTGAATATAAACATATAGATGTCTTCAGGTACAGACTTTTTATGTACATGTGAAGTTTTGGATTTTTAGCAGCATGTGCAGGAGAGTTATTAAGCATTTTGTCCATTGCGGCGAAGGAAATCTTAAGTGAAAACTTTGAAGCCCCGCCCCCGTCATATAGTATTTCGGAAACAAAAAATTTTAGCCCCAGTGTTTGTCCCAGGTCTTCAGATGCTACAGACAGAATTTTAAGGCAATCAGATGAAGCCTTTAGGATCAGGGTGCAAAAGAATGACCCCTGTAAACATGCAAAAAAGGGCAAAAGTCGGACTTTCAAAAATTCATAACTCACTTCCTGTTCATATTAGACGTTAAAATATCAAATTTTTCGCCATGCCCGATGAGACTGCCAAGTTTGGTGAGTTTTTGTGCATGTTTCGGGGGTCAAAAATGCGATCGAACAATCGGAAAAATAATAATAATAATAATTTCTACAAAAACAATAGGGACTTCGCAGCGGTCGCTGCTCAGGCCCAAATAATAATAATAATAATATTAATAATAATAAAAGTAATAATATTTTCTACAAAAACAATAGGGACCTCGCAGCCGTCGCAGCTCGGGCCCTAATAACAATTTCTAGAAAAACAATAGGGACCTCGCAGCGGTCACTGCTCGGGCCCTAATAATAATAATAATAAAAATAATAATAATTTCCACAAAAACAATGGGGACCTCGGAGCGGTCGCTGCTCAGGCCCTAATAATAATTTCTACAAAAACAATAGGGACCTCGCGCCGTCGCTGCTCGGGCCCCAATAATAATTTCTACACAAAGTCCATTGTGGTGACCCGCCCCCTTTTAAGTAAATTCAAAATGGCCGACTTCCTGTAAAACCTAGCTCATTGCTCCAAGAGACTTTTTTGTAGGTCTTGGTCTTATACATACAGTGAACCCTCGCTACTTCGCGGTCCACCTTTCGCGGGTTCAGTGCTTCGCGGGTCTAAAAAATATTCGGGGGCATTGTAGTTTCGCCGAGCGGCACGACGGGGCGCTGGAGCGGTTAGACGGCCGGCGTGCGCCGAAGAAGAGCGTGGGCGAAGAGGAGAGTGGACGAAGAAGAGCACGTTCTCCCGGACACGATCGGTGGCGACGTTTCGCGCGGTTCGGACCATACCAGAGCTCCGGCCGGCGTGCGTGGCAGTTAAGCCGTAGAGGAGCACCTTCCCCGGGCACGGGCGGTGCCAAGCGGCCCCTAAGTTTAACCGAATGGAAGCTCCGGAGGAGGAGGGCATGCTCGCGTCACAGTAAGCCGAAGAGGAGCACCTTCCCCGGGCACGGGCGGTTCCAAGCGGCCCCTAAGTTTAACCGAATGGAAGCTCCGGAGGAGGAGGGCATGCTCGCGTCACAGTAAGCCGAAGAGGAGCACCTTCCCCGGGCACGGGCGGTTCCAAGCGGCCCCTAAGTTTAACTGAATGGAAGCTCCGGAGGAGGAGGGCATTCTCGCGTCACAGTAAGCCGAAGAGGAGCACCTTCCCCGGGCACGGGCGGTGCCAAGCGGCCCCTAAGTTTAACCGAATGGAAGTTCCGGGGGAGGAGGGCGGGCGTGTGTCACAGTTAAGCCGAATTGGAGCACCTCTTCCGCCCGGGCACGAGCGGAGCGCGAGGCTGTCAGTGATGAATGAATAAATGAATAAATAAATAAAGAATGCCACCTTTCATTTCACAGGGCACACCGGACGGCGTACCAGCAGGTAAAAGTCGGAGTAATTAAATAAATACAAAAAGAATGGCTGGGGAATAAAAAAATAATACGTTTTAATAATAATTTGGTTTTTTTGTTATAACATGAATTTCACTCTCTCTCTCCCCGTATATATATATATATATATATATATATATATATATATATATATATATATATATATATATATATATATATTTATTATATATATTGTATATTTTTTTTAAGCATTTTTGAAGGTGCGCCGCTACTTCGCGGATTTTCAGTTTTCGCGGGTGGTCTCGGTCCCCATTAACCGCGATAACCGAGGGTTCACTGTACTCCATAAAATTTACAAAAAGCGAGGTGAAACACTCAATCAGGGCTGCTTTTTTGAACATTTCTCAAGGGCCATGGCGAGCCATTTAAAAAAAGCTGCACAACTAACGTATAAAATATTGATAAATTTGCTCGGCCTGATGTGTGTGTAAAGTTTCACGAGTTGTCGTTCATATTTAGAACCTCATAATCAGCGTTGTTTTATTGCCGAACAGTGCAATGCCACTCCCACAACTTTTCACGAAAAAGGACTAATTTCGTATTGTGACATCCTCATGGCCGAAACAGTCATCCGAGCATATATGAGGGCGACCTTGTTGAGTTGCACGGAGAAAAACATCCAAGAAAATAACTTGTATTAGCTTTTACCAGTTGGTGGCGCTACTACTACGATGAAAAATAAGTCGGTAGATGTCTTCAGGGCTGAAGTATCCTCAAATGTGTACAACTTCGAGAAGATAGGATCATCTGAGTCATGTTGCCGGAGCTTTTGTTGCCACAGAGTACAATCGGACTTTTCAGCACCGTAATAGCCACGCCTTTTGCCAAAACGTCACAAAATTCGGCAGAGAGTAAGATCATTGTCTTGAGTCTTTTCTGACTAATTTTCAGTCGGATTCGTCAAAAGGGCACCGTGCAGTACGTGAAAATTAAAATAAAAACAAATTTTTGATTCCACTTGGCGGCGCTGTGTGTATAACAAAATAATAACATTAAGATGTCTTCAGGTCGGGACGTTTTATTTACAGGTGAAGGTTTGGATTTTTAGGAGCATGTGCAGGGGAGTTATTAAGCATTCATTTATTTGTATTAGGTTCATTTTGTCTTCTTATTATTGATATTTGACTGATTCATTAAAAGCAGACAATTATGTTTTAGGTTAATTTTTTACCTGACATGTTTCGGCGAGTCTTTTGCCTTCTTCAGAGTGTCGCATGATGGTGTCTTGAGACCCGTCTTTATCAGCTGATGTTCCATGAGGGTGTGACTTACCTGTCAAAAAAATTAAAAAATCAGAGCAGTAAAAGAACAAGCACAACATGAACATTACAAATCAGCAATCACTGACCGCTGCAAAAGGGAAAACCACATCATGGACCGGGAGAAGGGCAGGGTCATCCGCACCGAAGAGAATAAACAACAGCGCTGGATCAGAGAGGCCATTGAGATCTGCAAGCGAGGCATAAAAACCATGAACAGAGACAAGGGAGCCTTCATCCTCTCTACCACCTGGAGCAGCATTTTGGCGGAGTGAACGGACAGCGGGGGGCGTGACTTGCCTTCATTCTTGTGACAGGTAAGTCACGCCCTCATGGAACATCAGCTGATAAAGACGGGCCACAAGACACCATCATGTGACACTCTGAAGAAGGCGAAAGACTTTCGTATTGTGACATCCTCAAGGCCTAAACACTCATCCGAGCAAATGTAAGGTAGATTTTGTTAACCTGCCCGGAGAAAAAAATCAACGAAAATAATTTGTATTTGTTTTAACCAGTTGGTGGCGCTACCACTGCGATCAAAAATAAGTTGGCAGCCGTCTTCAGGGCCTGAATATCCTCAAATGTGAAAAATTTCGAGAAGATGGATCATCTGAATCATTTTGCAGGAACTTTTGTTGCCACGGAGAATAATCAGACTCTGCGGCACCGTAATAGCCACGCCCTTCGAAGGAAAGTCACAAAAATAGGGATAGAGTAAGATCAATGTCTTGAGTCTTTTCTAGCCAATTTTCAATCAGATTCGTTAAAAGGGCACCGTGCAGTACGTCAAAATGTAAAAAATGATATTGATTGGCGCAAGGTGTATAACTGAATATAAACATATAGATGTCTTCAGGTACAGACTCTTTATGTACATGTGAAGTTTTGGATTTTTAGCAGCATGTGCAGGAGAGTTATTAAGCATTTTGTCCATTGCGGCGAAGGAAATCTTAAGTGAAAACTTTGATGCCCCGCCCCCGTCATATAGTATTTCGGAAACAAAAAATATTAGCCCCAGTGTTTGTCCCAGGTCTTCAGAAGCTACAGACAGAATTTTAAGGCAATCAGATGAAGCCTTTAGGATCAGGGTGCAAAAGAATGACCCCTGTAAACATGCAAAAAAGGGCAAAAGTCGGACTTTCAAAAATTCATAACTCACTTCTTGTTCATATTAGACATTAAAATATCAAATTTTTCGCCATGCCCGATGAGACTGCCAACTTTGGTGAGTTTTTGTGCATGTTTCGGGGGTCAAAAATGCGATCGAACAATCGGAAAAATAATAATAATAATAATTTCTACAAAAACAATAGGGACTTCGCAGCGGTCGCTGCTCAGGCCCTAATAATAATAATAATAATTATAATAAAAGTAATAATATTTTCTACAAAAACAATAGGGACCTCGCCGCGGTCGCTGCTCGGGCCCCAATAATAATTTCTACACAAAGTCCATTGTGGTGACCCGCCCCCTTTTAAGTAAATTCAAAATGGCCGACTTCCTGTAAAACCTAGCTCATTGCTCCAAGAGACTTTTTTGTAGGTCTTGGTCTTATACATACAGTGAACCCTCGCTACTTCGCGGTTCACCTTTCGCGGGTTCAGTGCTTCGCGGGTCTAAAAAATATTCGGGGGCATTGTAGTTTCGCCGAGCGGCACGACGGGGCGCTGGAGCGGTTAGACGGCCGGCGTGCGCCGAAGAAGAGCGTGGGCGAAGAGGAGAGTGGACGAAGAAGAGCACGTTCCCCCGGACACGATCGGTGGCGACGTTTCGCGCGGTTCGGACCGTACCAGAGCTCCGGCCAGCGTGCGTGGCAGTTAAGCCGTAGAGGAGCACCTTCCCCGGGCACGGGCGGTGCCAAGCGGCCCCTAAGTTTAACCGAATGGAAGCTCCGGAGGAGGAGGGCATGCTCGCGTCACAGTAAGCCGAAGAGGAGCACCTTCCCCGGGCACGGGCGGTTCCAAGCGGCCCCTAAGTTTAACCGAATGGAAGCTCCGGAGGAGGAGGGCATGCTCGCGTCACAGTAAGCCGAAGAGGAGCACCTTCCCCGGGCACGGGCGGTTCCAAGCGGCCCCTAAGTTTAACCGAATGGAAGCTCCGGAGGAGGAGGGCATGCTCGCGTCACAGTAAGCCGAAGAGGAGCACCTTCCCCGGGCACGGGCGGTGCCAAGCGGCCCCTAAGTTTAACCGAATGGAAGCTCCGGGGGAGGAGGACGGGCGTGTGTCACAGTTAAGCCAAATTGGAGCACCTCTTCTGCCCGGGCACGAGCGGAGCGCGAGGCTGTCAGTTATGAATGAATAAATGAATAAATAAATAAAGAATGCCACCTTTCATTTCACAGGGCACACCGGACGGCGTACCAGCAGGTAAAAGTCGGAGTAATTAAATAAATACAAAAAGAATGGCTGGGGAATAAAAAAATAATACGTTTTAATAATAATTTGGTTTTTTTGTTATAACATGAATTTCACTCTCTCTCTCCCCGTATATATATTTATATATATATATATATATATATATATATATATATATTTATATATTTATTATATATATTGTATATTTTTTTTAAGCATTTTTGAAGGTGCGCCGCTACTTCGCGGATTTTCAGTTTTCGTGGGTGGTCTCGGTCCCCATTAACCGCGATAACCGAGGGTTCACTGTACTCCATAAAATTTACAAAAAGCGAGGTGAAACACTCAACCAGAGCTGCTTTTTTTTAACATTTCTCGAGGGCCATGGCGAGCCATTTCAAAAAAGCTGCACAACTAACTTATAAAATATTGATAAATTTGCTCGGCCTGATGTGTGTGTAAAGTTTTACGAGTTGTCGTTCATATTTAGAACCTCATAATCAGCTTTGTTTTATTGCCGAACAGTGCAATGCCACTCCCACAACTTTTCACGAAAAATCACGAATTTCGTATTGTGACATCCTCATGGCCGAAACAGTCATCCGAGCATATATGAGGGCGACCTTGTTGAGTTGCACGGAGAAAAACATCCAAGAAAATAACTTGTATTAGCTTTTACCAGTTGGTGGCGCTACTACTACGATGTAAAATAAGTTGGTAGATGTCTTCAGGGCTGAAGTATCCTCAAATGTGTACAACTTCGAGAAGATAGGATCATCTGAGTCATGTTGCCGGAGCTTTTGTTGCCACAAAGTACAATCGGACTTTTCAGCACCTTAATAGCCACGCCTTTTGCCAAAACGTCACAAAATTCGGCAGAGAGTAAGATCATTGTCTTGAGTCTTTTCTGACTAATTTTCAGTCGGATTCGTCAAAAGGGCACCGTGCAGTACGTGAAAATTAAAATAAAAACAAATTTTTGATTCCACTTGGCGGCACTGTGTGTATAACAAAATAATAGCATTAAGATGTCTTCAGGTCGGGACGTTTTATTTACAGGTGAAGGTTTGGATTTTTAGGAGCATGTGCAGGGGAGTTATTAAGCATTCATTTATTTGTATTAGGTTCATTTTGTCTTCTTATTATTGATATTTGACTGATTCATTAAAAGCAGACAATTATGTTTTAGGTTAATTTTTTACCTGACATGTTTCGGCGAGTCTTTCGCCTTCTTCAGAGTGTCGCATGATGGTGTCTTGAGACCCGTCTTTATCAGCTGATGTTCCATGAGGGTGTGACTTACCTGTCAAAAAAATGAAAAATCAGAGCAGTAAAAGAACAAGCACAACATGAACATTACAAATCAGCAATCACTGACCACTGCAAAAGGGAAAACCACATCATGGACCGGGAGAAGGGCAGGGTCATCCGCACCGAAGAGAACAAACAACAGCGCTGGATCAGAGAGGCCATTGAGATCTGCAAGCGAGGCATAAAAACCATGAACAGAGACAAGGGAGCCTTCATCCTCTCTACCACCTGGAGCAGCATTTTGGCGGAGTGAACGGACAGCGGGGGCGTGACTTGCCTTCGTTCTTGTGACAGGTAAGTCACGCCCTCATGGAACATCAGCTGATAAAGACGGGCCACAAGACACCATCATGTGACACTCTGAAGAAGGCAAAAGACTTTCGTATTGTGACATCCTCAAGGCCTAAACACTCATCCGAGCAAATGTAAGGTAGATTTTGTTAACCTGCCCGGAGAAAAAAATCAACGAAAATAATTTGTATTTGTTTTAACCAGTTGGTGGCGCTACCACTGCGATCAAAAATAAGTTGGCAGCCGTCTTCAGGGCCTGAATATCCTCAAATGTGAAAAATTTCGAGAAGATGGATCATCTGAATCATTTTGCAGGAACTTTTGTTGCCACGGAGAATAATCAGACTCTGCGGCACCGTAATAGCCACGCCCTTCGAAGGAAAGTCACAAAAATAGGGATAGAGTAAGATCAATGTCTTGAGTCTTTTCTAGCCAATTTTCAATCAGATTCGTTAAAAGGGCACCGTGCAGTACGTCAAAATGTAAAAAATGATATTGATTGGCGCAAGGTGTATAACTGAATATAAACATATAGATGTCTTCAGGTACAGACTCTTTATGTACATGAATAGAATAGAAATAGAAATCCCTTTATTGTCATTGTACACAAGTGTGCAACGAGATTAGAGGGCTCCCCTCTCCAGTGCAATACAACTGTAATACAGACAAATATATAAATTAGATGAATAAATAAGAATGGAATAAGAAGTTTTGGATTTTTAGCAGCATGTGCAGGAGAGTTATTAAGCATTTTGTCCATTGCGGCGAAGGAAATCTTAAGTGAAAACTTTGATGCCCCGCCCCCGTCATATAGTATTTCGGAAACAAAAAATTTTAGCCCCAGTGTTTGTGCCAGGTCTTCAGATGCTCCAGACAGAACTTTAAGGCAATCAGATGAAGCCTTTAGGATCAAGGTGCAAAAGAATGACCCCTGTAAACATGCAAAAAAGGGCAAAAGTCGGACTTTCAAAAATTCATAACTCACTTCCTGT
Source organism: Idiotropiscis lumnitzeri (assembly GCF_059441095.1). Lineage (NCBI taxonomy): Eukaryota > Metazoa > Chordata > Actinopteri > Syngnathiformes > Syngnathidae > Idiotropiscis > Idiotropiscis lumnitzeri. Next base: position 746,415 of record NW_028283592.1, read on the forward strand.
TCATATTAGACGTTAAAAAATATCAAATTTTTCGCCATGCCCGATGAGACTGCCAAGTTTGGTGAGTTTTTGTGCATGTTTCGGGGGTCAAAAATGCGATCGAACAATCGGAAAAATAATAATAATAATAATTTCTACAAAAACAATAGGGACTTCGCAGCGGTCGCTGCTCAGGCCCTAATAATAATAATAATAATAATAATAATAATAATAAAAGTAATAATAATTTCTACAAAAACAATAGGGACCTCGCCGCGGTCGCTGCTCGGGCCCCAATAATAATTTCTACACAAAGTCCATTGTGGAGACCCGCCCCCTTTTAAGTAAATTCAAAATGGCCGACTTCCTGTAAAACCTAGCTCATTGCTCCAAGAGACTTTTTTGTAGGTCTTGGTCTTATACATACAGTGAACCCTCGCTACTTCGAGGTTCACCTTTCGCGGGTTCAGTGCTTCGCGGGTCTAAAAAATATTCGGGGGCATTGTAGTTTCGCCGAGCGGCACGACGGGGCGCTGGAGCGGTTAGACGGCCGGCGGGCGCCGAAGAAGAGCGTGGGCGAAGAGGAGAGTGGACGAAGAAGAGCACGTTCCCCCGGACACGATCGGTGGCGACGTTTCGCGCGGTTCGGACCGTACCAGAGCTCCGGCCGGCGTGCGTGGCAGTTAAGCCGTAGAGGAGCACCTTCCCCGGGCACGGGCGGTTCCAAGCGGCCCCTGAGTTTAACCGAATGGACGCTCCGGAGGAGGAGGGCATGCTCGCGTCACAGTAAGTCGAAGAGGAGCACCTTCCCCGGGCACGGGCGGTTCCAGGCGGCCCCTAAGTTTAACCGAATGGAAGCTCCGGAGGAGGAGGGCATGCTCGCGTCACAGTAAGCCGAAGAGGAGCACCTTCCCCGGGCACGGGCGGTGCCAAGCGGCCCCTAAGTTTAACCGAATGGAAGCTCCGGGGGAGGAGGGCGGGCGTGTGTCACAGTTAAGCCGAATTGGAGCACCTCTTCTGCCCGGGCACGAGCGGAGCGCGAGGCTGTCAGTTATGAATGAATAAATGTAATAAATAAATAAAGAATGCCACCTTTCATTTCACAGGGCACACCGGACGGCGTACCAGCAGGTAAAAGTCGGAGTAATTAAATAAATACAAAAAGAATGGTTGGGGAATAAAAAAATAATAAGTTTTAATAATAATTTGGTTTTTTTGTTATAACATGAATTTCACTCTCTCTCTCTCTCTCTCCCCCCGTATATATATATATATATATATATATATATATTTATATATTTATTATATATATTGTATATTTTTTTAAAGCATTTTTGAAGGTGCGCCGCTACTTCGCGGATTTTCAGTTTTCGCGGATGGTCTCGGTCCCCATTAACCGCGATAACCGAGGGTTCACTGTACTCCATAAAATTTACAAAAAGCGAGGTGAAACACTCAACCAGGGCTGCTTTTTTGAACATTTCTCGAGGGCCATGGTGAGCCATTTCAAAAAAGCTGCACAACTAACGTATAAAATATTGATAAATTTGCTCAGCCTGATGTGTGTGTAAAGTTTCACGAGTTGTTGTTCATATTTAGAACCTCATAATCAGCGTTGTTTTATTGCCGAACAGTGCAATGCCACTCCCACAACTTTTCATGAAAAAGGACAAATTTCGTATTATGACGTCCTCATGGCCCGAAACAGTCATCCGAGCATATATGAGGGCGACCTTGTTGAGTTGCACGGAGAAAAACATCCAAGAAAATAACTTGTATTAGCTATTAGCAGTTGGTGGCGCTACTACTACGATGAAAAATAAGTTGGTAGATGTCTTCAGGGCTTAAGTATCCTCAAATGTGTGCAACTTCGAGAAGATAGGATCATCTGACTCATGTTGCTGGAGCTTTTGTTGCCACAGAGTACAATCGGACTTTTCAGCACCGTAATAGCCACGCCTTTTGCCAAAACGTCACAAAATTCGGCAGAGAGTAAGATCATTGTCTAGAGTCTTTTCTGACTAATTTTCAGTCGGATTCGTCAAAAGGGCACCGTGCAGTGCGTGAAAATTAAAATAAAAAAAATTTTTTGATTCCACTTGGCGGCACTGTGTGTATAACAAAATAATAACATTAAGATGTCTTCAGGTCGGGACGTTTTATTTACAGGTGAAGGTTTGGATTTTTAGGAGCATGTGCAGGGGAGTTATTAAGCATTCATTTATTTGTATTAGGTTCATTTTGTCTTCTTATTATTGATATTTGACTGATTCATTAAAAGCAGACAATTATGTTTTAGGTTAATTTTTTACCTGACATGTTTCGGCGAGTCTTTTGCCTTCTTCAGAGTGTCGCATGATGGTGTCTTGAGACCCGTCTTTATCAGCTGATGTTCCATGAGGGTGTGACTTACCTGTCAAAAAAATTAAAAAATCAGAGCAGTAAAAGAACAAGCACAACATGAACATTACAAATCAGCAATCACTGACCGCTGCAAAAGGGAAAACCACATCATGGACCGGGAGAAGGGCAGGGTCATCCGCACCGAAGAGAATAAACAACAGCGCTGGATCAGAGAGGCCATTGAGATCTGCAAGCGAGGCATAAAAACCATGAACAGAGACAAGGGAGCCTTCATCCTCTCTACCACCTGGAGCAGCATTTTGGCGGAGTGAACGGACAGCGGGGGGCGTGACTTGCCTTCATTCTTGTGACAGGTAAGTCACGCCCTCATGGAACATCAGCTGATAAAGACGGGCCACAAGACACCATCATGTGACACTCTGAAGAAGGCGAAAGACTTTCGTATTGTGACATCCTCAAGGCCTAAACACTCATCCGAGCAAATGTAAGGTAGATTTTGTTAACCTGCCCGGAGAAAAAAATCAACGAAAATAATTTGTATTTGTTTTAACCAGTTGGTGGCGCTACCACTGCGATCAAAAATAAGTTGGCAGCCGTCTTCAGGGCCTGAATATCCTCAAATGTGAAAAATTTCGAGAAGATGGATCATCTGAATCATTTTGCAGGAACTTTTGTTGCCACGGAGAATAATCAGACTCTGCGGCACCGTAATAGCCACGCCCTTCGAAGGAAAGTCACAAAAATAGGGATAGAGTAAGATCAATGTCTTGAGTCTTTTCTAGCCAATTTTCAATCAGATTCGTTAAAAGGGCACCGTGCAGTACGTCAAAATGTAAAAAATGATATTGATTGGCGCAAGGTGTATAACTGAATATAAACATATAGATGTCTTCAGGTACAGACTCTTTATGTACATGTGAAGTTTTGGATTTTTAGCAGCATGTGCAGGAGAGTTATTAAGCATTTTGTCCATTGCGGCGAAGGAAATCTTAAGTGAAAACTTTGATGCCCCGCCCCCGTCATATAGTATTTCGGAAACAAAAAATATTAGCCCCAGTGTTTGTCCCAGGTCTTCAGAAGCTACAGACAGAATTTTAAGGCAATCAGATGAAGCCTTTAGGATCAGGGTGCAAAAGAATGACCCCTGTAAACATGCAAAAAAGGGCAAAAGTCGGACTTTCAAAAATTCATAACTCACTTCTTGTTCATATTAGACATTAAAATATCAAATTTTTCGCCATGCCCGATGAGACTGCCAACTTTGGTGAGTTTTTGTGCATGTTTCGGGGGTCAAAAATGCGATCGAACAATCGGAAAAATAATAATAATAATAATTTCTACAAAAACAATAGGGACTTCGCAGCGGTCGCTGCTCAGGCCCTAATAATAATAATAATAATTATAATAAAAGTAATAATATTTTCTACAAAAACAATAGGGACCTCGCCGCGGTCGCTGCTCGGGCCCCAATAATAATTTCTACACAAAGTCCATTGTGGTGACCCGCCCCCTTTTAAGTAAATTCAAAATGGCCGACTTCCTGTAAAACCTAGCTCATTGCTCCAAGAGACTTTTTTGTAGGTCTTGGTCTTATACATACAGTGAACCCTCGCTACTTCGCGGTTCACCTTTCGCGGGTTCAGTGCTTCGCGGGTCTAAAAAATATTCGGGGGCATTGTAGTTTCGCCGAGCGGCACGACGGGGCGCTGGAGCGGTTAGACGGCCGGCGTGCGCCGAAGAAGAGCGTGGGCGAAGAGGAGAGTGGACGAAGAAGAGCACGTTCCCCCGGACACGATCGGTGGCGACGTTTCGCGCGGTTCGGACCGTACCAGAGCTCCGGCCAGCGTGCGTGGCAGTTAAGCCGTAGAGGAGCACCTTCCCCGGGCACGGGCGGTGCCAAGCGGCCCCTAAGTTTAACCGAATGGAAGCTCCGGAGGAGGAGGGCATGCTCGCGTCACAGTAAGCCGAAGAGGAGCACCTTCCCCGGGCACGGGCGGTTCCAAGCGGCCCCTAAGTTTAACCGAATGGAAGCTCCGGAGGGGAGGGCATGCTCGCGTCACAGTAAGCCGAAGAGGAGCACCTTCCCCGGGCACGGGCGGTTCCAAGCGGCCCCTAAGTTTAACCGAATGGAAGCTCCGGAGGAGGAGGGCATGCTCGCGTCACAGTAAGCCGAAGAGGAGCACCTTCCCCGGGCACGGGCGGTGCCAAGCGGCCCCTAAGTTTAACCGAATGGAAGCTCCGGGGGAGGAGGACGGGCGTGTGTCACAGTTAAGCCAAATTGGAGCACCTCTTCTGCCCGGGCACGAGCGGAGCGCGAGGCTGTCAGTTATGAATGAATAAATGAATAAATAAATAAAGAATGCCACCTTTCATTTCACAGGGCACACCGGACGGCGTACCAGCAGGTAAAAGTCGGAGTAATTAAATAAATACAAAAAGAATGGCTGGGGAATAAAAAAATAATACGTTTTAATAATAATTTGGTTTTTTTGTTATAACATGAATTTCACTCTCTCTCTCCCCGTATATATATTTATATATATATATATATATATATATATATATATATATATTTATATATTTATTATATATATTGTATATTTTTTTTAAGCATTTTTGAAGGTGCGCCGCTACTTCGCGGATTTTCAGTTTTCGCGGGTGGTCTCGGTCCCCATTAACCGCGATAACCGAGGGTTCACTGTACTCCATAAAATTTACAAAAAGCGAGGTGAAACACTCAACCAGAGCTGCTTTTTTTTAACATTTCTCGAGGGCCATGGCGAGCCATTTCAAAAAAGCTGCACAACTAACTTATAAAATATTGATAAATTTGCTCGGCCTGATGTGTGTGTAAAGTTTTACGAGTTGTCGTTCATATTTAGAACCTCATAATCAGCTTTGTTTTATTGCCGAACAGTGCAATGCCACTCCCACAACTTTTCACGAAAAATCACGAATTTCGTATTGTGACATCCTCATGGCCGAAACAGTCATCCGAGCATATATGAGGGCGACCTTGTTGAGTTGCACGGAGAAAAACATCCAAGAAAATAACTTGTATTAGCTTTTACCAGTTGGTGGCGCTACTACTACGATGTAAAATAAGTTGGTAGATGTCTTCAGGGCTGAAGTATCCTCAAATGTGTACAACTTCGAGAAGATAGGATCATCTGAGTCATGTTGCCGGAGCTTTTGTTGCCACAAAGTACAATCGGACTTTTCAGCACCTTAATAGCCACGCCTTTTGCCAAAACGTCACAAAATTCGGCAGAGAGTAAGATCATTGTCTTGAGTCTTTTCTGACTAATTTTCAGTCGGATTCGTCAAAAGGGCACCGTGCAGTACGTGAAAATTAAAATAAAAACAAATTTTTGATTCCACTTGGCGGCACTGTGTGTATAACAAAATAATAGCATTAAGATGTCTTCAGGTCGGGACGTTTTATTTACAGGTGAAGGTTTGGATTTTTAGGAGCATGTGCAGGGGAGTTATTAAGCATTCATTTATTTGTATTAGGTTCATTTTGTCTTCTTATTATTGATATTTGACTGATTCATTAAAAGCAGACAATTATGTTTTAGGTTAATTTTTTACCTGACATGTTTCGGCGAGTCTTTCGCCTTCTTCAGAGTGTCGCATGATGGTGTCTTGAGACCCGTCTTTATCAGCTGATGTTCCATGAGGGTGTGACTTACCTGTCAAAAAAATGAAAAATCAGAGCAGTAAAAGAACAAGCACAACATGAACATTACAAATCAGCAATCACTGACCACTGCAAAAGGGAAAACCACATCATGGACCGGGAGAAGGGCAGGGTCATCCGCACCGAAGAGAACAAACAACAGCGCTGGATCAGAGAGGCCATTGAGATCTGCAAGCGAGGCATAAAAACCATGAACAGAGACAAGGGAGCCTTCATCCTCTCTACCACCTGGAGCAGCATTTTGGCGGAGTGAACGGACAGCGGGGGCGTGACTTGCCTTCGTTCTTGTGACAGGTAAGTCACGCCCTCATGGAACATCAGCTGATAAAGACGGGCCACAAGACACCATCATGTGACACTCTGAAGAAGGCAAAAGACTTTCGTATTGTGACATCCTCAAGGCCTAAACACTCATCCGAGCAAATGTAAGGTAGATTTTGTTAACCTGCCCGGAGAAAAAAATCAACGAAAATAATTTGTATTTGTTTTAACCAGTTGGTGGCGCTACCACTGCGATCAAAAATAAGTTGGCAGCCGTCTTCAGGGCCTGAATATCCTCAAATGTGAAAAATTTCGAGAAGATGGATCATCTGAATCATTTTGCAGGAACTTTTGTTGCCACGGAGAATAATCAGACTCTGCGGCACCGTAATAGCCACGCCCTTCGAAGGAAAGTCACAAAAATAGGGATAGAGTAAGATCAATGTCTTGAGTCTTTTCTAGCCAATTTTCAATCAGATTCGTTAAAAGGGCACCGTGCAGTACGTCAAAATGTAAAAAATGATATTGATTGGCGCAAGGTGTATAACTGAATATAAACATATAGATGTCTTCAGGTACAGACTCTTTATGTACATGAATAGAATAGAAATAGAAATCCCTTTATTGTCATTGTACACAAGTGTGCAACGAGATTAGAGGGCTCCCCTCTCCAGTGCAATACAACTGTAATACAGACAAATATATAAATTAGATGAATAAATAAGAATGGAATAAGAAGTTTTGGATTTTTAGCAGCATGTGCAGGAGAGTTATTAAGCATTTTGTCCATTGCGGCGAAGGAAATCTTAAGTGAAAACTTTGATGCCCCGCCCCCGTCATATAGTATTTCGGAAACAAAAAATTTTAGCCCCAGTGTTTGTGCCAGGTCTTCAGATGCTCCAGACAGAACTTTAAGGCAATCAGATGAAGCCTTTAGGATCAAGGTGCAAAAGAATGACCCCTGTAAACATGCAAAAAAGGGCAAAAGTCGGACTTTCAAAAATTCATAACTCACTTCCTGTTCATATTAGACGTTAAAAAATATCAAATTTTTCGCCATGCCCGATGAGACTGCCAAGTTTGGTGAGTTTTTGTGCATGTTTCGGGGGTCAAAAATGCGATCGAACAATCGGAAAAATAATAATAATAATAATTTCTACAAAAACAATAGGGACTTCGCAGCGGTCGCTGCTCAGGCCCTAATAATAATAATAATAATAATAATAATAAAAGTAATAATAATTTCTACAAAAACAATAGGGACCTCGCCGCGGTCGCTGCTCGGGCCCCAATAATAATTTCTACACAAAGTCCATTGTGGAGACCCGCCCCCTTTTAAGTAAATTCAAAATGGCCGACTTCCTGTAAAACCTAGCTCATTGCTCCAAGAGACTTTTTTGTAGGTCTTGGTCTTATACATACAGTGAACCCTCGCTACTTCGAGGTTCACCTTTCGCGGGTTCAGTGCTTCGCGGGTCTAAAAAATATTCGGGGGCATTGTAGTTTCGCCGAGCGGCACGACGGGGCGCTGGAGCGGTTAGACGGCCGGCGGGCGCCGAAGAAGAGCGTGGGCGAAGAGGAGAGTGGACGAAGAAGAGCACGTTCCCCCGGACACGATCGGTGGCGACATTTCGCGCGGTTCGGACCGTACCAGAGCTCCGGCCGGCGTGCGTGGCAGTTAAGCCGTAGAGGAGCACCTTCCCCGGGCACGGGCGGTTCCAAGCGGCCCCTGAGTTTAACCGAATGGAAGCTCCGGAGGAGGAGGGCATGCTCGCGTCACAGTAAGTCGAAGAGGAGCACCTTCCCCGGGCACGGGCGGTTCCAGGCGGCCCCTAAGTTTAACCGAATGGAAGCTCCGGAGGAGGAGGGCATGCTCGCGTCACAGTAAGCCGAAGAGGAGCACCTTCCCCGGGCACGGGCGGTGCCAAGCGGCCCCTAAGTTTAACCGAATGGAAGCTCCGGGGGAGGAGGGCGGGCGTGTGTCACAGTTAAGCCGAATTGGAGCACCTCTTCTGCCCGGGCACGAGCGGAGCGCGAGGCTGTCAGTTATGAATGAATAAATGTAATAAATAAATAAAGAATGCCACCTTTCATTTCACAGGGCACACCGGACGGCGTACCAGCAGGTAAAAGTCGGAGTAATTAAATAAATACAAAAAGAATGGTTGGGGAATAAAAAAATAATAAGTTTTAATAATAATTTGTTTTTTTTGTTATAACATGAATTTCACTCTCTCTCTCTCTCTCTCCCCCCGTATATATATATATATATATATATATATATATATATATATATTTATATATTTATTATATATATTGTATATTTTTTTAAAGCATTTTTGAAGGTGCGCCGCTACTTCGCGGATTTTCAGTTTTCGCGGATGGTCTCGGTCCCCATTAACCGCGATAACCGAGGGTTCACTGTACTCCATAAAATTTACAAAAAGCGAGGTGAAACACTCAACCAGGGCTGCTTTTTTGAACATTTCTCGAGGGCCATGGTGAGCCATTTCAAAAAAGCTGCACAACTAACGTATAAAATATTGATAAATTTGCTCGGCCTGATGTGTGTGTAAAGTTTCACGAGTTGTTGTTCATATTTAGAACCTCATAATCAGCGTTGTTTTATTGCCGAACAGTGCAATGCCACTCCCACAACTTTTCATGAAAAAGGACAAATTTCGTATTATGACGTCCTCATGGCCCGAAACAGTCATCCGAGCATATATGAGGGCGACCTTGTTGAGTTGCACGGAGAAAAACATCCAAGAAAATAACTTGTATTAGCTATTAGCAGTTGGTGGCGCTACTACTACGATGAAAAATAAGTTGGTAGATGTCTTCAGGGCTTAAGTATCCTCAAATGTGTGCAACTTCGAGAAGATAGGATCATCTGACTCATGTTGCTGGAGCTTTTGTTGCCACAGAGTACAATCGGACTTTTCAGCACCGTAATAGCCACGCCTTTTGCCAAAACGTCACAAAATTCGGCAGAGAGTAAGATCATTGTCTAGAGTCTTTTCTGACTAATTTTCAGTCGGATTCGTCAAAAGGGCACCGTGCAGTGCGTGAAAATTAAAATAAAAAAAATTTTTTGATTCCACTTGGCGGCACTGTGTGTATAACAAAATAATAACATTAAGATGTCTTCAGGTCGGGACGTTTTATTTACAGGTGAAGGTTTGGATTTTTAGGAGCATGTGCAGGGGAGTTATTAAGCATTCATTTATTTGTATTAGGTTCATTTTGTCTTCTTATTATTGATATTTGACTGATTCATTAAAAGCAGACAATTATGTTTTAGGATAATTTTTTACCTGACATGTTTCGGCGAGTCTTTCGCCTTCTTCAGAGTGTCGCATGATGGTGTCTTGAGCTGATGTTCCATGAGGGTGTGGCTTACCTGTCAAAAAAATGAAAAAAATCAGAGCAGTAAAAGAACAAGCACAACATGAACATTACAAATCAGCAATCACTGACCACTGCAAAAGGGAAAACCACATCATGGACCGGGAGAAGGGCAGGGTCATCCGCACAGAAGAGAACAAACAACAGCGCTGGACCAGAGAGGCCATTGAGATCTGCAAGCGAGGCATAAAAACCATGAACAGAGACAAGGGAGCCTTCATCCTCTCTACCACCTGGACCAGCATCTTGGCGGAGTGAACGGACAGCGGGGGGCGTGACTTGCCTTCATTCTTGTGACAGGTAAGTCACGCCCTCATGGAACATCAGCTGATAAAGACGGGTCACAAGACACCATCATGTGACACTCTGAAGAAGGCGAAAGACTTTTGTATTGTGACATGCTCAAGGCCTAAACACTCATCCGAGCAAATATAAGGTAGATTTTGTTAACCTGCCCGGAGAAAAACATCAACGAAAATAATTTGTATTTGTTTTAACCAGTTGGTGGCGCTACCACTGCGATCAAAAATAAGTTGGCAGCCGTCTTCAGGGCCTGAATATCCTCAAATGTGAAAAATTTCGAGAAGATGGATCATCTGAATCATTTTGCAGGAACTTTTGTTGCCACGGAGAATAATCAGACTCTGCGGCACCATAATAGCCACGCCCTTCGAAGGAAAGTCACAAAAATAGGGATAGAGTAAGATCAATGTCTTGAGTCTTTTCTAGACAATTTTCAATCAGATTCGTTAAAAGGGCACCGTGCAGTACGTCAAAATGTAAAAAATGATATTGATTGGCGCAAGGTGTATAACTGAATATAAACATATAGATGTCTTCAGGTACAGACTCTTTATGTACATGTGAAGTTTTGGATTTTTAGCAGCATGTGCAGGAGAGTTATTAAGCATTTTGTCCATTGCGGCGAAGGAAATCTTAAGTGAAAACTTTGAAGCCCCGCCCCTGTCATATAGTATTTCGGAAACAAAAAATTTTAGCCCCAGTGTTTGTCCCAGGTCTTCAGATGCTACAGACAGAATTTTAAGGCAATCAGATGAAGCCTTTAGGATCAGGGTGCAAAAGAATGACCCCTGTAAACATGCAAAAAAGGGCAAAAGTCGGACTTTCAAAAATTCATAACTCACTTCCTGTTCATATTAGACGTTAAAATATCAAATTTTTCGCCATGCCCGATGAGACTGCCAAGTTTGGTGAGTTTTTGTGCATGTTTCGGGGGTCAAAAATGCGATCGAACAATCGGAAAAATAATAATAATAATAATTTCTACAAAAACAATAGGGACTTCGCAGCGGTCGCTGCTCAGGCCCTAATAATAATAATAATAATATTATTAATAATAAAAGTAATAATATTTTCTACAAAAACAATAGGGACCTCGCAGCCGTCGCAGCTCGGGCCCTAATAACAATTTCTAGAAAAACAATAGGGACCTCGCAGCGGTCACTGCTCGGGCCCTAATAATAATAATAAAAATAATAATAATTTCCACAAAAACAATGGGGACCTCGTAGCGGTCGCTGCTCGGGCCCTAATAATAATTTCTTCAAAAACAATAGGGACCTCGCCGCCGTCGCTGCTCGGGCCCCAATAATAATTTCTACACAAAGTCCATTGTGGTGACCCGCCCCCTTTTAAGTAAATTAAAAATGGCCGACTTCCTGTAAAACCTAGCTCATTGCTCCAAGAGACTTTTTTGTAGGTCTTGGTCTTATACATACAGTGAACCCTCGCTACTTCGCGGTTCACCTTTCGCGGGTTCAGTGCTTCGCGGGTCTAAAAAATATTCGGGGGCATTGTAGTTTCGCCGAGCGGCACGACGGGACGCTGGAGCAGTTAGACGGCCGGCGTGCGCCGAAGAAGAGCGTGGGCGAAGAGGAGAGTGGACGAAGAAGAGCACGTTCCCCCGGACACGATCGGTGGCGACGTTTCGCGCGGTTTGAACCGTACCAGAGCTCCGGCCGGCGTGCGTGGCAGTTAAGCCGTAGAGGAACACCTTCCCCGGGCACGGGCGGTGCCAAGCGGCCCCTAAGTTTAACCGAATGGAAGCTCCGGAGGAGGAGGGCATGCTCGCGTCACAGTAAGCCGAAGAGGAGCACCTTCCACGGGCACGGGCGGTTCCAAGCGGCCCCTAAGTTTAACCGAATGGAAGCTCCGGAGGAGGAGGGGATGCTCGCGTCACAGTAAGCCGAAGAGGAGCACCTTCCCCGGGCACGGGCGGTTTCAAGCGGCCCCTAAGTTTAACCGAATGGAAGCTCCGGAGGAGGAGGGCATGCTCGCGTCACAGTAAGCCGAAGAGGAGCACCTTCCCCGGGCATGGGCGGTGCCAAGCGGCCCCTAAGTTTAACCGAATGGAAGTTCCGGGGGAGGAGGGCGGGCGTGTGTCACAGTTAAGCCGAATTGGAGCACCTCTTCCGCCCGGGCACGAGCGGAGCGCGAGGCTGTCAGTTATGAATGAATAAATGAATAAATAAATAAAGAATGCCACCTTTCATTTCACAGGGCACACCGGACGGCGTACCATTAGGTAAAAGTCGGAGTAATTAAATAAATACAAAAAGAATGGCTGGGGAATTAAAAAATAATATGTTTTAATAATAATTTGTTTTTTTTTGTTGTAACATGAATTTCACTCTCTCTCTCCCCGTATATATATATATATATATATATATATATATATATATATATATATATATATATATATATATATTTATAAATTTGCTCGGCCTGATGTGTGTGTAAAGTTTCACGAGTTGTCGTTCATATTTACAACCTCATAATCAGCGTTGTTTTATTGCCGAACAGTGCAATGCCACTCCCACAACCTTTCACGAAAAAGGACGAATTTCGTATTGTGACATCCTCATGGCCGAAACAGTAATCCGAGCATATATGAGGGCGACCTTGTTGAGTTGCACGGAGAAAAACATCCAAGAAAATAACTTGTATTAGCTTTTACCAGTTGGTGGCGCTACTACTACGATGAAAAATAAGTTGGTAGAAGTCTTCAGGGCTGAAGTATCCTCAAATGTGTACAACTTCGAGAAGATAGGATCATCTGAGTCATGTTGCCGGAGCTTTTGTTGTCACAAAGTACAATCGGACTTTTCAGCACCGTAATAGCCACGCCTTTTGCCAAAACGTCACAAAATTCGGCAGAGAGTAAGATCATTGTCTTGAGTCTTTTCTGACTAATTTTCAGTCGGATTCGTCAGAAGGGCACCGTGCAGTACGTGAAAATTAAAATAAAAACAAATTTTTGATTCCACTTGGCGGCGCTGTGTGTAAAACAAAATAATAACATTAAGATGTCTTCAGGTCGGGACGTTTTATTTACAGGTGAAGGTTTGGATTTTTAGGAGCATGTGCAGGGGAGTTATTAAGCATTCATTTATTTGTATTAGGTTCATTTTGTCTTCTTATTATTGATATTTGACTGATTCATTAAAAGCAGACATTTATGTTTTAGGTTAATTTTTTACCTGACATGTTTCGGCGAGTCTTTCGCCTTCTTCAGAGTGTCGCATGATGGTGTCTTGAGACCAGTCTTTATCAGCTGATGTTCCATGAGGGTGTGACTTACCTGTCAAAAAAATTAAAAAATCAGAGCAGTAAAAGAACAAGCACAACATGAACATTACAAATCAGCAATCACTGACCACTGCAAAAGGGAAAACCACATCATGGACCGGGAGAAGGGCAGGGTCATCCGCACAGAAGAGAACAAACTACAGCGCTGGATCAGAGAGGCCATTGAGATCTGCAAGCGAGGCATAAAAACCATGAACAGAGACAAGGGAGCCTTCATCCTCTCTACCACCTGGAGCAGCGTCTTGGCGGAGTGAATGGACAGCGGGGGGCGTGACTTGCCTTCATTCTTGTGACAGGTAAGGCACGCCTTCATGGAACATCAGCTGATAAAGACAGGTCACAAGACACCATCACAGGGTTCGAAGTTAACTTTAAAAACTGCTTGCCCATAGGGCAAGTGCCACTAAAATTTGCCTTGCCCGAGTGGCCAAATTACTTGCCCAACTTGGGCAAGTGACAATTTTTTTTCTCTTGCCCTGAGTGACTTTTTGTATGACAAAGTGTCTAATTACAAATTGCATGAATTTTTTGTTCGGACAGTTCCCGCCTAGAAAGAATTAAAAATACGTTACAATCATAAGAGTTGCTTATAGAAAAATGTATCATGTATTAACACATTAATTAGGTGTCTGCTGACCCAGGATTATGTTATTGTTATGTTATGTTATATATGAAAGAGAATGTGGAATGACACTGAACGATGGAAGGTGGAAGGATGTGGAAAGATTGTGAATGACATTGAATGATTTGGAATGACACTGAAAGATTTTGAATAATACTGAATGACACTGAATGAAGTAAAACTTTCTGGGAACGGGCCAATTCAAGATAGCTGCCGCACTGTGGGGGAGGCTTTGGTACCAAATTTGGAAAGAGACCCAAACGGTTGGGTCCATTTTATATCAGTGTGGGGGTGAAACGTTGGTCTCGGCGGAGCTGTCTGAATATTGGAGAAGTTAGAAGACAAAGTAAAACAGAACAATTAAAATCACTCTTCAAATACATATTGTTTGGTGGGCAGAGCATGATTTACAGCTCACCATTTTATTGCATGCACCAAGCATGTTATACATTTTTCTGTCCATGGGATGGCGTAGTCAAGAAAAATGAAGCATCTCGAAGCCCATTCGTGTGTGAAGTATTTCCCTGCAGGGCTTGGCTGCTTTATGGGGCTTCATTTTGCCATCACTAGTTTTAGATAGTTTTAATTTTTGAAAGAGCATTTTTGTTTTAGTATTAAGGTAGGCCAGAAATGGAATGAAATGCAGAGATAGAAATGACACAGGAAAAATTTGGCTAGAAGGGCTATAATTTTCATTAAAGCAGAGAAGAAAATAGAAACTACAAAAAACATTGATGTGTACTTGTCCACTTTAAGGTAGAACTGGTTGAAGTGAAATGAGTCACAAGATTGGAAAAATAGGAAATAAAATAGAATTAACATGTTCATTTTTGTGATAAGAAATTTGTGATTAGGTGAAAAGGGGAAAAAAAAGAGAATTACAGGCTTTTCAAATAAAACAACCTAATTTAAATTGGCCAACTTGTAAAATGGAAAAGAAAATTCTAAATTATGCACAGAAAGCATGAACGTGTTGGGCAGAAGGAAGGAAAAAGAAAAGAAAGAAAGGAGGAAGCAGTAAGTCTTGTTACAAAACATTAACTTTTCAGGACGAGTTGTGGTAGCAATGGAGGATCACGTGACGTAAAAAGTCAAACATAAAAGTGTGTGTAGAAGGAGTTCTACATCAACATGCGTTTTACTCATTAGGCCGTGATACACTGACAAAATTGGACTTCAATAGAATTAATAAGCACGGGCGAATTCAAACAAACGTCAAAACTTTAAAGGGGCGCATTGTCAGTGATAAGAAAGAGAAAAGATATTGCCAGACCACTTTTCTGTAAAAACTTTCCTTGGGACGCCTCGGTGACCCCCATTAAATCCCTGACCCTTCATAGATAAAGTTGAGGCCCAGTGCCTCTCAGGGCTGTAATTTATGTGGCAGAGAAAGGTCCAACAAGCCTTGGTAATCTTTAAAACAGTATCGTCATGGCCATGGAATGGGTTGTGTATGTTGGAACTTGTGAAGATACACTACAAGATTGTATCGACAAAGCATCTTAACGCACTACCAAATTATTATAAGCCATTTGAGCAAAACAGTGACTGCAAAAAATGACTTCATTAGCCTGGGTTACTGCAGGAACCAGGGCAAAATGAATTCATTTGCATATTTAGTCACAACAATTTGGATTTCGTGGCAGAGAACCACTTAGAGTGTGATTAAGAGCTTTCACTGCTGCTTTAAGGAATCAAAAAATTACATTCTTTTCCCACCACATTCACATTGCACGCCGGCCTAATTGTCACAGGGACACATTATACTGATAAGTTGCGGTGCATTTCAGCCCAGCGTCATTTTTTCCCCGCATCATCTAGGAGGCGCCACACGACTGTGGAGCCGTCCAAATTATCACCAAACCGCGACTTGACCTTCCTCCCGACTGGAGGAACTCAGACTTGTAACACAGACCAGGTGCGCATTCCAGACTGATAAGAAGTAAAAGTGTTTGAGAACCAAGGTCGCAGCCTGAAATCAAACTGACTTTTATGCGATGGGAGTACTAACATTGTGATACCAACGGATAAGAGATTGTTAGGATAAGCAGGAAGAGCGTAGGCGGGTGTGAGCTAATTAAAATTTGGGGTTTCCCATCTTGTATGAGTTGTATGGTTACAATGTGGACTGACAGTCAAGATAAATGTTCATGCGTTCTGTCGACATTGGGCTTTAAAAACCACAACAGGAAAAGAAAAGTTGTGCATAAAGCACGTCTAAAATAGTTATTTGTGAACGCAAAATTCACTTAACAGAAAATGACACAATTACAATTGGAAACTGCCTCGCCTTTATATCGACACAGCGCAGCTAAAAGGGAAAATGAACACACCCCCACACGCACACACACACAGAAAATCAACTTGACAATTTGATCCCACGCCAGGGAAAAAGGTACCAGTAATTGAACGCACAAATTGGGAGAACAAAGGTGCAAACATTGCTGAGGACAGGATCAGCAAATTGGCAGATGGCAAATCCTGGCTGCCTAATTCATTGATTGGAAAAGTAATAAGAGTGACACACGAGCATAACCATGTGTCAAGAGAGGGGTAGTATGATATGAAATTGTTCCCACATACAGACTTTTCAACAAAAAACTTTTTTTTAGACAGTGTTATTTGTTTGAGATGCAATATTGTTTGGTTGTAATTCATATGTTTTCAAAATGGATTAAGTTGTTTCCGACAACATATGTTGATGCTAAAACAGTTGGAAAAAGTGTTGTGTAATCAAATTGTCAGGTTCAATCACCTAAGCATTCACTGAACATAGGCTAAATGAATGGAAGGAAGACAAGAGTTGATCTTTTACTCGCGAGGAGAACGAACGTAGGTGTGCTCAGTTACATCTCCAAATTCGTTCTGGAGCACACTCCGCCGAGCCCTCTATTTTATTAGTGAAGTCCCTAACAATACAATGTATTTGCACTAAGGGATGAAGGGGGGAGCACCAGCAGGAACATGTAAACATCTCAGACACAAGAGGAAAGACAGACATCAATGGCAGTCATCCACTGATTGAAAAGGCAGATATGCCCTTTTAGTGCTCTGGTACTAAAGTCTCAGTCCTTTTGTTTCAGAGGTGTGTCTCAGCACACCTCCTTTGATGTTGCAGACGTTGATCCAGTCTTCAGGCATCCGCTTCTCTGTGAAGTCTTCTCATCCATATGGTCAAACATGGGTCACGCTGTGGAACAATTCTTTTGCAATACTAATAGAGTAAAATATGGGATAAAATACATCTTCAACCTAACACAAATTATCCTGACATTTGGAATTTCAAGAAGTGATTTGAAGTGAAAATTATGCATTTTGTGAATGATGTTGTAACAAGTGGGACAGTTGTTGCAAAATTGACTCAAAGCGTCATTGTGCATACAGTCTGCAGGACTTGTGGAACGCACTAATGGGACTTATCAAGAATATGAGGGAAAAAAAGGAGACAATGACCAGACTGTGTTTCAATCACAGCAATGAGGATAGTGCCAGCCGAAGTTAGGACACTATCCCCTATCGACTCTCAGGTTCATCAGAACCACCAGCGACTGGCACATCAGTCCCAGTCCACATGGGAAACATGTTTTGACCAAAAAGAAAAAAAAAAAAAAAAAAGACGCAATTACTGGCCAGTGTGTTCTGATCCACAGAGAAATCACGTCCGTGTGGGAGACCAACTCTTCTTCAAGGTGCTGAAACGACTTCGTTGGGACAAGTGAATGCTGAGATGGCCCTCGCCAGATGATTGCAGTGACCCCGACGGCAGCAAAGGTCGCGGGGCGTGGCAGCTGGATCCACCAGTTGCAGTACAAGCTTCTCCGGTTTCCAGCTAAAGGCCGAGCAACGCGAATCCCTCGAACAGGAGCCCACCTGAGTCACAATATCGGACCACACGCACATCGGAACCGCACAACCAGCCACAGATACGAATGTTGAAGCCACAGAACAAAAAGATTAGATATTGTTTGGAAATTAATGACGTACATAAAGAATTTTAGCCTTGATTGGAGAACATTACTGCATTTACATTTTTAATAAAATGAAACAATTATTGATGTTATGACCACTACGAAGAATTTGAAAGACAATATATCGGGATAATTATGGTTTTCATTTTTGTTATGTGTAGTCTGTTCATGTTGCATTATTCTTATGACAAAGATGATTATTAACTGCATGTTTGTTGCCCAAATGTACCATTACAACCTGATTGATGTTGAGAATGACGAATTCGAACTGGACAATGACAAACTCGAACTGGACACTGAAACCTAAATAACACATGGACCCTTTTGCCCCTGCCCCCACACATGCACACACATACACCACACACGAAGATCCGGGAGGTAAAGACGGCTGTCCCCTCCTACAACGAGGCAAGGGCCTCCATCAAGTCGCCGCAGAGACAAGCTCTGCGTGGAGACAAGCTCTGCGTGGAGACAGTTTTGTTATTTTTCACTAGGTATATTGAAGTTTTTTTATGTTTTATTCCCAAGTGACCAACATACCATGAGAATCTCGTTCCACGCCGGAAGGGAGGAGGGGAATTTTGTCCCTACTGAGGGTTTTCGCCCCTCCACGGATGACCACACTGTTGTATGATTTCATTATGATGATCTGTCTTAAAGCCGTAAGGACATGATTTAAACCCACAAACGGGGGAATGTGAGATGGGATGAGGATATGTAAATAGTTTGTGTATTTCTAATCATGTTTTTATACACTATTTGTATCAGTTATAATTGCGCACACACACACAGACATTCACATTATTGCTTTAGCACACACGCGCACAACTGGAACACACGCACACACTTTAGTTTCGAATTCCTGACTGACTACTGTGGTTGATTGCTTCCTGCCTGCCTGCTAGAATTTCAGACAGACCTCCATTGTCTGCTTAGGTTGCTGATAAAAGACCGAACGGGTGGTAGAGAGTGAGAGAGAGTGCGCGAGATTGAACTGGCAAGATGCCTGCTTCACCTCCTGACTTCCTCTCCCATTCGCGAATGGTCAAAAACAAAACTCTAACTGGTTTGGTCTGGATTTATGCCACCTTCAGTCTAAAAATGGCGTCAGGACGTTTTAAACCTGACAGTTGCCTTGAGATCTCCGAGCTCGAACTGCCCTATTCCCACCTTGATCACAAGCTCCCATGAACCACTTGGACAGGGTTGCCTGTGTCCTTCTCGTTGATGTCCTTTGTGGCTCCATTCCTTTTCAGTGCTCCTAAAACAAAAAAGACAAGAAGCCAACTTAGTAAAGCTATTTAATGATTGTGAAACCTTATGGGACATGCTGAAATGTCTTCACACCACAATCCCTTAAAAAAAATTAAAAATAAAAAATATATTACCGTATAGAACATCAGAAAAAGGCAGGTCTCGGCGCTTGTTCTTGCTACGATGTCCAAAGAGATTGTACTTCAGAGACAGAGGATTTGTCATGATGAACGCCATCATTGTTCTGACACTATCGTCCAATCCACCAATACCTGCAACCATTATAACATGGGTGTCACTCGATCCAGATAATCATCACACACTTAAAAATATTTTGGCAGTTAAACTGGGTATGATAAACGTCACAGGAAAGGAATTGTCGATTAAGTGAACAGCTTCGGTAACGCCATATACACTCAAAGGGCAAGAGCCCAACATTCTACCAAAATGATTATGATTAGGGAGGTAACGATTCACTCAAGCCCCGATTCGATTTTTGATTTTCAGTTCTTGATTTCGATTCGATATTTTAATTGTTTTAAGTTGCTGCCACGTTTGTCTCTGTGCGCTCGTGTGATGCTGCAGCGATCCACAAACAAAATATGTCTATACGTCTTGTGCATTTTGAATGGAACCAAAAAACAATACACGATGCCAAATTGTACTATTATTATGAAACTGCCTATGAGTAGTAAAAGAAATACTTGTAAAAAATATTTCACATTTTTAGAGCCCCAATACATTCTTTTAAATATAGAAGGGACTGAAATCATGTGAAAATTGAGTCTTTTTCTCAGTTTCCGACTTGGGGTGAACACATTCGGCTTATCATAGTTGCAGTTGACCATCTTGAACTCTGAAGTCTTTCAACTCGGCCTTCCGAATCAGGGTTTTAGAGGTGGGGCTATTTAGTGATACAGTAGGATGGTTTGATCTCTGTAGCTCCAGAATCAGGAATGTACTGGGACTGGGGTTCCTACTTGGGTTTAGGGTACCTAATTTTATATTTCAAGAAATTAAATAATTATTTATAATTTTGAAGATAATACATTAAAATTTCATCATTTTCATACCTGCATTAGATCCTGCAGTAGACTCACAGACTCAACACGTTGGACGTACTCAAGGACCTTCTGCAGCGCCTCTCTTGGTTAGGAAGCTTTTTCTCTGTGACAATCCATGGGGAGGTGTAGATGGTACTTCGTCATCACAGGCTTCAGACTCGTCACTTGAGAAAACATCCCTGCAATGGATGCATAGACACTTGGGCATGAATGTCATTTAACAACAAAAGCTAGAACAAAAAGCTTTGCATTTAAAAGAATACATCTGTGATGGGGAAGCCAGGTTAAAGTGTTAATTTTATAATTATGTAATTAGCTGCAGGTTAGTCTAGTGAAGGTGTAATCACTTCTATTTTGGAGCATAGCTTTTGCTCTGTCCAATCATTGCCTCACCTGCTGAAACCCACATTCGGGTATTTTACAAACCAAAAACTTAAATACCTGTACAGCTCTCATTTTTAACTTATTTTCTCTAACCTTTACCCACAAAATTTGAATATTCAAAATAAAAGTACACAAAGAAGTCACAATTTTTCCACATTAGTTACTTACGTAGTTCCTCTCAAATGCAGCTCAACACTGCATTGAATTAGAGCTTGATAAGCCTACACACAAAACATACAAAGCACATTGTGGCATGATTCTGAATGAGCCAATCTAGCATTTCAACATCTGTTCAACTGTTGGAATTTTAACTATTATCTGACTCTATTAACCAACATTCATCCAACAATTATGCGCGCTCGTTTTGGACACTGCATTGAATTAGAGCTTGATAAACCCACACACAAAACATACAAAGCACATTGTGGCATGATTCTGAATGAGCCAATCTAGCATTTCAATATCTGTTCAACTTTCATCTTGAATTTCTATTATTTAAATAACAGGCAACATTCAACAGTTAATATGTTTTGCTTTACTTACCCAAATCAAACACATCACAAAAAAGCCTTAAATGAGCTAGTGGAGTAGATTGTATTAATTTGAGTGAAAGCTTAAGTCTTTTGGAGAATTTTGGAGAGAGATCGAGGGACACTGTGTTTAGCGTCGTAGGCCCAATGCTAACAATATGTAGCTCGTTGTAAAGGTCCTCATAAAAATAAATAAAACACACAACGCTTATCAGTATTATTAAAAGGGTGATTATAATGTACTTAAGTTTTCCCCAAAATAATTCGAGTACGTACGTTGTTGATATACCCTCTGTGTTCTCGTCACTTATCATTTTAGCATACTGTGTTTTAGCTAACGCACCAAGCAGTTTTCCAACACAGGCAACCTTGAAAAATTACAAAACACATTGTAAAGTAAGTCTAAAAAATGAGAGCCAGACATTTACCCAAGATTAATTAATTAATTCAATTATCGTTCGGGACTCACCGTGCTTTCAGCTCTTCTGCCGCACCTCAAAGACCGCGTAGCTTGCATTCGCTCCTTTTCTCACAGTTTGAATATGCTGCCTTCAAAAGAATCTGTAATTTTGACAACTCCAACTTGAATCTACAAAAATCAAGCAATAAGGTAGAAATAACTTCAAATATACTTTGAATAAAGATCTTTCACAGCATACAGAATTAATAAAATAACATTAATTAATAATGTTGATTTTGTTTATTAAAAAAAAAGTAACTGTGTTGACTGTTGGATGTGGCTGACAATGCTGGACCTGCCTTGTCAAATAGTTCATAGATGACAATCTTAGCTGTCTGGAATATTATAAAATGTTATCTTGTCCCTTAAGGGTTATTAAGTCACAGTTGGGGGTACATGTAAATTCACAAAATATAACGTCCAGCGTTGTTAAATTTAGCATAGATAAATACATGAATTTAATTTTAATTTTAATAAATCAATCAATCCTCTGTACTGCTTCTTGTCCTCACAAGGGTCCCCGGGAGTGCTGGAGCCTATCCCAGCTGTCTTCGGGCAGTCGACAGGGTACACCCTGAACTGGTTGCCAGTCAATCGCAGGGCACACAGAGACAAGCAACCATCCGCTCTCACACTCAGACCTTGGACCAGTGACCAATCAACCTATCATGAATGTTTTTGGAAAGTGGGAGGAAACCGGCGAAAACCCTAGCAGGCACAGGGAGAACCTTGCACTTCTGTACTGTGATGCGGACTTGCTAACCAGTCCGCCACCGTGCCGCTTGTTCTAAAGAGTCCCAGAAAATAAAAACACCCGTCCCTTAGTCAAAAGCGGAAAAAGTCCAACAACAACCCGACCATAATTTGCATTGTTCCATAAGTTTAATCAATGTCAAACCTAATAAAAGCTGACTTCTGGTCCTCAAAAATCCTACACTTATTTTAGTCCTTTCACAATCTTGCAGCATAGGCTCCATGGCCATGTCTCTATCGTTTTGGCATCCATTGAATAGTTCTACTGAGAATAGTCTTCGGGTGGTTACTATTAGCATAGCATGCATTAAATATCAAAAAGGCTCCAGAACAAATTTTCAAACCCATGCCCGCTTAGCTCATCTATAACCCATACAGGACCCAGACATGGTTGACCAGCTCTAACCTATGCCCACTTATCCCACACATAACCCAAACAGGACCGATAAATGGTGACCACTTCTAACCCATGCCCACTTAGCCCACACATAACCCAAATAGGACCCAGACATGGTTGACCAGCTCTAACCCATGCCCACTTGGCCCATATACAGCCCATATGAGACCCTCACATGGTTGACCAGTTCTAACCCATGCCCACTTAGCCCACACATAACCCAAATAGGACCTATAAATGGTTTCAGTAGTAGATTCAGTAGTTTTTATCATTACAGCATTTTCCCCTCTGTATAATGGACAGACATTAGGAGTGTTTCCTTACACTTAGATACGTTTATACTGTGTATATTTGCATGCTTTTTATGAATGTCTGCTGCTAATGTTATACATTAACGGCTACATTACGCCGCCGACTCTGTGTGAGCTATATCTTTGCTGCTGTAACACCTCAAATTTCCCCATTGTGGGACTAATAAAGGCCATCTTTATCTTTATCTTTACCAGTTCTAACCCATGCCCACTTAGCCCATACACAACCCGTATTGCACCCACAACATTTGCCCAGTTTAAGCCCATGCCCACCAATCCCAGATGGCGCCCACATGGAACCCTGTACC
Organism: Idiotropiscis lumnitzeri; assembly: GCF_059441095.1. NCBI lineage: Eukaryota > Metazoa > Chordata > Actinopteri > Syngnathiformes > Syngnathidae > Idiotropiscis > Idiotropiscis lumnitzeri. Next base: position 769,790 of record NW_028283592.1, read on the forward strand.
ATTGCCCACTTCTAGCCCATTCCCACTTGGTACCCAGGAATCCCGCATTTACCCCATTTGGGGCCCAGTTGGACATGTTGGCTGGGTACAGTACTTTTATTCTTGCAGTATTTTTATCATTGCAGTATTTTCAATCATTCAGTATTTTTTTTTATCATTGCAGCGTTTTTATTTATTTCCCCTCTGAACCATAGACAGGCATTAGGAGTGTTTCCTTACACTTGTATATGTTGTGGGCTGTAAGTGTGTATATACATGGGGATCTGTGTATATACGTATATACTGTGTATATTTGCATGCTTTTTATGAATGCCTGCTGCCAATGTTATACATTAACGGCTACATTACGTCGGTGCCACTGTGTGATGTATATCTTTGCTGCTGTAACACTGCAAATGTCCCCGTTATGGGACAATTAAAAGACATCTTTATCTTTAGAAATTGAAGATTCACTTGCGAGGCCATTTTCAACACGGACCTTTCAAGAGAAGCTATATCGTCCAACACTCGGTCAGTGCTGTCTAAGTGCTTTTCTGTATATTGTTTGTCCACCCGTGGTGTCATAAATTATGGTATTATGAGGGGGATTTATTCAAGTAGGACGAAGTAGGACTTCATTGAAGGCCCAGGTGTGAAATGCATGGCCCTCCACTGGTTCAAATAATATCTAAAACTAAATTACCAGTTACATGTGCAATTTCAATATTCAACAATTATCTCAACAAAAAAGGACAATCTGAATTTTTTTTAAATGCACAATAAAACAGAAAAGCCATTTCCGGGTATTTTACAATTCAGTCTTCATTGGGGAAAAAACATTCAACAATTTGCTTTTCTTATTTAATACATAGTTCAGCACAGCAGGTGGCGGACAAGCACCTTAAAACGTCATTCGCCTACACAAGGAAGAAGAACATGCCCGAGGCGCTCCCGTGTCCTCGTCTTTCGGTCAACCTGAGAATAATGTTCTTGAGGATTAAAGTTTATAAATGTAAGTATGATGTGATTTTTTATTTTATTTTATGTTGTTGAACAGTGTTTTTGTTTATTTTATAATTTCGTCATTAAAAGGCTGTGGCGGTTGGAGAGTCAGCTTCGTGTTAGGGCGTGTTAAAGATCCCGATACCCACACTACACCCTCATTGAAGTATATACGAGTAAAATTATTCGAGCGCGCAGCCAAAGTATATTGTCCACAATTATTTGCGGACTTAACCAAAATCCCATTGAACTGGCGATGTTCGGTGGAATTCTTGTGCCCATGCTGAAAAAAATTCTCTTCAAATGTACATATCAAATTATGACATTATGATAAACAGTTGCATGTGTGCAATTTCGGTCACTCTTTTAAAGTCACCTACGTGTTTTGTCCGAGTGCAGCTAGCGTACTTAGCGACCTTGTGTGCATGCGCCGCAGATTGTGAGAGCGCCTCAAATAGTACAAATGAAGCTATAGCTTGTTCCGGTGGGTCCCAAGCCAGGGTTTTTTCTTAACTACCACATTACTTAAGTTTTAATATCACTCTCAACGTCAAAATTGTTACAAATAAATACATAATGATAACGTGCCGCCAAGCTCGATGAAATAGAAGGCGGAAGTTGGTGTCGTCACACGCATTGTCCCAATTTTGCAATATCGGTACGCTTGGAACCTGTGCTCTGCAACACCCCATGTACACGTCAACGAGGAACGTATGGTGTAGAGTGTTTATTGCGATTGGGCCATTCTTTGTCACGGTCTTCTCTCTGACAAATTGGCATATTTAGCAGCCAAAATATAATGAGCCGTTGCTGTGATAGTAGTTGCAGCCCAAGGTTATTTTAGTAAACGAAAATGAACTCAAAACTTGAATAGAAAAAAATAAAATTCGATAATGAAAAAAATACAGTGAACCCTCGGTTATCGCGGTTAATGGGGACCGAGACCACCCGCGAAAACTGAAAATCCGCGAAGTAGCGGCGCACCTTCAAAAATGCTTAAAAAAAAAAAGTGCGAAGTAGTGGTGCACCTTCAAAAATGCTTAAAAAAAAAAATAAAATAAATATGTATATATATATATATATATATATGTATATATATATATATATATACACGGGTAGAGAGAGAGAGAGTGAAATTCATGCTATAACAAAAAAAAAAAAATTATTATTAAAACTTATTATTTTTTTATTCCCCAGCCATTATTTTTGTATTTATTCAATTACTTCTTTTTGTATTTTTTTAATTACTTCGACCTTTACCTGCTGGTACGCCGTCCGGTGTGCCCTGTGAAATGAAAGGTGGCATTCTTCATTTATTTTTTTTATTCATTTATTCATTCATAACTGACAGCCTCGCGCTCCGCTCGTGCTCGGGCGGAAGAGGTGCTCCTCTTCGGCTTAATTGTCATGCACGCCGGACCTGCTCCCCCAAAGCGTGTCTCCGTTCGGTTGAACTCGGTTTCATTTCGCCCCGCCCGTGCCCGGGGAAGGTGCTTCTCTTCGGCTTAACTGTGACGCGAGCATGCCCTCCTCCTCCGGAGCTTCCATTCGGTTAAACTTAGGGGCCGCTTGACACCGCCCGTGCCCGGGGAAGGTGCTCCTCTTCGGCTTAACTGCCACGCACGCCGGCCGGCCTCCTCCGGAGCTCTCGTACGCTCCCGAACAGAGCGAAATGTCGCCCCGCTAGTGCCCGGGCGGAAGTTGTTCCTCTTCGGCTTAACTGCCACGCACGCTGGCCGGAGCTCTGGTACGGTCCGAACCGCGCGAAACGTCGCCCCAAATCGTGCCCGGGGGAACGTGCTCTTCTTCGTCCACTCTCCTCTTCGCCCACGCTCTTCTTCGGCGCATGCCGGCCGTCTAACAGCTCCAGCGCCCCGTCGTGCCGCTCGGCGAAACTACAATGCCCCCGAATATTTTTTAGACCCGCGAAGCACTGAACCCGCGAAAGGTGAACCGCGAAGTAGCGAGGGTTCACTGTAAAATGAAAATGCTCTTTCAAAAATTAAAACTATCTAAAACTAGTGATGGCAAAATGAAGCCCCATAAAGCAGCCAAGCCCTGCAGGGAAATACTTCACACACGAATGGGCTTCGAGATGCTTCATTTTTCTTGACTACGCCATCCCGTGGACAGAAAAATGTATAACATGCTTGGTGCATGCAATAAAATGGTGAGCTGTAAATCATGCTCTGCTTACCAAACAATATGTATTTGAAGAGTGATTTTAATTGTTCTGTTTTACTTTGTCTTCTCACTTCTCCAATATTCAGACAGCTCCGCAGAGACCAACGTTTCACCCCCACACTGATATAAAATGGACCCAACCGTTTGGGTCTCTTTCCAAATTTGGTACCAAAGCCTCCCCCACAGTGCGGCAGCTATCTTGAATTGGCCCGTTCCCAGAGAGTTTTACTTCATTCAGTGTCATTCAGTATTATTCAAAATCTTTCAGTGTCATTCCAAATCATTCAATGTCATTCACGATCTTTCCACATCCTTCCACCTTCCATCGTTCAGTGTCATTCCACATTCTCTTTGATATATGACATAACATAACAATAACATAATCCTGGGTCAGCAGACACCTAATTAATGTGTTAATACATGATACATTTTTATATAAGCAACACTTATGATTGTAACGTATTTTTAATTCTTTCTAGGCGGGAACTGTCCGAACAAAAAATTCATGCAATTTGTAATTATACACTTTGTCACACAAAAAGTCACTCAGGGCAAGAGAAAAAGAATTGTCACTTGCCCAAGTTGGGCAAGTAATTTGGCCACTCGGGCAAGGCAAATTTTAGTGGCACTTGCCCTATGGGGAAGCAGTTTTTAAAGTTAACTTCGAACCCTGTGATGGTGTCTTGTGACCAGTCTTAATCAGCTGATGTTCCATGAAGGCGTGCCTTACCTGTCACAAGAATGAAGGCAAGTCACGCCCCCCGCTGTCCGTTCACTCCGCCAAGATGCTGCTCCAGGTGGTAGAGAGGATGAAGGCTCCCTTGTCTCTGTTCATGGTTTTTATGCCTCGCTTGCAGATCTCAATTGCTTCTTCGATCCAGCGCTGTAGTTTGTTCTCTCCGGTGCGGATGACCCTGCCCTTTTCCCAGTCCATGATGTGGTTTTCCCTTTTGCAGTGGTCAGTGATTGCTGATTTGTAATGTTCATGTTGTGCTTGTTCTTTTACTGCTCTGATTTTTTCATTTTTTTGACAGGTAAGTCACACCCTCATGGAACATCAGCTGATAAAGACGGGTCTCAAGACACCATCATGCGACACTCTGAAGAAGGCGAAAGACTCGCCGAAACATGTCAGGTAAAAAATTAACCTAAAACATAATTGTCTGCTTTTAATGAATCAGTCAAATATCAATAATAAGAAGACAAAATGAACCTAATACAAATAAATGAATGCTTAATAACTCCCCTGGACATGCTCCTAAAAATCCAAACCTTCACCTGTAAATAAAACATCCCGACCTGAAGACATCTTAATGTTATTATTTTGTTATACACACAGCGCCGCCAAGTGGAATCAAAAATTTGTTTTTATTTTAATTTTCACGTACTGCACGGTGCCCTTTTGACGAATCCGACTGAAAATTAGTCAGAAAAGACTCACTTACTCTCTGCCGAATTTTGTGACGTTTTGGCAAAAGGCGTGGCTATTACGGTGCTGAAAAGTCCGATTGTACTCTGTGGCAACAAAAGCTCCGGCAACATTACTCAGATGATACTATCTTCTCGAAGTTGTACACATTTGAGGATACTTCAGCCCTGAAGACATCCACCAACTTATTTTTCATCGTAGTAGTAGCGCCACCAACTGGTAAAAGCTAATAAAAGTTATTTTTTTGGATGTTTTTCTCCGTGCAACTCAACAAGGTCGCCCTCATATATGCTCGGATGACTGTTTCGGCCATGAGGATGTCACAATACGAAATTCATCCTTTTTCGTGAAAAGTTGTGGGAGTGGCATTGCACTGTTCGGCAATAAAACAACGCTGATTATGAGGTTCTAAATATGAACGACAACTCGTGAAACTTTACACACACATCAGGCAGAGCAAATTTATCAATATTTTATACGTTAGTTGTGCAGCTATTTTGAAATGGCTCGCCATGGCCCTCGAGAAATGTTAAAAAAAGCAGCCCTGGTTGAGTGTTTCACCTCGCTTTTTGTAAATTTTATGGAGTACAGTGAACCCTCGGTTATCGCGGTTAATGGGGACCGAGACCACCCGCGAAAACTGAAAATCCGCGAAGTAGCGGCGCACCTTCAAAAATGCTTAAAAAAAAATACAATATATATAATAAATATATAAATATATATATATATATATATACGGGGAGAGAGAGAGAGAGTGAAATTGATGTTATAACAAAAAAACCAAATTATTATTAAAACGTATTATTTTTTTATTCCCCAGCCATTCTTTTTGTATTTATTTAATTACTCAGACTTTTACCTGCTGGTACGCCGTCTGGTGTGCCCTGTGAAATGAAAGGTGCCATTCTTTATTTATTTATTTATTTATTCATTTATTCATTCATAACTGACAGCTTCGCGCTCCGCTCGTGCCCGGGCGGAAGAGGTGCTCCAATTCGGCTTAACTGTGACACACGCCCACCCTCCTCCCCCGGAGCTTCCATTCGGTTAAACTTAGGGGCCGCTTGGCACCGCCCGTGCCCGGGGAAGGTGCGCCTCTTCGGCTTACTGTGACGCGAGCATGCCCTCCTCCTCCGGAGCTTCCATTCGGTTAAACTTAGGGGCCGCTTGGAACCGCCCGTGGCCGGGGAAGGTGCTCCTCTTCGGCTTCCTGTGACGCGAGCATGCCCTCCTCCTCCGGAGCTTCCATTCGGTTAAACTTAGGGGCCGCTTGGAACCGCCCGTGCCCGGGGAAGGTGCTCCTCTTCGGCTTACTGTGACGCGAGCATGCCCTCCTCCTCCGGAGCTTCCATTCGGTTAAACTTAGGGGCCACTTGGCACCGCCCGTGCCCGGGGAAGGTGCTCCTCTACGGCTTAACTGCCACACACGCCGGCCGGAGCTCTGGTACTGTCCGAACCGCGCGAAACGTCGCCACCGATCGTGTCCGGGGGAACGTGCTCTTCTTCGTCCACTCTCCTCTTCGCCCACGCTCTTCTTTGGCGCACGCCGGCCGTCTATCCGCTCCAGCGCCCCGTCGTGCCGCTCGGCGAAACTACAATGCCCCCGAATATTTTTTAGACCCGCGAAGCACTGAACCCGCGAAAGGTGAACCGCCAAGTAGCGAGGGTTCACTGTATGTATAAGACCAAGACCTACAAAAAAGACTCTTGGAGCAATGAGCTAGGTTTTACAGGAAGTCGGCCATTTTGAATTTACTTAAAAGGGGGCGGGTCACCACAATGGACTTTGTGTAGAAATTATTATTGGGGCCCGAGCAGCGACCGCTAAAAAATATTCGGGGGCATTGTAGTTTCGCCAAGCGGCACGACGGAGCGCTGGAGCGGTTAGACGGCCGGCGTGCGCCGAAGAAGAGCGTGGGCGAAGAGGAGAGTGGACGAAGAAGAGCACGTTCCCCCGGACACGATCGGTGGCGACGTTTCGCGCGGTTCGGACCGTACCAGAGCTCCGGCCGGCGTGCGTGGCAGTTAAGCCGTAGAGGAGCACCTTCCCCGGGCACGGCGGTGCCAAGCGGCCCCTAAGTTTAACCGAATGGAAGCTCCGGGGGAGGAGGGCGGGCGTGTGTCACAGTTAAGCCGAATTGGAGCACCTCTTCTGCCTGGGCACGAGCGGAGCGCGAGGCTGTCAGTTATGAATGAATAAATGAATAAATAAATAAAGAATGCCACCTTTCATTTCACAGGGCACACCGGACGGCGTACCAGCAGGTAAAAGTCGGAGTAATTAAATAAATACAAAAAGAATGGCTGGGGAATAAAAAAATAATACGTTTTAATGATAATTTGGTTTTTTTGTTATAACATGAATTTACTCTCTCTCTCTCTCTCCCCCCGTATATATATATATATATTTATATATTTATTATATATATTGTATATTTTTTTTAAGCATTTTTGAAGGTGCGCCGCTACTTCGCGGATTTTCAGTTTTCGCGGGTGGTCTCGGTCCCCATTAACCGCGATAACCGAGGGTTCACTGTACTCCATAAAATTTACAAAAAGCGAGGTGAAACACTCAACCAGAGCTGCTTTTTTTTAACATTTCTCGAGGGCCATGGCGAGCCATTTCAAAAAAGCTGCACAACAAACGTATAAAATATTGATAAATTTGCTCGGCCTGATGTGTGTGTAAAGTTTTACGAGTTGTCGTTCATATTTAGAACCTCATAATCAGCTTTGTTTTATTGCCGAACAGTGCAATGCCACTCCCACAACTTTTCACGAAAAATCACGAATTTCGTATTGTGACATCCTCATGGCCGAAACAGTCATCCGAGCATATATGAGGGCGACCTTGTTGAGTTGCACGGAGAAAAACATCCAAGAAAATAACTTGTATTAGCTTTTACCAGTTGGTGGCGCTACTACTACGATGTAAAATAAGTTGGTAGATGTCTTCAGGGCTGAAGTATCCTCAAATGTGTACAACTTCGAGAAGATAGGATCATCTGAGTCATGTTGCCGGAGCTTTTGTTGCCACAGAGTACAATCGGACTTTTCAGCACCTTAATAGCCACGCCTTTTGCCAAAACGTCACAAAATTCGGCAGAGAGTAAGATCATTGTCTTGAGTCTTTTCTGACTAATTTTCAGTCGGATTCGTCAAAAGGGCACCGTGCAGTACGTGAAAATTAAAATAAAAACAAATTTTTGATTCCACTTGGCGGCACTGTGTGTATAACAAAATAATAACATTAAGATGTCTTCAGGTCGGGACGTTTTATTTACAGGTGAAGGTTTGGATTTTTAGGAGCATGTGCAGGGGAGTTATTAAGCATTCATTTATTTGTATTAGGTTCATTTTGTCTTCTTATTATTGATATTTGACTGATTCATTAAAAGCAGACAATTATGTTTTAGGTTAATTTTTTACCTGACATGTTTCGGCGAGTCTTTCGCCTTCTTCAGAGTGTCGCATGATGGTGTCTTGAGACCCGTCTTTATCAGCTGATGTTCCATGAGGGTGTGACTTACCTGTCAAAAAAATGAAAAATCAGAGCAGTAAAAGAACAAGCACAACATGAACATTACAAATCAGCAATCACTGACCACTGCAAAAGGGAAAACGACATCATGGACCGGGAGAAGGGCAGGGTCATCCGCACCGAAGAGAACAAACAACAGCGCTGGATCAGAGAGGCCATTGAGATCTGCAAGCGAGGCATAAAAACCATGAACAGAGACAAGGGAGCCTTCATCCTCTCTACCACCTGGAGCAGCATTTTGGCGGAGTGAACGGACAGCGGGGGGCGTGACTTGCCTTCATTCTTGTGACAGGTAAGTCACGCCCTCATGGAACATCAGCTGATAAAGACGGGTCACAAGACACCATCATGTGACACTCTGAAGAAGGCGAAAGACTTTCGTATTGTGACATGCTCAAGGCCTAAACACTCATCCGAGCAAATATAAGGTAGATTTTGTTCACCTGCCCGGAGAAAAACATCAACGAAAATAATTTGTATTTGTTTTAACCAGTTGGTGGCGCTACCACTGCGATCAAAAATAAGTTGGCAGCCGTCTTCAGGGCCTGAATATCCTCAAATGTGAAAGATTTCCAGAAGATGGATCATCTGAATCATTTTGCAGGAACTTTTTTTGCCACGGAGAATAATCAGACTCTGCGGCACCGTAATAGCCACGCCCTTTGAAGGAAAGTCATAAAAATAGGGATAGAGTAAGATCAATGTCTTGAGTCTTTTCTAGCCAATTTTCAATCGGATTCGTTAAAAGGGCACCGTGCAGTACGTCAAAATGTAAAAAATGATATTGATTGGCGCAAGGTGTATAACTGAATATAAACATATAGATGTCTTCAGGTACAGACTCTTTATGTACATGTGAAGTTTTGGATTTTTAGCAGCATGTGCAGGAGAGTTATTAAGCATTTTGTCCATTGCGGCGAAGGAAATCTTAAGTGAAAACTTTGAAGCCCCGCCCCCGTCATATAGTATTTCGGAAACAAAAAATTTTAGCCCCAGTGTTTGTCCCAGGTCTTCAGATGCTACAGACAGAATTTTAAGGCAATCAGATGAAGCCTTTAGGATCAGGGTGCAAAAGAATGACCCCTGTAAACATGCAAAAAAGGGCAAAAGTCGGACTTTCAAAAATTCATAACTCACTTCCTATTCATATTAGACGTTAAAATATCAAATTTTTCGCCATGCCCGATGAGACTGCCAAGTTTGGTGAGTTTTTGTGCATGTTTCGGGGGTCAAAAATGCGATCGAACAATCGGAAAAATAATAATAATAATAATTTCTACAAAAACAATAGGGACTTCGCAGCGGTCGCTGCTCAGACCCTAATAATAATAATAATAATAATAATAAAAGTAATAATGTTTTCTACAAAAACAATAGGGACCTCGCCGCGGTCGCTGCTCGGGCCCCAATAATAATTTCGACACAAAGTCCATTGTGGTGACCCGCCCCCTTTTAAGTAAATTCAAAATGGCCGACTTCCTGTAAAACCTAGCTCATTGCTCCAAGAGACTTTTTTGTAGGTCTTGGTCTTATACATACAGTGAACCCTCGCTACTTCGCGGTTCACCTTTCGCGGGTTCAGTGCTTCGCGGGTCTAAAAAATATTCGGGGGCATTGTAGTTTCGCCGAGCGGCACGACGGGTCGCTGGAGAGATTAGACGGCCGGCGTGCGCCAAAGAAGAGCGTGGGCGAAGAGGAGAGTGGACGAAGAAGAGCACGTTCCCCCGGACACGATCGGTGCCGACGTTTCGCGCGGTTCGGACCGTACCAGAGCTCCGGCCGGCGTGCGTGGCAGTTAAGCCGTAGAGGAGCACCTTCCCCGGGCACGGGCGGTTCCAAGCGGCCCCTAAGTTTAACCGAATGGAAGCTCCGGAGGAGGAGGGCATGCTCACGTCACAGTAAGCCGAAGAGGAGCACCTTCCCCGGGCACGGGCGGTGCCAAGCGGCCCCTAAGTTTAACCGAATGGAAGCTCCGGGGGAGGAGGGCGGGCGTGTGTCACAGTTAAGCCAAATTGGAGCACCTCTTCTGCCCGGGCACGAGCGGAGCGCGAGGCTGTCAGTTATGAATGAATAAATGAATAAATAAATAAAGAATGCCACCTTTCATTTCACAGGGCACACCGGACGGCGTACCAGCAGGTAAAAGTCGGAGTAATTAAATAAATACAAAAAGAATGGCTGGGGAATAAAAAAATAATACGTTTTAATAATAATTTGGTTTTTTTGTTATAACATGAATTTCACTCTCTCTCTCCCCGTATATATATATATATATATATATATATTTATTATATATATTGTATATTTTTTTTAAGCATTTTTGAAGGTGCACCGCTACTTCGCGGATTTTCAGTTTTCGCGGGTGGTCTCGGTCCCCATTAACCGCGATAACCGAGGGTTCACTGTACTCCATAAAATTTACAAAAAGCGAGGTGAAACACTCAACCAGAGCTGCTTTTTTTAACATTTCTCGAGGGCCATGGCGAGCCATTTCAAAAAAGCTGCACAACTAACGTATAAAATATTGATAAATTTGCTCGGCCTGATGTGTGTGTAAAGTTTTACGAGTTGTCGTTCATATTTAGAACCTCATAATCAGCTTTGTTTTATTGCCGAACAGTGCAATGCCACTCCCACAACTTTTCACGAAAAAGGACGAATTTCGTATTGTGACATCCTCATGGCCGAAACAGTCATCCGAGCATATATGAGGGCGACCTTGTTGAGTTGCACGGAGAAAAACATCCAAGAAAATAACTTGTATTAGCTTTTACCAGTTGGTGGCGCTACTACTACGATGTAAAATAAGTTGGTAGATGTCTTCAGGGCTGAAGTATCCTCAAATGTGTACAATTCGAGAAGATAGGATCATCTGAGTCATGTTGCCGGAGCTTTTGTTGCCACAGAGTACAATCGGACTTTTCAGCACCGTAATAGCCACGCCTTTTGCCAAAACGTCACAAAATTCGGCAGAGAGTAAGATCATTGTCTTGAGTCTTTTCTGACTAATTTTCAGTCGGATTCGACAAAAGGGCACCGTGCAGTACGTGAAAATTAAAATAAAAACAAATTTTTGATTCCACTTGGCGGCGCTGTGTGTATAACAAAATAATAACATTAAGATGTCTTCAGGTCGGGACGTTTTATTTACAGGTGAAGGTTTGGATTTTTAGGAGCATGTGCAGGGGAGTTATTAAGCATTCATTTATTTGTATTAGGTTCATTTTGTCTTCTTATTATTGATATTTGACTGATTCATTAAAAGCAGACAATTATGTTTTAGGTTAATTTTTTCACTGACATGTTTCGGCGAGTCTTTCGCCTTCTTCAGAGTGTCGCATGATGGTGTCTTGAGCTGATGTTCCATGAGGGTGTGACTTACCTGTCAAAAAAATGAAAAAAATCAGAGCAGTAAAAGAACAAGCACAACATGAACATTACAAATCAGCAATCACTGACCACTGCAAAAGGGAAAACCACATCATGGACCGGGAGAAGGGCAGGGTCATCCGCACAGAAGAGAACAAACAACAGCGCTGGATCAGAGAGGCCATTGAGATCTGCAAGCGAGGCATAAAAACCATGAACAGAGACAAGGGAGCCTTCATCCTCTCTACCACCTGGACCAGCATCTTGGCGGAGTGAACGGACAGCGGGGGGCGTGACTTGCCTTCATTCTCGTGACAGGTAAGTCACGCCCTCATGGAACATCAGCTGATAAAGACGGGTCACAAGACACCATCATGTGACACTCTGAAGAAGGCGAAAGACTTTCGTATTGTGACATCCTCAAGGCCTAAACACTCATCCGAGCAAATATAAGGTAGATTTTGTTAACCTGCCCGGAGAAAAACATCAACGAAAATAATTTGTATTTGTTTTAACCAGTTGGTGGCGCTACCACTGCGATCAAAAATAAGTTGGCAGCCGTCTTCAGGGCCTGAATATCCTCAAATGTGAAAAATTTCGAGAAGCTGGATCATCTGAATCATTTTGCAGGAACTTTTGTTGCCACGGAGAATAATCAGACTCTGCGGCACCGTAATAGCCACGCCCTTCGAAGGAAAGTCACAAAAATAGGGATAGAGTAAGATCAATGTCTTGAGTCTTTTCTAGCCAATTTTCAATCAGATTCGTTAAAAGGGCACCGTGCAGTACGTCAAAATGTAAAAAATGATATTGATTGGCGCAAGGTGTATAACTGAATATAAACATATAGATGTCTTCAGGTACCGACTCTTTATGTACATGTGAAGTTTTGGATTTTTAGCAGCACGTGCAGGAGAGTTATTAAGCATTTTGTCCATTGCGGCGAAGGAAATCTTAAGTGAAAACTTTGAAGCCCCGCCCCCGTCATATAGTATTTCGGAAACAAAAATTTTTAGCCCCAGTGTTTGTCCCAGGTCTTAAGATGCTACAGACAGAATTTTAAGGCAATCAGATGAAGCCTTTAGGATCAGGGTGCAAAAGAATGACCCCTGTAAACATGCAAAAAAGGGCAAAAATCGGACTTTCAAAAATTCATAACTCACTTCCTGTTCATATTAGACGTTAAAATATCAAATTTTTCGCCATGCCCGATGAGACTGCCAAGTTTGGTGAGTTTTTGTGCATGTTTCGGGGGTCAAAAATGCGATCGAACAATCGGAAAAATAATAATAATAATAATTTCTACAAAAACAATAGGGACCTCGCCGCGGTCGCTGCTCGGGCCCCAATAATAATTTCTACACAAAGTCCATTGTGGTGACCCGCCCCCTTTTAAGTAAATTCAAAATGGCCGACTTCCTGTAAAACCTAGCTCATTGCTCCAAGAGACTTTTTTGTAGGTCTTGGTCTTATACATACAGTGAACCCTCGCTACTTCGCGGTTCACCTTTCGCGGGTTCAGTGCTTCGCGGGTCTAAAAAATATTCGGGGGCATTGTAGTTTCGCCGAGCGGCACGACGGGGCGCTGGAGCAGTTAGACGGCCGGCGTGCGCCGAAGAAGAGCGTGGGCGAAGAGGAGAGTGGACGAAGAAGAGCACGTTCCCCCGGACACGATCGGTGGCGACGTTTCGCGCGGTTCGGACCGTACCAGAGCTCCGGCCGGCGTGCGTGGCAGTTAAGCCGTAGAGGAGCACCTTTCCCGGGCACGGGCGGTGCCAAGCGGCCCCTAAGTTTAACCGAATGGAAGCTCCGGAGGAGGAGGGCATGCTCGCGTCACAGTAAGCCGAAGAGGAGCACCTTCCCCGGGCACGGGCGGTTCCAAGCGGCCCCTAAGTTTAACCGAATGGAAGCTCCGCAGGAGGAGGGCATGCTCGCGTCACAGTAAGCCGAAGAGGAGCACCTTCCCCGGGCACGGGCGGTGCCAAGCGGCCCCTAAGTTTAACCGAATGGAAGCTCCGGGGGAGGAGGGCGGGCGTGTGTCACAGTGAAGCCGAATTGGAGCACCTCTTCTGCCCGGGCACGAGCGGAGCGCGAGGCTGTCAGTTATGAATGAATAAATGAATAAATAAATAAAGAATGCCACCTTTCATTTCACAGGGCAAACCGGACGGCGTACCAGCAGGTAAAAGTCGGAGTAATTAAATAAATACTAAAAGAATGGCTGGGGAATAAAAAAATAATACGTTTTAATAATAATTTGGTTTTTTTGTTATAACATGAATTTCACTCTCTCTCTCCCCGTATATATATATATATATATATATATATATATATATATATATATATATATATATATATATATATATATATATTTATTATATATATTGTATATTTTTTTTAAGCATTTTTGAAGGTGCGCCGCTACTTCGCGGATTTTCAGTTTTCGCGGGTGGTCTCGGTCCCCATTAACCGCGATAACCGAGGGTTCACTGTACTCCATAAAATTTACAAAAAGCGAGGTGAAACACTCAACCAGAGCTGCTTTTTTTAACATTTCTCGAGGGCCATGGCGAGCCATTTCAAAAAAGCTGCACAACTAACGTATAAAATATTGATAAATTTGCTCGGCCTGATGTGTGTGTAAAGTTTTACGAGTTGTCGTTCATATTTAGAACCTCATAATCAGCTTTGTTTTATTGCCGAACAGTGCAATGCCACTCCCACAACTTTTCACGAAAAAGGACGAATTTCGTATTGTGACATCCTCATGGCCGAAACAGTCATCCGAGCATATATGAGGGCGACCTTGTTGAGTTGCACGGAGAAAAACATCCAAGAAAATAACTTGTATTAGCTTTTACCAGTTGGTGGCGCTACTACTACGATGTAAAATAAGTTGGTAGATGTCTTCAGGGCTGAAGTATCCTCAAATGTGTACAACTTCGAGAAGATAGGATCATCTGAGTCATGTTGCCGGAGCTTTTGTTGCCACAGAGTACAATCGGACTTTTCAGCACCTTCATAGCCACGCCTTTTGCCAAAACGTCACAAAATTCGGCAGAGAGTAAGATCATTGTCTTGAATCTTTTCTGACTAATTTTCAGTCGGATTCGTCAAAAGGGCACCGTGCAGTACGTGAAAATTAAAATAAAAACAAATTTTTGATTCCACTTGGCGGCACTGTGTGTATAACAAAATAATAACATTACGATGTCTTCAGGTCGGGACGTTTTATTTACAGGTGAAGGTTTGGATTTTTAGGAGCATCTGCAGGGGAGTTATTAAGCATTCATTTATTTGTATTAGGTTCATTTTGTCTTCTTATTATTGATATTTGACTGATTCATTAAAAGCAGACAATTATGTTTTAGGTTAATTTTTTACCTGACATGTTTCGGCGAGTCTTTCGCCTTCTTCAGAGTGTCGCATGATGGTGTCTTGAGCTGATGTTCCATGAGGGTGTGACTTACCTGTCAAAAAAATGAAAAAAATCAGAGCAGTAAAAGAACAAGCACAACATGAACATTACAAATCAGCAATCACTGACCACTGCAAAAGGGAAAACCACATCATGGACCGGGAGAAGGGCAGGGTCATCCGCACAGAAGAGAACAAACAACAGCGCTGGATCAGAGAGGCCATTGAGATCTGCAAGCGAGGCATAAAAACCATGAACAGAGACAAGGGAGCCTTCATCCTCTCTACCACCTGGACCAGCATCTTGGCGGAGTGAACGGACAGCGGGGGGCGTGACTTGCCTTCATTCTTGTGACAGGTAAGTCACGCCCTCATGGAACATCAGCTGATAAAGACGGGTCACAAGACAGCATCATGTGACACTCTGAAGAAGGCGAAAGACTTTCGTATTGTGACATGCTCAAGGCCTAAACACTCATCCGAGCAAATATAAGGTAGATTTTGTTCACCTGCCCGGAGAAAAACATCAACGAAAATAATTTGTATTTGTTTTAACCAGTTGGTGGCGCTACCACTGCGATCAAAAATAAGTTGGCAGCCGTCTTCAGGGCCTGAATATCCTCAAATGTGAAAAATTTCGAGAAGATGGATCATCTGAATCATTTTGCAGGAACTTTTGTTGCCACAGAGAATAATCAGACTCTGCGGCACCGTAATAGCCACGCCCTTCGAAGGAAAGTCACAAAAATAGGGATAGAGTAAGATCAATGTCTTGAGTCTTTTCTAGCCAATTTTCAATCAGATTCGTTAAAAGGGCACCGTGCAGTACGTCAAAATGTAAAAAATGATATTGATTGGCGCAAGGTGTATAACTGAATATAAACATATAGATGTCTTCAGGTACAGACTTTTTATGTACATGTGAAGTTTTGGATTTTTAGCAGCATGTGCAGGAGAGTTATTAAGCATTTTGTCCATTGCGGCGAAGGAAATCTTAAGTGAAAACTTTGAAGCCCCGCCCCCGTCATATAGTATTTCGGAAACAAAAAATTTTAGCCCCAGTGTTTGTCCCAGGTCTTCAGATGCTACAGACAGAATTTTAAGGCAATCAGATGAAGCCTTTAGGATCAGGGTGCAAAAGAATGACCCCTGTAAACATGCAAAAAAGGGCAAAAGTCGGACTTTCAAAAATTCATAACTCACTTCCTGTTCATATTAGACGTTAAAATATCAAATTTTTCGCCATGCCCGATGAGACTGCCAAGTTTGGTGAGTTTTTGTGCATGTTTCGGGGGTCAAAAATGCGATCGAACAATCGGAAAAATAATAATAATAATAATTTCTACAAAAACAATAGGGACTTTGCAGCGGTCGCTGCTCAGGCCCTAATAATAATAATAATAATATTAATAATAATAAAAGTAATAATATTTTCTACAAAAACAATAGGGACCTCGCAGCCGTCGCAGCTCGGGCCCTAATAACAATTTCTAGAAAAACAATAGGGACCTCGCAGCGGTCACTGCTCGGGCCCTAATAATAATAATAATAAAAATAATAATAATTTCCACAAAAACAATGGGGACCTCGTAGCGGTCGCTGCTCAGGCCCTAATAATAATTTCTACAAAAACAATAGGGACCTCGCCGCGGTCGCTGCTCGGGCCCCAATAATAATTTCTACACAAAGTCCATTGTGGTGACCCGCCCCCTTTTAAGTAAATTCAAAATGGCCGACTTCCTGTAAAACCTAGCTCATTGCTCCAAGAGACTTTTTTGTAGGTCTTGGTCTTATACATACAGTGAACCCTCGCTACTTCGCGGTTCACCTTTCGCGGGTTCAGTGCTTCGCGGGTCTAAAAAATATTCGGGGGCATTGTAGTTTCGCCGAGCGGCACGACGGGGCGCTGGAGCGGTTAGACGGCCGGCGTGCGCCGAAGAAGAGCGTGGGCGAAGAGGAGAGTGGACGAAGAAGAGCACGTTCTCCCGGACACGATCGGTGGCGACGTTTCGCGCGGTTCGGACCGTACCAGAGCTCCGGCCGGCGTGCGTGGCAGTTAAGCCGTAGAGGAGCACCTTCCCCGGGCACGGGCGGTGCCAAGCGGCCCCTAAGTTTAACCGAATGGAAGCTCCGGAGGAGGAGGGCATGCTCGCGTCACAGTAAGCCGAAGAGGAGCACCTTCCCCGGGCACGGGCGGTTCCAAGCGGCCCCTAAGTTTAACCGAATGGAAGCTCCGGAGGAGGAGGGCATGCTCGCGTCACAGTAAGCCGAAGAGGAGCACCTTCCCCGGGCACGGGCGGTTCCAAGCGGCCCCTAAGTTTAACTGAATGGAAGCTCCGGAGGAGGAGGGCATGCTCGCGTCACAGTAAGCCGAAGAGGAGCACCTTCCCCGGGCACGGGCGGTGCCAAGCGGCCCCTAAGTTTAACCGAATGGAAGTTCCGGGGGAGGAGGGCGGGCGTGTGTCACAGTTAAGCCGAATTGGAGCACCTCTTCCGCCCGGGCACGAGCGGAGCGCGAGGCTGTCAGTTATGAATGAATAAATGAATAAATAAATAAAGAATGCCACCTTTCATTTCACAGGGCACACCGGACGGCGTACCAGCAGGTAAAAGTCGGAGTAATTAAATAAATACAAAAAGAATGGCTGGGGAATAAAAAAATAATACGTTTTAATAATAATTTGGTTTTTTTGTTATAAAATGAATTTCACTCTCTCTCTCCCCGTATATATATATATATATATATATATATATATTTATGATATATATTGTATATTATTATGATATATATTGTATATTTTTTTTAAGCATTTTTGAAGGTGCGCCGCTACTTCGCGGATTTTCAGTTTTCGCGGGTGGTCTCGGTCCCCATTAACCGCGATAACCGAGGGTTCACTGTACTCCATAAAATTTACAAAAAGCGAGGTGAAACACTCAACCAGAGCTGCTTTTTTTTAACATTTCTCGAGGGCCATGGCGAGCCATTTCAAAAAAGCTGCACAACTAACTTATAAAATATTGATGAATTTGCTCGGCCTGATGTGTGTGTAAAGTTTTACGAGTTGTCGTTCATATTTAGAACCTCATAATCAGCTTTGTTTTATTGCCGAACAGTGCAATGCCACTCCCACAACTTTTCACGAAAAATCACGAATTTCGTATTGTGACATCCTCATGGCCGAAACAGTCATCCGAGCATATATGAGGGCGACCTTGTTGAGTTGCACGGAGAAAAACATCCAAGAAAATAACTTGTATTAGCTTTTACCAGTTGGTGGCGCTACTACTACGATGTAAAATAAGTTGGTAGATGTCTTCAGGGCTGAAGTATCCTCAAATGTGTACAACTTCGAGAAGATAGGATCATCTGAGTCATGTTGCCGGAGCTTTTGTTGCCACAAAGTACAATCGGACTTTTCAGCACCTTAATAGCCACGCCTTTTGCCAAAACGTCACAAAATTCGGCAGAGAGTAAGATCATTGTCTTGAGTCTTTTCTGACTAATTTTCAGTCGGATTCGTCAAAAGGGCACCGTGCAGTACGTGAAAATTAAAATAAAAACAAATTTTTGATTCCACTTGGCGGCACTGTGTGTATAACAAAATAATAACATTAAGATGTCTTCAGGTCGGGACGTTTTATTTACAGGTGAAGGTTTGGATTTTTAGGAGCATGTGCAGGGGAGTTATTAAGCATTCATTTATTTGTATTAGGTTCATTTTGTCTTCTTATTATTGATATTTGACTGATTCATTAAAAGCAGACAATTATGTTTTAGGTAAATTTTTTACCTGACATGTTTCGGCGAGTCTTTCGCCTTCTTCAGAGTGTCGCATGATGGTGTCTTGAGACCCGTCTTTATCAGCTGATGTTCCATGAGGGTGTGACTTACCTGTCAAAAAAATGAAAAATCAGAGCAGTAAAAGAACAAGCACAACATGAACATTACAAATCAGCAATCACTGACCACTGCAAAAGGGAAAACCACATCATGGACCGGGAGAAGGGCAGGGTCATCCGCACCGAAGAGAACAAACAACAGCGCTGGATCAGAGAGGCCATTGAGATCTGCAAGCGAGGCATAAAAACCATGAACAGAGACAAGGGAGACTTCATCCTCTCTACCACCTGGAGCAGCATTTTGGCGGAGTGAACGGACAGCGGGGGGCGTGACTTGCCTTCATTCTTGTGACAGGTAAGTCACGCCCTCATGGAACATCAGCTGATAAAGACGGGCCACAAGACACCATCATGTGACACTCTGAAGAAGGCGAAAGACTTTCGTATTGTGACATCCTCAAGGCCTAAACACTCATCCGAGCAAATGTAAGGTAGATTTTGTTAACCTGCCCGGAGAAAAAAATCAACGAAAATAATTTGTATTTGTTTTAACCAGTTGGTGGCGCTACCACTGCGATCAAAAATAAGTTGGCAGCCGTCTTCAGGGCCTGAATATCCTCAAATGTGAAAAATTTCGAGAAGATGGATCATCTGAATCATTTTGCAGGAACTTTTGTTGCCACGGAGAATAATCAGACTCTGCGGCACCGTAATAGCCACGCCCTTCGAAGGAAAGTCACAAAAATAGGGATAGAGTAAGATCAATGTCTTGAGTCTTTTCTAGCCAATTTTCAATCAGATTCGTTAAAAGGGCACCGTGCAGGACGTCAAAATGTAAAAAATGATATTGATTGGCGCAAGGTGTATAACTGAATATAAACATATAGATGTCTTCAGGTACAGACTCTTTATGTACATGTGAAGTTTTGGATTTTTAGCAGCATGTGCAGGAGAGTTATTAAGCATTTTGTCCATTGCGGCGAAGGAAATCTTAAGTGAAAACTTTGATGCCCCGCCCCCGTCATATAGTATTTCGGAAACAAAAAATTTTAGCCCCAGTGTTTGTGCCAGGTCTTCAGATGCTACAGACAGAATTTTAAGGCAATCAGATGAAGCCTTTAGGAACAGGGTGCAAAAGAATGACCCCTGTAAACATGCAAAAAAGGGCAAAAGTCGGACTTTCAAAAATTCATAACTCACTTCCTGTTCATATTAGACGTTAAAATATCAAATTTTTCGCCATGCCCGATGAGACTGCCAAGTTTGGTGAGTTTTTGTGCATGTTTCGGGGGTCAAAAATGCGATCGAACAATCGGAAAAATAATAATAATAATAATTTCTACAAAAACAATAGGGACTTCGCAGCGGTCGCTGCTCAGGCCCTAATAATAATAATAATAATAACAATAAAAGTAATAATGTTTTCTACAAAAACAATAGGGACCTCGCCGCGGTCGCTGCTCGGGCCCCAATAATAATTTCTACACAAAGTCCATTGTGGTGACCCGCCCCCTTTTAAGTAAATTCAAAATGGCCGACTTCCTGTAAAACCTAGCTCATTGCTCCAAGAGACTTTTTTGTAGGTCTTGGTCTTATACATACAGTGAACCCTCGCTACTTCGCGGTTCACCTTTCGCGGGTTCAGTGCTTCGCGGGTCTAAAAAATATTCGGGGGCATTGTAGTTTCGCCGAGCGGCACGACGGGGCGCTGGAGCGGTTAGACGGCCGGCGTGCGCCGAAGAAGAGCGTGGGCGAAGAGGAGAGTGGACGAAGAAGAGCACGTTCCCCCGGACACGATCGGTGGCGACGTTTCGCGCGGTTCGGACCGTACCAGAGCTCCGGCCGGCGTGCGTGGCAGTTAAGCCGTAGAGGAGCACCTTCCCCGGGCACGGGCGGTTCCAAGCGGCCCCTAAGTTTAACCGAATGGAAGCTCCGGAGGAGGAGGGCATGCTCGCGTCACAGTAAGCCGAAGAGGAGCACCTTCCCCGGGCACGGGCGGTGCCAAGCGGCCCCTAAGTTTAACCGAATGGAAGCTCCGGGGGAGGAGGGCGGGCGTGTGTCACAGTTAAGCCAAATTGGAGCACCTCTTCTGCCCGGGCACGAGCGGAGCGCGAGGCTGTCAGTTATGAATGAATAAATGAATAAATAAATAAAGAATGCCACCTTTCATTTCACAGGGCACACCGGACGGCGTACCAGCAGGTAAAAGTCGGAGTAATTAAATAAATACTAAAAGAATGGCTGGGGAAGAAAAAAATAATACGTTTTAATAATAATTTGGTTTTTTTGTTATAACATGAATTTCACTCTCTCTCTCCCCGTATATATATATATATATATATATATATATATATATATATATATATATATATATATATATATATATATATTTATTATATATATTGTTTATTTTTTTTAAGCATTTTTGAAGGTGCGCCGCTACTTCGCGGATTTTCAGTTTTCGCGGGTGGTCTCGGTCCCCGTTAACCGCGATAACCGAGGGTTCACTGTACTCCATAAAATTTACAAAAAGCGAGGTGAAACACTCAACCAGAGCTGCTTTTTTTAACATTTCTCGAGGGCCATGGCGAGCCATTTCAAAAAAGCTGCACAACTAACGTATAAAATATTGATAAATTTGCTCGGCCTGATGTGTGTGTAAAGTTTTACGAGTTGTCGTTCATATTTAGAACCTCATAATCAGCTTTGTTTTATTGCCGAACAGTGCAATGCCACTCCCACAACTTTTCACGAAAAAGGACGAATTTCGTATTGTGACATCCTCATGGCCGAAACAGTCATCCGAGCATATATGAGGGCGACCTTGTTGAGTTGCACGGAGAAAAACATCCAAGAAAATAACTTGTATTAGCTTTTACCAGTTGGTGGCACTACTACTACGATGTAAAATAAGTTGGTAGATGTCTTCAGGGCTGAAGTATCCTCAAATGTGTACAACTTCGAGAAGATAGGATCATCTGAGTCATGTTGCCGGAGCTTTTGTTGCCACAGAGTACAATCGGACTTTTCAGCACCTTAATAGCCACGCCTTTTGCCAAAACGTCACAAAATTCGGCAGAGAGTAAGATCATTGTCTTGAGTCTTTTCTGACTAATTTTCAGTCGGATTCGTCAAAAGGGCACCGTGCAGTACGTGAAAATTAAAATAAAAACTAATTTTTGATTCCACTTGGCGGCACTGTGTGTATAACAAAATAATAACATTACGATGTCTTCAGGTCGGGACGTTTTATTTACAGGTGAAGGTTTGGATTTTTAGGAGCATGTGCAGGGGAGTTATTTAGCATTCATTTATTTGTATTAGGTTCATTTTGTCTTCTTATTATTGATATTTGACTGATTCATTAAAAGCAGACAATTATGTTTTAGGTTAATTTTTTACCTGACATGTTTCGGCGAGTCTTTCGCCTTCTTCAGAGTGTCGCATGATGGTGTCTTGAGCTGATGTTCCATGAGGGTGTGACTTACCTGTCAAAAAAATGAAAAAAATCAGAGCAGTAAAAGAACAAGCACAACATGAACATTACAAATCAGCAATCACTGACCACTGCAAAAGGGAAAACCACATCATGGACCGGGAGAAGGGCAGGGTCATCCGCACAGAAGAGAACAAACAACAGCGCTGGATCAGAGAGGCCATTGAGATCTGCAAGCGAGGCATAAAAACCATGAACAGAGACAAGGGAGCCTTCATCCTCTCTACCACCTGGACCAGCATCTTGGCGGAGTGAACGGACAGCGGGGGGCGTGACTTGCCTTCATTCTTGTGACAGGTAAGTCACGCCCTCATGGAACATCAGCTGATAAAGACGGGTCACAAGACAGCATCATGTGACACTCTGAAGAAGGCGAAAGACTTTCGTATTGTGACATGCTCAAGGCCTAAACACTCATCCGAGCAAATATAAGGTAGATTTTGTTCACCTGCCCGGAGAAAAACATCAACGAAAATAATTTGTATTTGTTTTAACCAGTTGGTGGCGCTACCACTGCGATCAAAAATAAGTTGGCA
The DNA here is from genome assembly GCF_059441095.1 of Idiotropiscis lumnitzeri. Taxonomy (NCBI): domain Eukaryota; kingdom Metazoa; phylum Chordata; class Actinopteri; order Syngnathiformes; family Syngnathidae; genus Idiotropiscis; species Idiotropiscis lumnitzeri. The sequence goes on from NW_028283592.1 coordinate 792,583, forward strand.
GCCGTCTTCAGGGCCTGAATATCCTCAAATGTGAAAAATTTCGAGAAGATGGATCATCTGAATCATTTTGCAGGAACTTTTGTTGCCACGGAGAATAATCAGACTCTGCGGCACCGTAATAGCCACGCCCTTCGAAGGAAAGTCACAAAAATAGGGATAGAGTAAGATCAATGTCTTGAGTCTTTTCTAGCCAATTTTCAATCAGATTCGTTAAAAGGGCACCGTGCAGTACGTCAAAATGTAAAAAATTATATTGATTGGCGCAAGGTGTATAACTGAATATAAACATATAGATGTCTTCAGGTACAGACTTTTTATGTACATGTGAAGTTTTGGATTTTTAGCAGCATGTGCAGGAGAGTTATTAAGCATTTTGTCCATTGCGGCGAAGGAAATCTTAAGTGAAAACTTTGAAGCCCCGCCCCCGTCATATAGTATTTCGGAAACAAAAAATTTTAGCCCCAGTGTTTGTCCCAGGTCTTCAGATGCTACAGACAGAATTTTAAGGCAATCAGATGAAGCCTTTAGGATCAGGGTGCAAAAGAATGACCCCTGTAAACATGCAAAAAAGGGCAAAAGTCGGACTTTCAAAAATTCATAACTCACTTCCTGTTCATATTAGACGTTAAAATATCAAATTTTTCGCCATGCCCGATGAGACTGCCAAGTTTGGTGAGTTTTTGTGCATGTTTCGGGGGTCAAAAATGCGATCGAACAATCGGAAAAATAATAATAATAATAATTTCTACAAAAACAATAGGGACTTCGCAGCGGTCGCTGCTCAGGCCCTAATAATAATAATAATAATATTAATAATAATAAAAGTAATAATATTTTCTACAAAAACAATAGGGACCTCGCAGCCGTCGCAGCTCGGGCCCTAATCACAATTTCTAGAAAAACAATAGGGACCTCGCAGCGGTCACTGCTCGGGCCCTAATAATAATAATAATAAAAATAATAATAATTTCCACAAAAACAATGGGGACCTCGTAGCGGTCGCTGCTCAGGCCCTAATAATAATTTCTACAAAAACAATAGGGACCTCGCCGCCGTCGCTGCTCGGGCCCCAATAATAATTTCTACACAAAGTCCATTGTGGTGACCCGCCCCCTTTTAAGTAAATTCAAAATGGCCGACTTCCTGTAAAACCTAGCTCATTGCTCCAAGAGACTTTTTTGTAGGTCTTGGTCTTATACATACAGTGAACCCTCGCTACTTCGCGGTTCACCTTTCGCGGGTTCAGTGCTTCGCGGGTCTAAAAAATATTCGGGGGCATTGTAGTTTCGCCGAGCGGCACGACGGGGCGCTGGAGCGGTTAGACGGCCGGCGTGCGCCGAAGAAGAGCGTGGGCGAAGAGGAGAGTGGACGAAGAAGAGCACGTTCTCCCGGACACGATCGGTGGCGACGTTTCGCGCGGTTCGGACCGTACCAGAGCTCCGGCCGGCGTGCGTGGCAGTTAAGCCGTAGAGGAGCACCTTCCCCGGGCACGGGCGGTGCCAAGCGGCCCCTAAGTTTAACCGAATGGAAGCTACGGAGGAGGAGGGCATGCTCGCGTCACAGTAAGCCGAAGAGGAGCACCTTCCCCGGGCACGGGCGGTTCCAAGCGGCCCCTAAGTTTAACCGAATGGAAGCTCCGGAGGAGGAGGGCATGCTCGCGTCACAGTAAGCCGAAGAGGAGCACCTTCCCCGGGCATGGGCGGTTCCAAGCGGCCCCTAAGTTTAACTGAATGGAAGCTCCGGAGGAGGAGGGCATGCTCGCGTCACAGTAAGCCGAAGAGGAGCACCTTCCCCGGGCACGGGCGGTGCCAAGCGGCCCCTAAGTTTAACCGAATGGAAGTTCCGGGGGAGGAGGGCGGGCGTGTGTCACAGTTAAGCCGAATTGGAGCACCTCTTCCGCCCGGGCACGAGCGGAGCGCGAGGCTGTCAGTTATGAATGAATAAATAAATAAAGAATGCCACCTTTCATTTCACAGGGCACACCGGACGGCGTACCAGCAGGTAAAAGTCGGAGTAATTAAATAAATACAAAAAGAATGGCTGGGGAATAAAAAAATAATACGTTTTAATAATAATTTGGTTTTTTTGTTATAAAATGAATTTCACTCTCTCTCTCCCCGTATATATATATATATATATATATATATATATATATATATATATTTATTATATATATTGTATATTTTTTTTAAGCATTTTTGAAGGTGCGCCGCTACTTCGCGGATTTTCAGTTTTCGCGGGTGGTCTCGGTCCCCATTAACCGCGATAACCGAGGGTTCACTGTACTCCATAAAATTTACAAAAAGCGAGGTGAAACACTCAATCAGGGCTGCTTTTTTGAACATTTCTCGAGGGCCATGGCGAGCCATTTCAAAAAAGCTGCACAACTAACGTATAAAATATTGATAAATTTGCTCGGCCTGATGTGTGTGTAAAGTTTCACGAGTTGTCGTTCATATTTAGAACCTCATAATCAGCGTTGTTTTATTGCCGAACAGTGCAATGCCACTCCCACAACTTTTCACGAAAAAGGACTAATTTCGTATTGTGACATCCTCATGGCCGAAACAGTCATCCGAGCATATATGAGGGCGACCTTGTTGAGTTGCACGGAGAAAAACATCCAAGAAAATAACTTGTATTAGCTTTTACCAGTTGGTGGCGCTACTACTACGATGAAAAATAAGTCGGTAGATGTCTTCAGGGCTGAAGTATCCTCAAATGTGTACAACTTCGAGAAGATAGGATCATCTGAGTCATGTTGCCGGAGCTTTTGTTGCCACAGAGTACAATCGGACTTTTCAGCACCGTAATAGCCACGCCTTTTGCCAAAACGTCACAAAATTCGGCAGAGAGTAAGATCATTGTCTTGAGTCTTTTCTGACTAATTTTCAGTCGGATTCGTCAAAAGGGCACCGTGCAGTACGTGAAAATTAAAATAAAAACAAATTTTTGATTCCACTTGGCGGCGCTGTGTGTATAACAAAATAATAACATTAAGATGTCTTCAGGTCGGGACGTTTTATTTACAGGTGAAGGTTTGGATTTTTAGGAGCATGTGCAGGGGAGTTATTAAGCATTCATTTATTTGTATTAGGTTCATTTTGTCTTCTTATTATTGATATTTGACTGATTCATTAAAAGCAGACAATTATGTTTTAGGTTAATTTTTTACCTGACATGTTTCGGCGAGACTTTTGCCTTCTTCAGAGTGTCGCATGATGGTGTCTTGAGACCCGTCTTTATCAGCTGATGTTCCATGAGGGTGTGACTTACCTGTCAAAAAAATGAAAAAATCAGAGCAGTAAAAGAACAAGCACAACATGAACATTACAAATCAGCAATCACTGACCACTGCAAAAGGGAAAACCACATCATGGACCGGGAGAAGGGCAGGGTCATCCGCACCGAAGAGAACAAACAACAGCGCTGGATCAGAGAGGCCATTGAGATCTGCAAGCGAGGCATAAAAACCATGAACAGAGACAAGGGAGCCTTCATCCTCTCTACCACCTGGAGCAGCATTTTGGCGGAGTGAACGGACAGCGGAGGGCGTGACTTGCCTTCATTCTTGTGACAGGTAAGTCACGCCCTCATGGAACATCAGCTGATAAAGACGGGCCACAAGACACCATCATGTGACACTCTGAAGAAGGCGAAAGACTTTCGTATTGTGACATCCTCAAGGCCTAAACACTCATCCGAGCAAATGTAAGGTAGATTTTGTTAACCTGCCCGGAGAAAAAAATCAACGAAAATAATTTGTATTTGTTTTAACCAGTTGGTGGCGCTACCACTGCGATCAAAAATAAGTTGGCAGCCGTCTTCAGGGCCTGAATATCCTCAAATGTGAAAAATTTCGAGAAGATGGATCATCTGAATCATTTTGCAGGAACTTTTGTTGCCACGGAGAATAATCAGACTCTGCGGCACCGTAATAGCCACGCCCTTCGAAGGAAAGTCATAAAAATAGGGATAGAGTAAGATCAATGTCTTGAGTCTTTTCTAGCCAATTTTCAATCGGATTCGTTAAAAGGGCACCATGCAGTACGTCAAAATGTAAAAAATGATATTGATTGGCGCAAGGTGTATAACTGAATATAAACATATAGATGTCTTCAGGTACAGACTCTTTATGTACATGTGAAGTTTTGGATTTTTAGCAGCATGTGCAGGAGAGTTATTAAGCATTTTGTCCATTGCGGCGAAGGAAATCTTAAGTGAAAACTTTGAAGCCCCGCCCCCGTCATGTAGTATTTCGGAAACAAAAAATTTTAGCCCCAGTGTTTGTCCCAGGTCTTCAGATGCTACAGACAGAATTTTAAGGCAATCAGATGAAGCCTTTAGGATCAGGGTGCAAAAGAATGACCCCTGTAAACATGCAAAAAAGGGCAAAAGTCGGACTTTCAAAAATTCATAACTCACTTCCTGTTCATATTAGACGTTAAAATATCAAATTTTTCGCCATGCCCGATGAGACTGCCAAGTTTGGTGAGTTTTTGTGCATGTTTCGGGGGTCAAAAATGCGATCGAACAATCGGAAAAATAATAATAATAATAATTTCTACAAAAACAATAGGGACTTCGCAGCGGTCGCTGCTCAGGCCCTAATAATAATAATAATAATAATAATAAAAGTAATAATGTTTTCTACAAAAACAATAGGGACCTCGCCGCGGTCGCTGCTCGGGCCCCAATAATAATTTCTACACAAAGTCCATTGTGGTGACCCGCCCCCTTTTAAGTAAATTCAAAATGGCCGACTTCCTGTAAAACCTAGCTCATTGCTCCAAGAGACTTTTTTGTAGGTCTTGGTCTTATACATACAGTGAACCCTCGCTACTTCGCGGTTCACCTTTCGCGGGTTCAGTGCTTCGCGGGTCTAAAAAATATTCGGGGGCATTGTAGTTTCGCCGAGCGGCACGACGGGGCGCTGGAGCGGTTAGACGGCCGGCGTGCGCCGAAGAAGAGCGTGGGCGAAGAGGAGAGTGGACGAAGAAGAGCACGTTCCCCCGGACACGATCGGTGGCGACGTTTCGCGCGGTTCGGACCGTACCAGAGCTCCGGCCGGCGTGCGTGGCAGTTAAGCCGTAGAGGAGCACCTTCCCCGGGCACGGGCGGTTCCAAGCGGCCCCTAAGTTTAACCGAATGGAAGCTCCGGAGGAGGAGGGCATGCTCGCGTCACAGTAAGCCGAAGAGGAGCACCTTCCCCGGGCACGGGCGGTGCCAAGCGGCCCCTAAGTTTAACCGAATGGAAGCTCCGGGGGAGGAGGGCGGGCGTGTGTCACAGTTAAGCCAAATTGGAGCACCTCTTCTGCCCGGGCACGAGCGGAGCGCGAGGCTGTCAGTTATGAATGAATAAATGAATAAATAAATAAAGAATGCCACCTTTCATTTCACAGGGCACACCGGACGGCGTACCAGCAGGTAAAAGTCGGAGTAATTAAATAAATACTAAAAGAATGGCTGGGGAAGAAAAAAATAATACGTTTTAATAATAATTTGGTTTTTTTGTTATAACATGAATTTCACTCTCTCTCTCCCCGTATATATATATATATATATATATATATATATATATATATATATATATATATATATATATATATATATATATATATATATATATATATTTATTATATATATTGTTTATTTTTTTTAAGCATTTTTGAAGGTGCGCCGCTACTTCGCGGATTTTCAGTTTTCGCGGGTGGTCTCGGTCCCCGTTAACCGCGATAACCGAGGGTTCACTGTACTCCATAAAATTTACAAAAAGCGAGGTGAAACACTCAACCAGAGCTGCTTTTTTTAACATTTCTCGAGGGCCATGGCGAGCCATTTCAAAAAAGCTGCACAACTAACGTATAAAATATTGATAAATTTGCTCGGCCTGATGTGTGTGTAAAGTTTTACGAGTTGTCGTTCATATTTAGAACCTCATAATCAGCTTTGTTTTATTGCCGAACAGTGCAATGCCACTCCCACAACTTTTCACGAAAAAGGACGAATTTCGTATTGTGACATCCTCATGGCCGAAACAGTCATCCGAGCATATATGAGGGCGACCTTGTTGAGTTGCACGGAGAAAAACATCCAAGAAAATAACTTGTATTAGCTTTTACCAGTTGGTGGCACTACTACTACGATGTAAAATAAGTTGGTAGATGTCTTCAGGGCTGAAGTATCCTCAAATGTGTACAACTTCGAGAAGATAGGATCATCTGAGTCATGTTGCCGGAGCTTTTGTTGCCACAGAGTACAATCGGACTTTTCAGCACCTTAATAGCCACGCCTTTTGCCAAAACGTCACAAAATTCGGCAGAGAGTAAGATCATTGTCTTGAGTCTTTTCTGACTAATTTTCAGTCGGATTCGTCAAAAGGGCACCGTGCAGTACGTGAAAATTAAAATAAAAACAAATTTTTGATTCCACTTGGCGGCACTGTGTGTATAACAAAATAATAACATTACGATGTCTTCAGGTCGGGACGTTTTATTTACAGGTGAAGGTTTGGATTTTTAGGAGCATGTGCAGGGGAGTTATTTAGCATTCATTTATTTGTATTAGGTTCATTTTGTCTTCTTATTATTGATATTTGACTGATTCATTAAAAGCAGACAATTATGTTTTAGGTTAATTTTTTACCTGACATGTTTCGGCGAGTCTTTCGCCTTCTTCAGAGTGTCGCATGATGGTGTCTTGAGCTGATGTTCCATGAGGGTGTGACTTACCTGTCAAAAAAATGAAAAAAATCAGAGCAGTAAAAGAACAAGCACAACATGAACATTACAAATCAGCAATCACTGACCACTGCAAAAGGGAAAACCACATCATGGACCGGGAGAAGGGCAGGGTCATCCGCACAGAAGAGAACAAACAACAGCGCTGGATCAGAGAGGCCATTGAGATCTGCAAGCGAGGCATAAAAACCATGAACAGAGACAAGGGAGCCTTCATCCTCTCTACCACCTGGACCAGCATCTTGGCGGAGTGAACGGACAGCGGGGGGCGTGACTTGCCTTCATTCTTGTGACAGGTAAGTCACGCCCTCATGGAACATCAGCTGATAAAGACGGGTCACAAGACAGCATCATGTGACACTCTGAAGAAGGCGAAAGACTTTCGTATTGTGACATGCTCAAGGCCTAAACACTCATCCGAGCAAATATAAGGTAGATTTTGTTCACCTGCCCGGAGAAAAACATCAACGAAAATAATTTGTATTTGTTTTAACCAGTTGGTGGCGCTACCACTGCGATCAAAAATAAGTTGGCAGCCGTCTTCAGGGCCTGAATATCCTCAAATGTGAAAAATTTCGAGAAGATGGATCATCTGAATCATTTTGCAGGAACTTTTGTTGCCACGGAGAATAATCAGACTCTGCGGCACCGTAATAGCCACGCCCTTCGAAGGAAAGTCATAAAAATAGGGATAGAGTAAGATCAATGTCTTGAGTCTTTTCTAGCCAATTTTCAATCAGATTCGTTAAAAGGGCACCGTGCAGTACGTCAAAATGTAAAAAATGATATTGATTGGCGCAAGGTGTATAACTGAATATAAACATATAGATGTCTTCAGGTACAGACTCTTTATGTACATGTGAAGTTTTGGATTTTTAGCAGCATGTGCAGGAGAGTTATTAAGCATTTTGTCCATTGCGGCGAAGGAAATCTTAAGTGAAAACTTTGAAGCCCCGCCCCCGTCATGTAGTATTTCGGAAACAAAAAATTTTAGCCCCAGTGTTTGTCCCAGGTCTTCAGATGCTACAGACAGAATTTTAAGGCAATCAGATGAAGCCTTTAGGATCAGGGTGCAAAAGAATGACCCCTGTAAACATGCAAAAAAGGGCAAAAGTCGGACTTTCAAAAATTCATAACTCACTTCCTGTTCATATTAGACGTTAAAATATCAAATTTTTCGCCATGCCCGATGAGACTGCCAAGTTTGGTGAGTTTTTGTGCATGTTTCGGGGGTCAAAAATGCGATCGAACAATCGGAAAAATAATAATAATAATAATTTCTACAAAAACAATAGGGACTTCGCAGCGGTCGCTGCTCAGGCCCTAATAATAATAATAATAATAATAATAAAAGTAATAATGTTTTCTACAAAAACAATAGGGACCTCGCCGCGGTCGCTGCTCGGGCCCCAATAATAATTTCTACACAAAGTCCATTGTGGTGACCCGCCCCCTTTTAAGTAAATTCAAAATGGCCGACTTCCTGTAAAACCTAGCTCATTGCTCCAAGAGACTTTTTTGTAGGTCTTGGTCTTATACATACAGTGAACCCTCGCTACTTCGCGGTTCACCTTTCGCGGGTTCAGTGCTTCGCGGGTCTAAAAAATATTCGGGGGCATTGTAGTTTCGCCGAGCGGCACGACGGGGCGCTGGAGCGGTTAGACGGCCGGCGTGCGCCGAAGAAGAGCGTGGGCGAAGAGGAGAGTGGACGAAGAAGAGCACGTTCCCCCGGACACGATCGGTGGCGACGTTTCGCGCGGTTCGGACCGTACCAGAGCTCCGGCCGGCGTGCGTGGCAGTGAAGCCGTAGAGGAGCACCTTCCCCGGGCACGGGCGGTTCCAAGCGGCCCCTAAGTTTAACCGAATGGAAGCTCCGGAGGAGGAGGGCATGCTCGCGTCACAGTAAGCCGAAGAGGAGCACCTTCCCCGGGCACGGGCGGTGCCAAGCGGCCCCTAAGTTTAACCGAATGGAAGCTCCGGGGGAGGAGGGCGGGCGTGTGTCACAGTTAAGCCAAATTGGAGCACCTCTTCTGCCCGGGCACGAGCGGAGCGCGAGGCTGTCAGTTATGAATGAATAAATGAATAAATAAATAAAGAAAGCCACCTTTCATTTCACAGGGCACACCGGACGGCGTACCAGCAGGTAAAAGTCGGAGTAATTAAATAAATACTAAAAGAATGGCTGGGGAATAAAAAAATAATACGTTTTAATAATAATTTGTTTTTTTTGTTATAACATGAATTTCACTCTCTCTCTCCCCGTATATATATATATATATATATATATATATATATATATATATATATATTTATTATATATATTGTATATTTTTTTTAAGCATTTTTGAAGGTGCGCCGCTACTTCGCGGATTTTCAGTTTTCGCGGGTGGTCTCGGTCCCCATTAACCGCGATAACCGAGGGTTCACTGTACTCCATAAAATTTACAAAAAGCGAGGTGAAACACTCAACCAGAGCTGCTTTTTTTAACATTTCTCGAGGGCCATGGCGAGCCATTTCAAAAAAGCTGCACAACTAACGTATAAAATATTGATAAATTTGCTCGGCCTGATGTGTGTGTAAAGTTTTACGAGTTGTCGTTCATATTTAGAACCTCATAATCAGCTTTGTTTTATTGCCGAACAGTGCAATGCCACTCCCACAACTTTTCACGAAAAAGGACGAATTTCGTATTGTGACATCCTCATGGCCGAAACAGTCATCCGAGCATATATGAGGGCGACCTTGTTGAGTTGCACGGAGAAAAACATCCAAGAAAATAACTTGTATTAGCTTTTACCAGTTGGTGGCGCTACTACTACGATGTAAAATAAGTTGGTAGATGTCTTCAGGGCTGAAGTATCCTCAAATGTGTACAACTTCGAGAAGATAAGATCATCTGAGTCATGTTGCCGGAGCTTTTGTTGCCACAGAGTACAATCGGACTTTTCAGCACCTTAATAGCCACGCCTTTTGCCAAAACGCCACAAAATTCGGCAGAGAGTAAGATCATTGTCTTGAGTCTTTTCTGACTAATTTTCAGTCGGATTCGTCAAAAGGGCACCGTGCAGTACGTGAAAATTAAAATAAAAACAAATTTTTGATTCCACTTGGCGGCACTGTGTGTATAACAAAATAATAACATTACGATGTCTTCAGGTCGGGACGTTTTATTTACAGGTGAAGGTTTGGATTTTTAGGAGCATGTGCAGGGGAGTTATTAAGCATTCATTTATTTGTATTAGGTTCATTTTGTCTTCTTATTATTGATATTTGACTGATTCATTAAAAGCAGACAATTATGTTTTAGGTTAATTTTTTACCTGACATGTTTCGGCGAGTCTTTCGCCTTCTTCAGAGTGTCGCATGATGGTGTCTTGAGCTGATGTTCCATGAGGGTGTGACTTACCTGTCAAAAAAATGAAAAAAATCAGAGCAGTAAAAGAACAAGCACAACATGAACATTACAAATCAGCAATCACTGACCACTGCAAAAGGGAAAACCACATCATGGACCGGGAGAAGGGCAGGGTCATCCGCACAGAAGAGAACAAACAACAGCGCTGGATCAGAGAGGCCATTGAGATCTGCAAGCGAGGCATAAAAACCATGAACAGAGACAAGGGAGCCTTCATCCTCTCTACCACCTGGACCAGCATCTTGGCGGAGTGAACGGACAGCGGGGGGCGTGACTTGCCTTCATTCTTGTGACAGGTAAGTCACGCCCTCATGGAACATCAGCTGATAAAGACGGGTCACAAGACAGCATCATGTGACACTCTGAAGAAGGCGAAAGACTTTCGTATTGTGACATGCTCAAGGCCTAAACACTCATCCGAGCAAATATAAGGTAGATTTTGTTCACCTGCCCGGAGAAAAACATCAACGAAAATAATTTGTATTTGTTTTAACCAGTTGGTGGCGCTACCACTGCGATCAAAAATAAGTTGGCAGCCGTCTTCAGGGCCTGAATATCCTCAAATGTGAAAAATTTCGAGAAGATGGATCATCTGAATCATTTTGCAGGAACTTTTGTTGCCACGGAGAATAATCAGACTCTGCGGCACCGTAATAGCCACGCCCTTCGAAGGAAAGTCACAAAAACAGGGATAGAGTAAGATCAATGTCTTGAGTCTTTTCTAGCCAATTTTCAATCAGATTCGTTAAAAGGGCACCGTGCAGTACGTCAAAATGTAAAAAATGATATTGATTGGCGCAAGGTGTATAACTGAATATAAACATATAGATGTGTTCAGGTACAGACTTTTTATGTACATGTGAAGTTTTGGATTTTTAGCAGCATGTGCAGGAGAGTTATTAAGCATTTTGTCCATTGCGGCGAAGGAAATCTTAAGTGAAAACTTTGAAGCCCCGCCCCCGTCATATAGTATTTCGGAAACAAAAAATTTTAGCCCCAGTGTTTGTCCCAGGTCTTCAGATGCTACAGACAGAATTTTAAGGCAATCAGATGAAGCCTTTAGGATCAGGGTGCAAAAGAATGACCCCTGTAAACATGCAAAAAAGGGCAAAAGTCGGACTTTCAAAAATTCATAACTCACTTCCTGTTCATATTAGACGTTAAAATATCAAATTTTTCGCCATGCCCGATGAGACTGCCAAGTTTGGTGAGTTTTTGTGCATGTTTCGGGGGTCAAAAATGCGATCGAACAATCGGAAAAATAATAATAATAATAATTTCTACAAAAACAATAGGGACTTCGCAGCGGTCGCTGCTCAGGCCCTAATAATAATAATAATAATATTAATAATAATAAAAGTAATAATATTTTCTACAAAAACAATAGGGACCTCGCAGCCGTCGCAGCTCGGGCCCTAATAACAATTTCTAGAAAAACAATAGGGACCTCGCAGCGGTCACTGCTCGGGCCCTAATAATAATAATAATAAAAATAATAATAATTTCCACAAAAACAATGGGGACCTCGTAGCGGTCGCTGCTCAGGCCCTAATAATAATTTCTACAAAAACAATAGGGACCTCGCCGCCGTCGCTGCTCGGGCCCCAATAATAATTTCTACACAAAGTCCATTGTGGTGACCCGCCCCCTTTTAAGTAAATTCAAAATGGCCGACTTCCTGTAAAACCTAGCTCATTGCTCCAAGAGACTTTTTTGTAGGTCTTGGTCTTATACATACAGTGAACCCTCGCTACTTCGCGGTTCACCTTTCGCGGGTTCAGTGCTTCGCGGGTCTAAAAAATATTCGGGGGCATTGTAGTTTCGCCGAGCGGCACGACGGGGCGCTGGAGCGGTTAGACGGCCGGCGTGCGCCGAAGAAGAGCGTGGGCGAAGAGGAGAGTGGACGAAGAAGAGCACGTTCTCCCGGACACGATCGGTGGCGACGTTTCGCGCGGTTCGGACCGTACCAGAGCTCCGGCCGGCGTGCGTGGCAGTTAAGCCGTAGAGGAGCACCTTCCCCGGGCACGGGCGGTGCCAAGCGGCCCCTAAGTTTAACCGAATGGAAGCTCCGGAGGAGGAGGGCATGCTCGCGTCACAGTAAGCCGAAGAGGAGCACCTTCCCCGGGCACGGGCGGTTCCAAGCGGCCCCTAAGTTTAACCGAATGGAAGCTCCGGAGGAGGAGGGCATGCTCGCGTCACAGTAAGCCGAAGAGGAGCACCTTCCCCGGGCACGGGCGGTTCCAAGCGGCCCCTAAGTTTAACTGAATGGAAGCTCCGGAGGAGGAGGGCATGCTCGCGTCACAGTAAGCCGAAGAGGAGCACCTTCCCCGGGCACGGGCGGTGCCAAGCGGCCCCTAAGTTTAACCGAATGGAAGTTCCGGGGGAGGAGGGCGGGCGTGTGTCACAGTTAAGCCGAATTGGAGCACCTCTTCCGCCCGGGCACGAGCGGAGCGCGAGGCTGTCAGTTATGAATGAATAAATAAATAAAGAATGCCACCTTTCATTTCACAGGGCACACCGGACGGCGTACCAGCAGGTAAAAGTCGGAGTCATTAAATAAATACAAAAAGAATGGCTGGGGAATAAAAAAATAATACGTTTTAATAATAATTTGGTTTTTTTGTTATAAAATGAATTTCACTCTCTCTCTCCCCGTATATATATATATATATATATATATATATATATATATATATATTTATTATATATATTGTATATTTTTTTTAAGCATTTTTGAAGGTGCGCCGCTACTTCGCGGATTTTCAGTTTTCGCGGGTGGTCTCGGTCCCCATTAACCGCGATAACCGAGGGTTCACTGTACTCCATAAAATTTACAAAAAGCGAGGTGAAACACTCAATCAGGGCTGCTTTTTTGAACATTTCTCGAGGGCCATGGCGAGCCATTTCAAAAAAGCTGCACAACTAACGTATAAAATATTGATAAATTTGCTCGGCCTGATGTGTGTGTAAAGTTTCACGAGTTGTCGTTCATATTTAGAACCTCATAATCAGCGTTGTTTTATTGCCGAACAGTGCAATGCCACTCCCACAACTTTTCACGAAAAAGGACTAATTTCGTATTGTGACATCCTCATGGCCGAAACAGTCATCCGAGCATATATGAGGGCGACCTTGTTGAGTTGCACGGAGAAAAACATCCAAGAAAATAACTTGTATTAGCTTTTACCAGTTGGTGGCGCTACTACTACGATGAAAAATAAGTCGGTAGATGTCTTCAGGGCTGAAGTATCCTCAAATGTGTACAACTTCGAGAAGATAGGATCATCTGAGTCATGTTGCCGGAGCTTTTGTTGCCACAGAGTACAATCGGACTTTTCAGCACCGTAATAGCCACGCCTTTTGCCAAAACGTCACAAAATTCGGCAGAGAGTAAGATCATTGTCTTGAGTCTTTTCTGACTAATTTTCAGTCGGATTCGTCAAAAGGGCACCGTGCAGTACGTGAAAATTAAAATAAAAACAAATTTTTGATTCCACTTGGCGGCGCTGTGTGTATAACAAAATAATAACATTAAGATGTCTTCAGGTCGGGACGTTTTATTTACAGGTGAAGGTTTGGATTTTTAGGAGCATGTGCAGGGGAGTTATTAAGCATTCATTTATTTGTATTAGGTTCATTTTGTCTTCTTATTATTGATATTTGACTGATTCATTAAAAGCAGACAATTATGTTTTAGGTTAATTTTTTACCTGACATGTTTCGGCGAGACTTTTGCCTTCTTCAGAGTGTCGCATGATGGTGTCTTGAGACCCGTCTTTATCAGCTGATGTTCCATGAGGGTGTGACTTACCTGTCAAAAAAATGAAAAAATCAGAGCAGTAAAAGAACAAGCACAACATGAACATTACAAATCAGCAATCACTGACCACTGCAAAAGGGAAAACCACATCATGGACCGGGAGAAGGGCAGGGTCATCCGCACCGAAGAGAACAAACAACAGCGCTGGATCAGAGAGGCCATTGAGATCTGCAAGCGAGGCATAAAAACCATGAACAGAGACAAGGGAGCCTTCATCCTCTCTACCACCTGGAGCAGCATTTTGGCGGAGTGAACGGACAGCGGGGGGCGTGACTTGCCTTCATTCTTGTGACAGGTAAGTCACGCCCTCATGGAACATCAGCTGATAAAGACGGGCCACAAGACACCATCATGTGACACTCTGAAGAAGGCGAAAGACTTTCGTATTGTGACATCCTCAAGGCCTAAACACTCATCCGAGCAAATGTAAGGTAGATTTTGTTAACCTGCCCGGAGAAAAAAATCAACGAAAATAATTTGTATTTGTTTTAACCAGTTGGTGGCGCTACCACTGCGATCAAAAATAAGTTGGCAGCCTTCTTCAGGGCCTGAATATCCTCAAATGTGAAAAATTTCGAGAAGATGGATCATCTGAATCATTTTGCAGGAACTTTTGTTGCCACGGAGAATAATCAGACTCTGCGGCACCGTAATAGCCACGCCCTTCGAAGGAAAGTCACAAAAATAGGGATAGAGTAAGATCAATGTCTTGAGTCTTTTCTAGCCAATTTTCAATCAGATTCGTTAAAAGGGCACCGTGCAGTACGTCAAAATGTAAAAAATGATATTGATTGGCGCAAGGTGTATAACTGAATATAAACATATAGATGTCTTCAGGTACAGACTCTTTATGTACATGTGAAGTTTTGGATTTTTAGCAGCATGTGCAGGAGAGTTATTAAGCATTTTGTCCATTGCGGCGAAGGAAATCTTAAGTGAAAACTTTGATGACCCGCCCCCGTCATATAGTATTTCGGAAACAAAAAATTTTAGCCCCAGTGTTTGTCCCAGGTCTTCAGATGCTACAGACAGAATTTTAAGGCAATCAGATGAAGCCTTTAGGATCAGGGTGCAAAAGAATGACCCCTGTAAACATGCAAAAAAGGGCAAAAGTCGGACTTTCAAAAATTCATAACTCACTTCTTGTTCATATTAGACGTTAAAATATCAAATTTTTCGCCATGCCCGATGAGACTGCCAAGTTTGGTGAGTTTTTGTGCATGTTTCGGGGGTCAAAAATGCGATCGAACAATCCGAAAAATAATAATAATAATAATTTCTACAAAAACAATAGGGACTTCGCAGCGGTCGCTGCTCAGGCCCTAATAATAATAATAATAATAATAATAAAAGTAATAATATTTTCTACAAAAACAATAGGGACCTCGCCGCGGTCGCTGCTCGGGCCCCAATAATAATTTCTACACAAAGTCCATTGTGGTGACCCGCCCCCTTTTAAGTAAATTCAAAATGGCCGACTTCCTGTAAAACCTAGCTCATTGCTCCAAGAGACTTTTTTGTAGGTCTTGGTCTTATACATACAGTGAACCCTCGCTACTTCGCGGTTCACCTTTCGCGGGTTCAGTGCTTCGCGGGTCTAAAAAATATTCGGGGGCATTGTAGTTTCGCCGAGCGGCACGACGGGGCGCTGGAGCGGTTAGACGGCCGGCGTGCGCCGAAGAAGAGCGTGGGCGAAGAGGAGAGTGGACGAAGAAGAGCACGTTCCCCTGGACACGATCGGTGGCGACGTTTCGCGCGGTTCGGACCGTACCAGAGCTCCGGCCAGCGTGCGTGGCAGTTAAGCCGTAGAGGAGCACCTTCCCCGGGCACGGGCGGTGCCAAGCGGCCCCTAAGTTTAACCGAATGGAAGCTCCGGAGGAGGAGGGCATGCTCGCGTCACAGTAAGCCGAAGAGGAGAACCTTCCCCGGGCACGGGCGGTTCCAAGCGGCCCCTAAGTTTAACCGAATGGAAGCTCCGGAGGAGGAGGGCATGCTCGCGTCACAGTAAGCCGAAGAGGAGCACCTTCCCCGGGCACGGGCGGTTCCAAGCGGCCCCTAAGTTTAACCGAATGGAAGCTCCGGAGGAGGAGGGCATGCTCGCGTCACAGTAAGCCGAAGAGGAGCACCTTCCCCGGGCACGGGCGGTGCCAAGCGGCCCCTAAGTTTAACCGAATGGAAGCTCCGGGGGAGGAGGACGGGCGTGTGTCACAGTTAAGCCAAATTGGAGCACCTCTTCTGCCCGGGCACGAGCGGAGCGCGAGGCTGTCAGTTATGAATGAATAAATGAATAAATAAATAAAGAATGCCACCTTTCATTTCACAGGGCACACCGGACGGCGTACCAGCAGGTAAAAGTCGGAGTAATTAAATAAATACAAAAAGAATGGCTGGGGAATAAAAAAATAATACGTTTTAATAATAATTTGGTTTTTTTGTTATAACATGAATTTCACTCTCTCTTTCCCCGTATATATATATATATATATATATATATATATTTATATATTTATTATATATATTGTATATTTTTTTTAAGCATTTTTGAAGGTGCGCCGCTACTTCGCGGATTTTCAGTTTTCGCGGGTGGTCTCGGTCCCCATTAACCGCGATAACCGAGGGTTCACTGTACTCCATAAAATTTACAAAAAGCTAGGTGAAACACTCAACCAGAGCTGCTTTTTTTTAACATTTCTCGAGGGCCATGGCGAGCCATTTCAAAAAAGCTGCACAACTAACGTATAAAATATTGATAAATTTGCTCGGCCTCATGTGTGTGTAAAGTTTCACGAGTTGTCGTTCATATTTAGAACCTCATAATCAGCGTTGTTTTATTGCCGAACAGTGCAATGCCACTCCCACAACTTTTCACGAAAAAGGACTAATTTCGTATTGTGACATCCTCATGGCCGAAACAGTCATCCGAGCATATATGAGGGCGACCTTGTTGAGTTGCACGGAGAAAAACATCCAAGAAAATAACTTGTATTAGCTTTTACCAGTTGGTGGCGCTACTACTACGATGTAAAATAAGTTGGTAGATGTCTTCAGGGCTGAAGTATCCTCAAATGTGTACAACTTCGAGAAGATAGGATCATCTGAGTCATGTTGCCGGAGCTTTTGTTGCCACAGAGTACAATCGGACTTTTCAGCACCTTAATAGCCACGCCTTTTGCAAAAACGTCACAAAATTCGGCAGAGAGTAAGATCATTGTCTTGAGTCTTTTCTGACTAATTTTCAGTCGGATTCGTCAAAAGGGCACCGTGCAGTACGTGAAAATTAAAATTAAAAAAAATTTTTGATTCCACTTGGCGGCACTGTGTGTATAACAAAATAATAACATTAAGATGTCTTCAGGTCGGGACGTTTTATTTACAGGTGAAGGTTTGGATTTTTAGGAGCATGTGCAGGGGAGTTATTAAGCATTCATTTATTTGTATTAGGTTCATTTTGTCTTCTTATTATTGATATTTGACTGATTCATTAAAAGCAGACAATTATGTTTTAGGTTAATTTTTTACCTGACATGTTTCGGCGAGTCTTTCGCCTTCTTCAGAGTGTCGCATGATGGTGTCTTGAGACCCGTCTTTATCAGCTGATGTTCCATGAGGGTGTGACTTACCTGTCAAAAAAATGAAAAAATCAGAGCAGTAAAAGAACAAACACAACATGAACATTACAAATCAGCAATCACTGACCACTGCAAAAGGGAAAACCACATCATGGACCGGGAGAAGGGCAGGGTCATCCGCACAGAAGAGAACAAACAACAGCGCTGGATCAGAGAGGCCATTGAGATCTGCAAGCGAGGCATAAAAACCATGAACAGAGACAAGGGAGCCTTCATCCTCTCTACCACCTGGACCAGCATCTTGGCGGAGTGAACGGACAGCGGGGGGCGTGACTTGCCTTCATTCTTGTGACAGGTAAGTCACGCCCTCATGGAACATCAGCTGATAAAGACGGGTCACAAGACAGCATCATGTGACACTCTGAAGAAGGCGAAAGACTTTTGTATTGTGACATGCTCAAGGCCTAAACACTCATCCGAGCAAATATAAGGTAGATTTTGTTCACCTGCCCGGAGAAAAACATCAACGAAAATAATTTGTATTTGTTTTAACCAGTTGGTGGCGCTACCACTGCGATCAAAAATAAGTTGGCAGCCGTCTTCAGGGCCTGAATATCCTCAAATGTGAAAGATTTCCAGAAGATGGATCATCTGAATCATTTTGCAGGAACTTTTGTTGCCACGGAGAATAATCAGACTCTGCGGCACCGTAATAGCCACGCCCTTTGAAGGAAAGTCATAAAAATAGGGATAGAGTAAGATCAATGTCTTGAGTCTTTTCTAGCCAATTTTCAATCGGATTCGTTAAAAGGGCACCATGCAGTACGTCAAAATGTAAAAAATGATATTGATTGGCGCAAGGTGTATAACTGAATATAAACATATAGATGTCTTCAGGTACAGACTCTTTATGTACATGTGAAGTTTTGGATTTTTAGCAGCATGTGCAGGAGAGTTATTAAGCATTTTGTCCATTGCGGCGAAGGAAATCTTAAGTGAAAACTTTGAAGCCCCGCCCCCGTCATATAGTATTTCGGAAACAAAAAATTTTAGCCCCAGTGTTTGTCCCAGGTCTTCAGATGCTACAGACAGAATTTTAAGGCAATCAGATGAAGCCTTTAGGATCAGGGTGCAAAAGAATGACCCCTGTAAACATGCAAAAAAGGGCAAAAGTCGGACTTTCAAAAATTCATAACTCACTTCCTGTTCATATTAGACGTTAAAATATCAAATTTTTCGCCATGCCCGATGAGACTGCCAAGTTTGGTGAGTTTTTGTGCATGTTTCAGGGGTCAAAAATGCGATCGAACAATCGGAAAAATAATAATAATAATAATTTCTACAAAAACAATAGGGACCTCGCCGCGGTCGCTGCTCGGGCCCCAATAATAATTTCTACACAAAGTCCATTGTGGTGACCCGCCCCCTTTTAAGTAAATTCAAAATGGCCGACTTCCTGTAAAACCTAGCTCATTGCTCCAAGAGACTTTTTTGTAGGTCTTGGTCTTATACATACAGTGAACCCTCGCTACTTCGCGGTTCACCTTTCGCGGGTTCAGTGCTTCGCGGGTCTAAAAAATATTCGGGGGCATTGTAGTTTTGCCGAGCGGCACGACGCGGCGCTGGAGCGGTTAGACGGCCGGCGTGCGCCGAAGAAGAGCGTGGGCGAAGAGGAGAGTGGACGAAGAAGAGCACGTTCCCCCGGACACGATCGGTGGCGACGTTTCGCGCGGTTCGGACCGTACCAGAGCTCCGGCCGGCGTGCGTGGCAGTTAAGCCGTAGAGGAGCACCTTCCCCGGGCACGGGCGGTTCCAAGCGGCCCCTAAGTTTAACCGAATGGAAGCTCCGGAGGAGGAGGGCATGCTCGCGTCACAGTAAGCCGAAGAGGAGCACCTTCCCCGGGCACGGGCGGTGCCAAGCGGCCCCTAAGTTTAACCGAATGGAAGCTCCGGGGGAGGAGGGCGGGCGTGTGTCACAGTTAAGCCAAATTGGAGCACCTCTTCTACCCGGGCACGAGCGGAGCGCGAGGCTGTCAGTTATGAATGAATAAATGAATAAATAAATAAAGAATGCCACCTTTCATTTCACAGGGCAAACCGGACGGCGTACCAGCAGGTAAAAGTCGGAGTAATTAAATAAATACTAAAAGAATGGCTGGGGAATAAAAAAATAATACGTTTTAATAATAATTTGGTTTTTTTGTTATAACATGAATTTCACTCTCTCTCTCCCCGTATATATATATATATATATATATATATATATATATATATATATATATATATATATATATATATATATATTTATTATATATATTGTATATTTTTTTTAAGCATTTTTGAAGGTGCGCCGCTACTTCGCGGATTTTCAGTTTTCGCGGGTGGTCTCGGTCCCCATTAACCGCGATAACCGAGGGTTCACTGTACTCCATAAAATTTACAAAAAGCGAGGTGAAACACTCAACCAGAGCTGCTTTTTTTAACATTTCTCGAGGGCCATGGCGAGCCATTTCAAAAAAGCTGCACAACTAACGTATAAAATATTGATAAATTTGCTCGGCCTGATGTGTGTGTAAAGTTTTACGAGTTGTCGTTCATATTTAGAACCTCATAATCAGCTTTGTTTTATTGCCGAACAGTGCAATGCCACTCCCACAACTTTTCACGAAAAAGGACGAATTTCGTATTGTGACATCCTCATGGCCGAAACAGTCATCCGAGCATATATGAGGGCGACCTTGTTGAGTTGCACGGAGAAAAACATCCAAGAAAATAACTTGTATTAGCTTTTACCAGTTGGTGGCGCTACTACTACGATGTAAAATAAGTCGGTAGCTGTCTTCAGGGCTGAAGTATCCTCAAATGTGTACAACTTCGAGAAGATAGGATCATCTGAGTCATGTTGCCGGAGCTTTTGTTGCCACAGAGTACAATCGGACTTTTCAGCACCTTCATAGCCACGCCTTTTGCCAAAACGTCACAAAATTCGGCAGAGAGTAAGATCATTGTCTTGAGTCTTTTCTGACTAATTTTCACTCGGATTCGTCAAAAGGGCACCGTGCAGTACGTGAAAATTAAAATAAAAACAAATTTTTGATTCCACTTGGCGGCACTGTGTGTATAACAAAATAATAACATTACGATGTCTTCAGGTCGGGACGTTTTATTTACAGGTGAAGGTTTGGATTTTTAGGAGCATCTGCAGGGGAGTTATTAAGCATTCATTTATTTGTATTAGGTTCATTTTGTCTTCTTATTATTGATATTTGACTGATTCATTAAAAGCAGACAATTATGTTTTAGGTTAATTTTTTACCTGACATGTTTCGGCGAGTCTTTCGCCTTCTTCAGAGTGTCGCATTATGGTGTCTTGAGCTGATGTTCCATGAGGGTGTGACTTACCTGTCAAAAAAATGAAAAAAATCAGAGCAGTAAAAGAACAAGCACAACATGAACATTACAAATCAGCAATCACTGACCACTGCAAAAGGGAAAACCACATCATGGACCGGGAGAAGGGCAGGGTCATCCGCACAGAAGAGAACAAACAACAGCGCTGGATCAGAGAGGCCATTGAGATCTGCAAGCGAGGCATAAAAACCATGAACAGAGACAAGGGAGCCTTCATCCTCTCTACCACCTGGACCAGCATCTTGGCGGAGTGAACGGACAGCGGGGGGCGTGACTTGCCTTCATTCTTGTGACAGGTAAGTCACGCCCTCATGGAACATCAGCTGATAAAGACGGGTCACAAGACAGCATCATGTGACACTCTGAAGAAGGCGAAAGACTTTCGTATTGTGACATGCTCAAGGCCTAAACACTCATCCGAGCAAATATAAGGTAGATTTTGTTCACAAGCCCGGAGAAAAACATCAACGAAAATAATTTGTATTTGTTTTAACCAGTTGGTGGCGCTACCACTGCGATCAAAAATAAGTTGGCAGCCGTCTTCAGGGCCTGAATATCCTCAAATGTGAAAAATTTCGAGAAGATGGATCATCTGAATCATTTTGCAGGAACTTTTGTTGCCACAGAGAATAATCAGACTCTGCGGCACCGTAATAGCCACGCCCTTCGAAGGAAAGTCACAAAAATAGGGATAGAGTAAGATCAATGTCTTGAGTCTTTTCTAGCCAATTTTCAATCAGATTCGTTAAAAGGGCACCGTGCAGTACGTCAAAATGTAAAAAATGATATTGATTGGCGCAAGGTGTATAACTGAATATAAACATATAGATGTCTTCAGGTACAGACTTTTTATGTACATGTGAAGTTTTGGATTTTTAGCAGCATGTGCAGGAGAGTTATTAAGCATTTTGTCCATTGCGGCGAAGGAAATCTTAAGTGAAAACTTTGAAGCCCCGCCCCCGTCATATAGTATTTCGGAAACAAAAAATTTTAGCCCCAGTGTTTGTCCCAGGTCTTCAGATGCTACAGACAGAATTTTAAGGCAATCAGATGAAGCCTTTAGGATCAGGGTGCAAAAGAATGACCCCTGTAAACATGCAAAAAAGGGCAAAAGTCGGACTTTCAAAAATTCATAACTCACTTCCTGTTCATATTAGACGTTAAAATATCAAATTTTTCGCCATGCCCGATGAGACTGCCAAGTTTGGTGAGTTTTTGTGCATGTTTCGGGGGTCAAAAATGCGATCGAACAATCGGAAAAATAATAATAATAATAATTTCTACAAAAACAATAGGGACTTCGCAGCGGTCGCTGCTCAGGCCCTAATAATAATAATAATAATATTAATAATAATAAAAGTAATAATATTTTCTACAAAAACAATAGGGACCTCGCAGCCGTCGCAGCTCGGGCCCTAATAACAATTTCTAGAAAAACAATAGGGACCTCGCAGCGGTCACTGCTCGGGCCCTAATAATAATAATAATAAAAATAATAATAATTTCCACAAAAACAATGGGGACCTCGTAGCGGTCGCTGCTCAGGCCCTAATAATAATTTCTACAAAAACAATAGGGACCTCGCCGCCGTCGCTGCTCGGGCCCCAATAATAATTTCTACACAAAGTCCATTGTGGTGACCCGCCCCCTTTTAAGTAAATTCAAAATGGCCGACTTCCTGTAAAACCTAGCTCATTGCTCCAAGAGACTTTTTTGTAGGTCTTGGTCTTATACATACAGTGAACCCTCGCTACTTCGCGGTTCACCTTTCGCGGGTTCAGTGCTTCGCGGGTCTAAAAAATATTCGGGGGCATTGTAGTTTCGCCGAGCGGCACGACGGGGCGCTGGAGCGGTTAGACGGCCGGCGTGCGCCGAAGAAGAGCGTGGGCGAAGAGGAGAGTGGACGAAGAAGAGCACGTTCTCCCGGACACGATCGGTGGCGACGTTTCGCGCGGTTCGGACCGTACCAGAGCTCCGGCCGGCGTGCGTGGCAGTTAAGCCGTAGAGGAGCACCTTCCCCGGGCACGGGCGGTGCCAAGCGGCCCCTAAGTTTAACCGAATGGAAGCTCCGGAGGAGGAGGGCATGCTCGCGTCACAGTAAGCCGAAGAGGAGCACCTTCCCCGGGCACGGGCGGTTCCAAGCGGCCCCTAAGTTTAACCGAATGGAAGCTCCGGAGGAGGAGGGCATGCTCGCGTCACAGTAAGCCGAAGAGGAGCACCTTCCCCGGGCACGGGCGGTTCCAAGCGGCCCCTAAGTTTAACTGAATGGAAGCTCCGGAGGAGGAGGGCATGCTCGCGTCACAGTAAGCCGAAGAGGAGCACCTTCCCCGGGCACGGGCGGTGCCAAGCGGCCCCTAAGTTTAACCGAATGGAAGTTCCGGGGGAGGAGGGCGGGCGTGTGTCACAGTTAAGCCGAATTGGAGCACCTCTTCCGCCCGGGCACGAGCGGAGCGCGAGGCTGTCAGTTATGAATGAATAAATGAATAAATAAATAAAGAATGCCACCTTTCATTTCACAGGGCACACCGGACGGCGTACCAGCAGGTAAAAGTCGGAGTAATTAAATAAATACAAAAAGAATGGCTGGGGAATAAAAAAATAATACGTTTTAATAATAATTTGGTTTTTTTGTTATAAAATGAATTTCACTCTCTCTCTCCCCGTATATATATATATATATATATATATATATATATATATATATATATATATATTTATTATATATATTGTATATTTTTTTTAAGCATTTTTGAAGGTGCGCCGCTACTTCGCGGATTTTCAGTTTTCGCGGGTGGTCTCGGTCCCCATTAACCGCGATAACCGAGGGTTCACTGTACTCCATAAGATTTACAAAAAGCGAGGTGAAACACTCAATCAGGGCTGCTTTTTTTAACATTTCTCGAGGGCCATGGCGAGCCATTTCAAAAAAGCTGCACAACTAACGTATAAAATATTGATAAATTTGCTCGGCCTGATGTGTGTGTAAAGTTTCACGAGTTGTCGTTCATATTTAGAACCTCATAATCAGCGTTGTTTTATTGCCGAACAGTGCAATGCCACTCCCACAACTTTTCACGAAAAAGGACTAATTTCGTGTTGTGACATCCTCATGGCCGAAACAGTCATCCGAGCATATATGAAGGCGACCTTGTTGAGTTGCACAGAGAAAAACATCCAAGAAAATAACTTGTATTAGCTTTTACCAGTTGGTGGCGCTACTACTACGATGAAAAATAAGTCGGTAGATGTCTTCAGGGCTGAAGTATCCTCAAATGTGTACAACTTCGAGAAGATAGGATCATCTGAGTCATGTTGCCGGAGCTTTTGTTGCCACAGAGTACAATCGGACTTTTCAGCACCTTAATAGCCACGCCTTTTGCCAAAACGTCACAAAATTCGGCAGAGAGTAAGATCATTGTCTTGAGTCTTTTCTGACTAATTTTCAGTCGGATTCGTCAAAAGGGCACCGTGCAGTACGTGAAAATTAAAATAAAAACAAATTTTTGATTCCACTTGGCGGCGCTGTGTGTATAACAAAATAATAACATTAAGATGTCTTCAGGTCGGGACGTTTTATTTACAGGTGAAGGTTTGGATTTTTAGGAGCATGTGCAGGGGAGTTATTAAGCATTCATTTATTTGTATTAGGTTCATTTTGTCTTCTTATTATTGATATTTGACTGATTCATTAAAAGCAGACAATTATGTTTTAGGTTAATTTTTTACCTGACATGTTTCGGCGAGTCTTTTGCCTTCTTCAGAGTGTCGCATGATGGTGTCTTGAGACCCGTCTTTATCAGCTGATGTTCCATGAGGGTGTGACTTACCTGTCAAAAAAATGAAAAAATCAGAGCAGTAAAAGAACAAGCACAACATGAACATTACAAATCAGCAATCACTGACCACTGCAAAAGGGAAAACCACATCATGGACCGGGAGAAGGGCAGGGTCATCCGCACCGAAGAGAACAAACAACAGCGCTGGATCAGAGAGGCCATTGAGATCTGCAAGCGAGGCATAAAAACCATGAACAGAGACAAGGGAGCCTTCATCCTCTCTACCACCTGGAGCAGCATTTTGGCGGAGTGAACGGACAGCGGGGGGCGTGACTTGCCTTCATTCTTGTGACAGGTAAGTCACGCCCTCATGGAACATCAGCTGATAAAGACGGGCCACAAGACACCATCATGTGACACTCTGAAGAAGGCGAAAGACTTTCGTATTGTGACATCCTCAAGGCCTAAACACTCATCCGAGCAAATGTAAGGTAGATTTTGTTAACCTGCCCGGAGAAAAAAATCAACGAAAATAATTTGTATTTGTTTTAACCAGTTGGTGGCGCTACCACTGCGATCAAAAATAAGTTGGCAGCCGTCTTCAGGGCCTGAATATCCTCAAATGTGAAAAATTTCGAGAAGATGGATCATCTGAATCATTTTGCAGGAACTTTTGTTGCCACGGAGAATAATCAGACTCTGCGGCACCGTAATAGCCACGCCCTTCGAAGGAAAGTCACAAAAATAGGGATAGAGTAAGATCAATGTCTTGAGTCTTTTCTAGCCAATTTTCAATCAGATTCGTTAAAAGGGCACCGTGCAGTACGTCAAAATGTAAAAAATGATATTGATTGGCGCAAGGTGTATAAATGAATATAAATATATAGATGTCTTCAGGTACAGACTCTTTATGTACATGTGAAGTTTTCTGATTTTTAGCAGCATGTGCAGGAGAGTTATTAAGCATTTTGTCCATTGCGGCGAAGGAAATCTTAAGTGAAAACTTTGATGCCTCGCCCCCGTCATATAGTATTTCGGAAACAAAAAATTTTAGCCCCAGTGTTTGTGCCAGGTCTTCAGATGCTACAGACAGAATTTTAAGGCAATCAGATGAAGCCTTTAGGATCAGGGTGCAAAAGAATGACCCCTGTAAACATGCAAAAAAGGGCAAAAGTCGGACTTTCAAAAATTCATAACTCACTTCCTGTTCATATTAGACGTTAAAATATCAAATTTTTCGCCATGCCCGATGAGACTGCCAAGTTTGGTGAGTTTTTGTGCATGTTTCGGGGGTCAAAAATGCGATCGAACAATCGGAAAAATAATAATAATAATAATTTCTACAAAAACAATAGGGACTTCGCAGCGGTCGCTGCTCAGGCCCTAATAATAATAATAATAATAATAATAAAAGTAATAATATTTTCTACAAAAACAATAGGGACCTCGCCGCGGTCGCTGCTCGGGCCCCAATAATAATTTCTACACAAAGTCCATTGTGGTGACCCGCCCCCTTTTAAGTAAATTCAAAATGGCCGACTTCCTGTAAAACCTAGCTCATTGCTCCAATAGACTTTTTTGTAGGTCTTGGTCTTATACATACAGTGAACCCTCGCTACTTCGCGGTTCACCTTTCGCGGGTTCAGTGCTTCGCGGGTCTAAAAAATATTCGGGGGCATTGTAGTTTCGCCGAGCGGCACGACGGGGCGCTGGAGCGGTTAGACGGCCGGCGTGCGCCGAAGAAGAGCGTGGGCGAAGAGGAGAGTGGACGAAGAAGAGCACGTTCCCCCGGACACGATCGGTGGCGACGTTTCGCGCGGTTCGGACCGTACCAGAGCTCCGGCCAGCGTGCGTGGCAGTTAAGCCGTAGAGGAGCACCTTCCCCGGGCACGGGCGGTGCCAAGCGGCCCCTAAGTTTAACCGAATGGAAGCTCCGGAGGAGGAGGACATGCTCGCGTCACAGTAAGCCGAAGAGGAGCACCTTCCCCGGGCACGGGCGGTTCCAAGCGGCCCCTAAGTTTAACCGAATGGAAGCTCCGGAGGAGGAGGGCATGCTCGCGTCACAGTAAGCCGAAGAGGAGCACCTTCCCCGGGCACGGGCGGTGCCAAGCGGCCCCTAAGTTTAACCGAATGGAAGCTCCGGGGGAGGAGGACGGGCGTGTGTCACAGTTAAGCCAAATTGGAGCACCTCTTCTGCCCGGGCACGAGCGGAGCGCGAGGCTGTCAGTTATGAATGAATAAATGAATAAATAAATAAAGAATGCCACCTTTCATTTCACAGGGCACACCGGACGGCGTACCAGCAGGTAAAAGTCGGAGTAATTAAATAAATACAAAAAGAATGGCTGGGGAATAAAAAAATAATACGTTTTAATAATAATTTGTTTTTTTTTTTATAACATGAATTTCACTCTCTCTCTCCCCGTATATATATATATATATATATATATATATATTTATATATTTATTATATATATTGTATATTTTTTTTAAGCATTTTTGAAGGTGCGCCGCTACTTCGCGGATTTTCAGTTTTCGCGGATGGTCTCGGTCCCCATTAACCGCGATAACAGAGAGTTCACTGTACTCCATAAAATTTACAAAAAGCGAGGTGAAACATTCAACCAGAGCTGCTTTTTTTTAACATTTCTCGAGGGCCATGGCGAGCCATTTCAAAAAAGCTGCACAACTAACGTATAAAATATTGATAAATTTGCTCGGCCTGATGTGTGTGTAAAGTTTTACGAGTTGTCGTTCATATTTAGAACCTCATAATCAGCTTTGTTTTATTGCCGAACAGTGCAATGCCACTCCCACAACTTTTCACGAAAAATCACGAATTTCGTATTGTGACATCCTCATGGCCGAAACAGTCATCCGAGCATATATGAGGGCGACCTTGTTGAGTTGCACGGAGAAAAACATCCAAGAAAATAACTTGTATTAGCGTTTACCAGTTGGTGGCGCTACTACTACGATGTAAAATAAGTTGGTAGATGTCTTCAGGGCTGAAGTATCCTCAAATGTGTACAACTTCGAAAAGATAGGATCATCTGAGTCATGTTGCCGGAGCTTTTGTTGCCACAGAGTACAATCGGACTTTTCAGCACCTTAATAGCCACGCCTTTTGCCAAAACGTCACAAAATTCGGCAGAGAGTAAGATCATTGTCTTGAGTCTTTTCTGACTAATTTTCAGTCGGATTCGTCAAAAGGGCACCGTGCAGTACGTGAAAATTAAAATAAAAACAAATTTTTGATTCCACTTGGCGGCACTGTGTGTATAACAAAATAATAACATTAAGATGTCTTCAGGTCGGGACGTTTTATTTACAGGTGAAGGTTTGGATTTTTAGGAGCATGTGCAGGGGAGTTATTAAGCATTCATTTATTTGTATTAGGTTCATTTTGTCTTCTTATTATTGATATTTGACTGATTCATTAAAAGCAGACAATTATGTTTTAGGTTAATTTTTTACCTGACATGTTTCGGCGAGTCTTTCGCCTTCTTCAGAGTGTCGCATGATGGTGTCTTGAGACCCGTCTTTATCAGCTGATGTTCCATGAGGGTGTGACATACCTGTCAAAAAAATGAAAAAATCAGAGCAGTAAAAGAACAAGCACAACATGAACATTACAAATCAGCAATCACTGACCACTGCAAAAGGGAAAACCACATCATGGACCGGGAGAAGGGCAGGGTCATCCGCACAGAAGAGAACAAACAACAGCGCTGGATCAGAGAGGCCATTGAGATCTGCAAGCGAGGCATAAAAACCATGAACAGAGACAAGGGAGCCTTCATCCTCTCTACCACCTGGACCAGCATCTTGGCGGAGTGAACGGACAGCGGGGGGCGTGACTTGCCTTCATTCTTGTGACAGGTAAGTCACGCCCTCATGGAACATCAGCTGATAAAGACGGGTCACAAGACACCATCATGTGACACTCTGAAGAAGGCGAAAGACTTTCGTATTGTGACATGCTCAAGGCCTAAACACTCATCCGAGCAAATATAAGGTAGATTTTGTTAACCTGCCCGGAGAAAAACATCAACGAAAATAATTTGTATTTGTTTTAACCAGTTGGTGGCGCTACCACTGCGATCAAAAATAAGTTGGCAGCCGTCTTCAGGGCCTGAATATCCTCAAATGTGAAAGATTTCCAGAAGATGGATCATCTGAATCATTTTGCAGGAACTTTTGTTGCCACGGAGAATAATCAGACTCTGCGGCACCGTAATAGCCACGCCCTTTGAAGGAAAGTCATAAAAATAGGGATAGAGTAAGATCAATGTCTTGAGTCTTTTCTAGCCAATTTTCAGTCGGATTCGTTAAAAGGGCACCGTGCAGTACGTCAAAATGTAAACATTTATATTGATTGGCGCAAGGTGTATAACTGAATATAAACATATAGATGTCTTCAGGTACCGACTCTTTATGTACATGTGAAGTTTTGGATTTTTAGCAGCACGTGCAGGAGAGTTATTAAGCATTTTGTCCATTGCGGCGAAGGAAATCTTAAGTGAAAACTTTGAAGCCCCGCCCCCGTCATATAGTATTTCGGAAACAAAAAATTTTAGCCCCAGTGTTTGTCCCAGGTCTTAAGATGCTCCAGACAGAACTTTAAGGCAATCAGATGAAGCCTTTAGGATCAGGGTGCAAAAGAATGACCCCTGTAAACATGCAAAAAAGGGCAAAAGTCGGACTTTCAAAAATTCATAACTCACTTCCTGTTCATATTAGACGTTAAAAAATATCAAATTTTTCGCCATGCCCGATGAGACTGCCAAGTTTGGTGAGTTTTTGTGCATGTTTCGGGGGTCAAAAATGCGATCGAACAATCGGAAAAATAATAATAATAATAATTTCTACAAAAACAATAGGGACTTCGCAGCGGTCGCTGCTCAGGCCCTAATAATAATAATAACAATAATAATAAAAGTAATAATATTTTCTACAAAAACAATAGGGACCTCGCCGCGGTCGCTGCTCGGGCCCCAATAATAATTTCTACACAAAGTCCATTGTGGAGACCCGCCCCCTTTTAAGTAAATTCAAAATGGCCGACTTCCTGTAAAACCTAGCTCATTGCTCCAAGAGACTTTTTTGTAGGTCTTGGTCTTATACATACAGTGAACCCTCGCTACTTCGAGGTTCACCTTTCGCGGGTTCAGTGCTTCGCGGGTCTAAAAAATATTCGGGGGCATTGTAGTTTCGCCGAGCGGCACGACGGGGCGCTGGAGCGGTTAGACGGCCGGCGTGCGCCGAAGAAGAGCGTGGGCGAAGAGGAGAGTGGACGAAGAAGAGCACGTTCCCCCGGACACGATCGGTGGCGACGTTTCGCGCGGTTCGGACCGTACCAGAGCTCCGGCCGGCGTGCGTGGCAGTTAAGCCGTAGAGGAGCACCTTCCCCGGGCACGGGCGGTTCCAAGCGGCCCCTGAGTTTAACCGAATGGAAGCTCCGGAGGAGGAGGGCATGCTCGCGTCACAGTAAGCCGAAGAGGAGCACCTTCCCCGGGCACGGGCGGTTCCAAGCGGCCCCTAAGTTTAACCGAATGGAAGCTCCGGAGGAGGAGGGCATGCTCGCGTCACAGTAAGCCGAAGAGGAGCACCTTCCCCGGGCACGGGCGGTGCCAAGCGGCCCCTAAGTTTAACCGAATGGAAGCTCCGGGGGAGGAGGGCGGGCGTGTGTCACAGTTAAGCCGAATTGGAGCACCTCTTCTGCCGGGCACAAGCGGAGCGCGAGGCTGTCAGTTATGAATGAATAAATGAATAAATAAATAAAGAATGCCACCTTTCATTTCACAGGGCACACCGGACGGCGTACCAGCAGGTAAAAGTCGGAGTAATTAAATAAATACAAAAAGAATGGTTGGGGAATAAAAAAAATAATAAGTTTTAATAATAATTTGTTTTTTTTGTTATAACATGAATTTCACTCTCTCTCTCTCTCTCTCCCCCCGTATATATATATATATATATATATATATATATATATATATATATATATATATATATTTATATATTTATTATATATATTGTATATTTTTTTTAAGCATTTTTGAAGGTGCGCCGCTACTTCGCGGATTTTCAGTTTTCGCGGGTGGTCTCGGTCCCCATTAACCGCGATAACCGAGGGTTCACTGTACTCCATAAAATTTACAAAAAGCGAGGTGAAACACTCAACCAGGGCTGCTTTTTTGAACATTTCTCGAGGGCCATGGCGAGCCATTTCAAAAAAGCTGCACAACTAACGTATAAAATATTGATAAATTTGCTCGGCCTGATGTGTGTGTAAAGTTTCACGAGTTGTCGTTCATATTTAGAACCTCATAATCAGCTTTGTTTTATTGCCGAACAGTGCAATGCCACTCCCACAACTTTTCATGAAAAAGGACGAATTTCGTATTGTGACATCCTCATGGCCGAAACAGTCATCCGAGCATATATGAGGGCGACCTTGTTGAGTTGCACGGAGAAAAACATCCAAGAAAATAACTTGTATTAGCTTTTACCAGTTGGGGGCGCTACTACTACGATGAAAAATAAGTTGGTAGATGTCTTCAGGGCTGAAGTATCCTCAAATGTGTGCAACTTCGAGAAGATAGGATCATCTGAGTCATGTTGCTGGAGCTTTTGTTGCCACAGAGTACAATCGGACTTTTCAGCACCGTAATAGCCACGCCTTTTGCCAAAACGTCACAAAATTCGGCAGAGAGTAAGATCATTGTCTTGAGTCTTTTCTGACTAATTTTCAGTCGGATTCGTCGAAAGGGCACCGTGCAGTACGTGAAAATTAAAATAAAAACAAATTTTTGATTCCACTTGGCGGCACTGTGTGTATAACAAAATAATAACATTAAGATGTCTTCAGGTCGGGACGTTTTATTTACAGGTGAAGGTTTGGATTTTTAGGAGCATGTGCAGGGGAGTTATTAAGCATTCATTTATTTGTATTAGGTTCATTTTGTCTTCTTATTATTGATATTTGACTGATTCATTAAAAGCAGACAATTATGTTTTAGGTTAATTTTTTACCTGACATGTTTCGGCGAGTCTTTCGCCTACTTCAGAGTGTCGCATGATGGTGTCTTGAGCTGATGTTCCATGAGGGTGTGACTTACCTGTCAAAAAAATGAAAAAAAATCAGAGCAGTAAAAGAACAAGCACAACATGAACATTACAAATCAGCAATCACTGACCACTGCAAAAGGGAAAACCACATCATGGACCGGGAGAAGGGCAGGGTCATCCGCACAGAAGAGAACAAACAACAGCGCTGGATCAGAGAGGCCATTGAGATCTGCAAGCGAGGCATAAAAACCATGAACAGAGACAAGGGAGCCTTCATCCTCTCTACCACCTGGACCAGCATCTTGGCGGAGTGAACGGACAGCGGGGGGCGTGACTTGCCTTCATTCTTGTGACAGGTAAGTCACGCCCTCATGGAACATCAGCTGATAAAGGCGGGTCACAAGACACCATCATGTGACACTCTGAAGAAGGCGAAAGACTTTCGTATTGTGACATGCTCAAGGCCTAAACACTCATCCGAGCAAATATAAGGTAGATTTTGTTAACATGCCCGGAGAAAAACATCAACGAAAATAATTTATATTTGTTTTAACCAGTTGGTGGCGCTACCACTGCGATCAAAAATAAGTTGGCAGCCGTCTTCAGGGCCTGAATATCCTCAAATGTGAAAAATTTCGAGAAGATGGATCATCTGAATCATTTTGCAGGAACTTTTGTTGCCACGGAGAATAATCAGACTCTGCGGCACCGTAATAGCCACGCCCTTCGAAGGAAAGTCACAAAAATAGGGATAGAGTAAGATCAATGTCTTGAGTCTTTTCTAGCCAATTTTCAATCAGATTCGTTAAAAGGGCACCGTGCAGTACGTCAAAATGTATAAAATGATATTGATTGGCGCAAGGTGTATAACTGAATATAAACATATAGATGTCTTCAGGTACAGACTCTTTATGTACATGTGAAGTTTTGGATTTTTAGCAGCATGTGCAGGAGAGTTATTAAGCATTTTGTCCATTGCGGCGAAGGAAATCTTAAGTGAAAACTTTGATGCCCCGCCCCCGTCATATAGTATTTCGGAAACAAAAAATTTTAGCCCCAGTGTTTGTCCCAGGTCTTCAGATGCTACAGACAGAATTTTAAGGCAATCAGATGAAGCCTTTAGGATCAGGGTGCAAAAGAATGACCCCTGTAAACATGCAAAAAAGGGCAAAAGTCGGACTTTCAAAAATTCATAACTCACTTCCTGTTCATATTAGACGTTAAAATATCAAATTTTTCGCCATGCCCGATGAGACTGCCAGGTTTGGTGAGTTTTTGTGCATGTTTCGGGGGTCAAAAATGCGATCGAACAATCGGAAAAATAATAATAATAATTTCTACAAAAACAATAGGGACTTCGCAGCGGTCGCTGCTCAGGCCCTAATAATAATAATAATAATAATAATAAAAGTAATAATATTTTCTACAAAAACAATAGGGACCTCGCCGCGGTCGCTGCTCGGGCCCCAATAATAATTTCTACACAAAGTCCATTGTGGTGACCCGCCCCCTTTTAAGTAAATTCAAAATGGCCGACTTCCTGTAAAACCTAGCTCATTGCTCCAAGAGACTTTTTTGTAGGTCTTGGTCTTATACATACAGTGAACCCTCGCTACTTCGCGGTTCACCTTTCGCAGGTTCAGTGCTTCGCGGGTCTAAAAAATATTCGGGGGCATTGTAGTTTCGCCGAGCGGCACGACGGGGCGCTGGAGCGGTTAGACGGCCGGCGTGCGCCGAAGAAGAGCGTGGGCGAAGAGGAGAGTGGACGAAGAAGAGCACGTTCCCCCGGACACGATCGGTGGCGACGTTTCGCGCGGTTCGGACCGTACCAGAGCTCCGGCCAGCGTGCGTGGCAGTTAAGCCGTAGAGGAGCACCTTCCCCGGGCACGGGCGGTGCCAAGCGGCCCCTAAGTTTAACCGAATGGAAGCTCCGGAGGAGGAGGGCATGCTCGCGTCACAGTAAGCCGAAGAGGAGCACCTTCCCCGGGCACGGGCGGTTCCAAGCGGCCCCTAAGTTTAACCGAATGGAAGCTCCGGAGGAGGAGGGCATGCTCGCGTCACAGTAAGCCGAAGAGGAGCACCTTCCCCGGGCACGGGCGGTGCCAAGCGGCCCCTAAGTTTAACCGAATGGAAGCTCCGGACGGAGGAGGACGGGCGTGTGTCACAGTTAAGCCAAATTGGAGCACCTCTTCTGCCCGGGCACGAGCGGAGCGCGAGGCTGTCAGTTATGAATGAATAAATGAATAAATAAATAAAGAATGCCACCTTTCATTTCACAGGGCACACCGGACGGCGTACCAGCAGGTAAAAGTCGGAGTAATTAAATAAATACAAAAAGAATGGCTGGGGAATAAAAAAATAATACGTTTTAATAATAATTTGTTTTTTTTGTTATAACATGAATTTCACTCTCTCTCTCCCCGTATATATATATATATATATATATATATATATATATATATATATATATATATATATATATATATATATATATATATATATTTATTATATATATTGTATATTTTTTTTAAGCATTTTTGAAGGTGCGCCGCTACTTCGCGGATTTTCAGTTTTCGCGGGTGGTCTCGGTCCCCATTAACCGCGATAACCGAGGGTTCACTGTACTCCATAAAATTTACAAAAAGCGAGGTGAAACACTCAACCAGAGCTGCTTTTTTTTAACATTTCTCGAGGGCCATGGCGAGCCATTTCAAAAAAGCTGCACAACTAACGTATAAAATATTGATAAATTTGCTCGGCCTGATGTGTGTGTAAAGTTTTACGAGTTGTCGTTCATATTTAGAACCTCATAATCAGCTTTGTTTTATTGCTGAACAGTGCAATGCCACTCCCACAACTTTTCACGAAAAATCACGAATTTCGTATTGTGACATCCTCATGGCCGAAACAGTCATCCGAGCATATATGAGGGTGACCTTGTTGAGTTGCACGGAGAAAAACATCCAAGAAAATAACTTGTATTAGCTTTTACCAGTTGGTGGCGCTACTACTACGATGTAAAATAAGTTGGTAGATGACTTCAGGGCTGAAGTATCCTCAAATGTGTACAACTTCGAGAAGATAGCATCATCTGAGTCATGTTGCCGGAGCTTTTGTTGCCACAGAGTACAATCGGACTTTTCAGCACCTTAATAGCCACGCCTTTTGCCAAAACGTCACAAAATTCGGCAGAGAGTAAGATCATTGTCTTAAGTCTTTTCTGACTAATTTTCAGTCGGATTCGTCAAAAGGGCACCATGCAGTACGTGAAAATTAAAATAAAAACAAATTTTTGATTCCACTTGGCGGCACTGTGTATATAACAAAATAATAACATTAAGATGTCTTCAGGTCGGGACGTTTTATTTACAGGTGAAGGTTTGGATTTTTAGGAGCATGTGCAGGGGAGTTATTAAGCATTCATTTATTTGTATTAGGTTCATTTTGTCTTCTTATTATTGATATTTGACTGATTCATTAAAAGCAGACAATTATGTTTTAGGTTAATTTTTTACCTGACATGTTTCGGCGAGTCTTTCGCCTTCTTCAGAGTGTCGCATGATGGTGTCTTGAGCTGATGTTCCATGAGGGTGTGACTTACCTGTCAAAAAAATGAAAAAATCAGAGCAGTAAAAGAACAAGCACAACATGAACATTACAAATCAGCAATCACTGACCACTGCAAAAGGGAAAACCACATCATGGACCGGGAGAAGGGCAGGGTCATCCGCACAGAAGAGAACAAACAACAGCGCTGGATCAGAGAGGCCATTGAGATCTGCAAGCGAGGCATAAAAACCATGAACAGAGACAAGGGAGCCTTCATCCTCTCTACCACCTGGACCAGCATCTTGGCGGAGTGAACGGACAGCGGGGGGCGTGACTTGCCTTCATTCTTGTGACAGGTAAGTCACGCCCTCATGGAACATCAGCTGATAAAGACGGGTCACAAGACACCATCATGTGACACTCTGAAGAAGGCGAAAGACTTTCGTATTGTGACATCCTCAAGGCCTAAACACTCATCCGAGCAAATGTAAGGTAGATTTTGTTAACCTGCCCGGAGAAAAACATCAACGAAAATAATTTGTATTTGTTTTAACCAGTTGGTGGCGCTACCACTGCGATCAAAAATAAGTTGGCAGCCGTCTTCAGGGCCTGAATATCCTCAAATGTGAAAGATTTCCAGAAGATGGATCATCTGAATCATTTTGCAGGAACTTTTGTTGCCACGGAGAATAATCAGACTCTGCGGCACCGTAATAGCCACGCCCTTTGAAGGAAAGTCATAAAAATAGGGATAGAGTAAGATCAATGTCTTGAGTCTTTTCTAGCCAATTTTCAGTCGGATTCGTTAAAAGGGCACCGTGCAGTACGTCAAAATGTAAACATTTATATTGATTGGCGCAAGGTGTATAACTGAATATAAACATATAGATGTCTTCAGGTACCGACTCTTTATGTACATGTGAAGTTTTGGATTTTTAGCAGCACGTGCAGGAGAGTTATTAAGCATTTTGTCCATTGCGGCGAAGGAAATCTTAAGTGAAAACTTTGAAGCCCCGCCCCCGTCATATAGTATTTCGGAAACAAAAAATTTTAGCCCCAGTGTTTGTCCCAGGTCTTAAGATGCTCCAGACAGAACTTTAAGGCAATCAGATGAAGCCTTTAGGATCAGGGTGCAAAAGAATGACCCCTGTAAACATGCAAAAAAGGGCAAAAGTCGGACTTTCAAAAATTCATAACTCACTTCCTGTTCATATTAGACGTTAAAAAATATAAAATTTTTCGCCATGCCCGATGAGACTGCCAAGTTTGGTGAGTTTTTGTGCATGTTTCGGGGGTCAAAAATGCGATCAAACAATCGGAAAAATAATTATAATAATAATTTCTACAAAAACAATAGGGACTTCGCAGCGGTCGCTGCTCAGGCCCTAATAATAATAATAATAATAAAAGTAATAATATTTTCTACAAAAACAATAGGGACCTCGCCGCGGTCGCTGCTCGGGCCCCAATAATAATTTCTACACAAAGTCCATTGTGGAGACCCGCCCCCTTTTAAGTAAATTCAAAATGGCCGACTTCCTGTAAAACCTAGCTCATTGCTCCAAGAGACTTTTTTGTAGGTCTTGGTCTTATACATACAGTGAACCCTCGCTACTTCGAGGTTCACCTTTCGCGGGTTCAGTGCTTCGCGGGTCTAAAAAATATTCGGGGGCATTGTAGTTTCGCCGAGCGGCACGACGGGGCGCTGGAGCGGTTAGACGGCCGGCGTGCGCCGAAGAAGAGCGTGGGCGAAGAGGAGAGTGGACGAAGAAGAGCACGTTCCCCCGGACACGATCGGTGGCGACGTTTCGCGCGGTTCGGACCGTACCAGAGCTCCGGCCGGCGTGCAGGGCAGTTAAGCCGTAGAGGAGCACCTTCCCCGGGCACGGGCGGTTCCAAGCGGCCCCTGAGTTTAACCGAATGGAAGCTCCGGAGGAGGAGGGCATGCTCGCGTCACAGTAAGCCGAAGAGGAGCACCTTCCCCGGGCACGGGCGGTTCCAAGCGGCCCCTAAGTTTAACCGAATGGAAGCTCCGGAGGAGGAGGGCATGCTCGCGTCACAGTAAGCCGAAGAGGAGCACCTTCCCCGGGCACGAGCGGTGCCAAGCGGCCCCTAAGTTTAACCGAATGGAAGCTCCGGGGGAGGAGGGCGGGCGTGTGTCACAGTTAAGCCGAATTGGAGCACCTCTTCTGCCGGGCACAAGCGGAGCGCGAGGCTGTCAGTTATGAATGAATAAATGAATAAATAAATAAAGAATGCCACCTTTCATTTCACAGGGCACACCGGACGGCGTACCAGCAGGTAAAAGTCGGAGTAATTAAATAAATACAAAAAGAATGGTTGGGGAATAAAAAAAATAATAAGTTTTAATAATAATTTGTTTTTTTTGTTATAACATGAATTTCACTCTCTCTCTCTCTCTCTCCCCCCGTATATATATATATATATATATATATATATATATATATATATATATATATATTTATATATTTATTATATATATTGTAAATTTTTTTTAAGCATTTTTGAAGGTGCGCCGCTACTTCGCGGATTTTCAGTTTTCGCGGGTGGTCTCGGTCCCCATTAACCGCGATAACCGAGGGTTCACTGTACTCCATAAAATTTACAAAAAGCGAGGTGAAACACTCAACCAGGGCTGCTTTTTTGAACATTTCTCGAGGGCCATGGCGAGCCATTTCAAAAAAGCTGCACAACTAACGTATAAAATATTGATAAATTTGCTCGGCCTGATGTGTGTGTAAAGTTTCACGAGTTGTCGTTCATATTTAGAACCTCATAATCAGCTTTGTTTTATTGCCGAACAGTGCAATGCCACTCCCACAACTTTTCATGAAAAAGGACGAATTTCGTATTGTGACATCCTCATGGCCGAAACAGTCATCCGAGCATATATGAGGGCGACCTTGTTGAGTTGCACGGAGAAAAACATCCAAGAAAATAACTTGTATTAGCTTTTACCAGTTGGGGGCGCTACTACTACGATGAAAAATAAGTTGGTAGATGTCTTCAGGGCTGAAGTATCCTCAAATGTGTGCAACTTCGAGAAGATAGGATCATCTGAGTCATGTTGCTGGAGCTTTTGTTGCCACAGAGTACAATCGGACTTTTCAGCACCGTAATAGCCACGCCTTTTGCCAAAACGTCACAAAATTCGGCAGAGAGTAAGATCATTGTCTTGAGTCTTTTCTGACTAATTTTCAGTCGGATTCGTCGAAAGGGCACCGTGCAGTATGTGAAAATTAAAATAAAAACAAATTTTTGATTCCACTTGGCGGCACTGTGTGTATAACAAAATAATAACATAAAGATGTCTTCAGGTCGGGACGTTTTATTTACAGGTGAAGGTTTGGATTTTTAGGAGCATGTGCAGGGGAGTTATTAAGCATTCATTTATTTGTATTAGGTTCATTTTGTCTTCTTATTATTGATATTTGACTGATTCATTAAAAGCAGACAATTATGTTTTAGGTTAATTTTTTACCTGACATGTTTCGGGGAGTCTTTCGCCTACTTCAGAGTGTCGCATGATGGTGTCTTGAGCTGATGTTCCATGAGGGTGTGACTTACCTGTCAAAAAAATGAAAAAAATCAGAGCAGTAAAAGAACAAGCACAACATGAACATTACAAATCAGCAATCACTGACCACTGCAAAAGGGAAAACCACATCATGGACCGGGAGAAGGGCAGGGTCATCCGCACAGAAGAGAACAAACAACAGCGCTGGATCAGAGAGGCCATTGAGATCTGCAAGCGAGGCATAAAAACCATGAACAGAGACAAGGGAGCCTTCATCCTCTCTACCACCTGGACCAGCATCTTGGCGGAGTGAACGGACAGCGGGGGGCGTGACTTGCCTTCATTCTTGTGACAGGTAAGTCACGCCCTCATGGAACATCAGCTGATAAAGGCGGGTCACAAGACACCATCATGTGACACTCTGAAGAAGGCGAAAGACTTTCGTATTGTGACATGCTCAAGGCCTAAACACTCATCCGAGCAAATATAAGGTAGATTTTGTTAACATGCCCGGAGAAAAACATCAACGAAAATAATTTATATTTGTTTTAACCAGTTGGTGGCGCTACCACTGCGATCAAAAATAAGTTGGCAGCCGTCTTCAGGGCCTGAATATCCTCAAATGTGAAAAATTTCGAGAAGATGGATCATCTGAATCATTTTGCAGGAACTTTTGTTGCCACGGAGAATAATCAGACTCTGCGGCACCGTAATAGCCACGCCCTTCGAAGGAAAGTCACAAAAATAGGGATAGAGTAAGATCAATGTCTTGAGTCTTTTCTAGCCAATTTTCAATCAGATTCGTTAAAAGGGCACCATGCAGTACGTCAAAATGTAAAAAATGATATTGATTGGCGCAAGGTGTATAACTGAATATAAACATATAGATGTCTTCAGGTACAGACTCTTTATGTACATGTGAAGTTTTGGATTTTTAGCAGCATGTGCAGGAGAGTTATTAAGCATTTTGTCCATTGCGGCGAAGGAAATCTTAAGTGAAAACTTTGATGCCCCGCCCCCGTCATATAGTATTTCGGAAACAAAAAATTTTATCCCCAGTGTTTGTCCCAGGTCTTCAGATGCTACAGAAAGAATTTTAAGGCAATCAGATGAAGCCTTTAGGATCAGGGTGCAAAAGAATGACCCCTGTAAACATGCAAAAAAGGGCAAAAGTCGGACTTTCAAAAATTCATAACTCACTTCCTGTTCATATTAGACGTTAAAATATCAAATTTTTCGCCATGCCCGATGAGACTGGCAGGTTTGGTGAGTTTTTGTGCATGTTTCGGGGGTCAAAAATGCGATCGAACAATCGGAAAAATAATAATAATAATTTCTACAAAAACAATAGGGACTTCGCAGCGGTCGCTGCTCAGGCCCTAATAATAATAATAATAATAATAATAAAAGTAATAATATTTTCTACAAAAACAATAGGGACCTCGCCGCGGTCGCTGCTCGGGCCCCAATAATAATTTCTACACAAAGTCCATTGTGGTGACCCGCCCCCTTTTAAGTAAATTCAAAATGGCCGACTTCCTGTAAAACCTAGCTCATTGCTCCAAGAGACTTTTTTGTAGGTCTTGGTCTTATACATACAGTGAACCCTCGCTACTTCGCGGTTCACCTTTCGCAGGTTCAGTGCTTCGCGGGTCTAAAAAATATTCGGGGGCATTGTAGTTTCGCCGAGCGGCACGACGGGGCGCTGGAGCGGTTAGACGGCCGGCGTGCGCCGAAGAAGAGCGTGGGCGAAGAGGAGAGTGGACGAAGAAGAGCACGTTCCCCCGGACACGATCGGTGGCGACGTTTCACGCGGTTCGGACCGTACCAGAGCTCCGGCCAGCGTGCGTGGCAGTTAAGCCGTAGAGGAGCACCTTCCCCGGGCACGGGCGGTGCCAAGCGGCCCCTAAGTTTAACCGAATGGAAGCTCCGGAGGAGGAGGGCATGCTCGCGTCACAGTAAGCCGAAGAGGAGCACCTTCCCCGGGCACGGGCGGTTCCAAGCGGCCCCTAAGTTTAACCGAATGGAAGCTCCGGAGGAGGAGGGCATGCTCGCGTCACAGTAAGCCGAAGAGGAGCACCTTCCCCGGGCACGGGCGGTGCCAAGCGGCCCCTAAGTTTAACCGAATGGAAGCTCCGGACGGAGGAGGACGGGCGTGTGTCACAGTTAAGCCAAATTGGAGCACCTCTTCTGCCCGGGCACGAGCGGAGCGCGAGGCTGTCAGTTATGAATGAATAAATGAATAAATAAATAAAGAATGCCACCTTTCATTTCACAGGGCACACCGGACGGCGTACAAGCAGGTAAAAGTCGGAGTAATTAAATAAATACAAAAAGAATGGCTGGGGAATAAAAAAATAATACGTTTTAATAATAATTTGGTTTTTTTGTTATAACATGAATTTCACTCTCTCTCTCCCCGTATATATATATATATATATATATATTTATTATATATATTGTATATTTTTTTTAAGCATTTTTGAAGGTGCGCCGCTACTTCGCGGATTTTCAGTTTTCGCGGGTGGTCTCGGTCCCCATTAACCGCGATAACCGAGGGTTCACTGTACTCCATAAAATTTACAAAAAGCGAGGTGAAACACTCAACCAGAGCTGCTTTTTTTTAACATTTCTCGAGGGCCATGGCGAGCCATTTCAAAAAAGCTGCACAACTAACGTATAAAATATTGATAAATTTGCTCGGCCTGATGTGTGTGTAAAGTTTTACGAGTTGTCGTTCATATTTAGAACCTCATAATCAGCTTTGTTTTATTGCCGAACAGTGCAATGCCACTCCCACAACTTTTCACGAAAAATCACGAATTTCGTATTGTGACATCCTCATGGCCGAAACAGTCATCCGAGCATATATGAGGGCGACCTTGTTGAGTTGCACGGAGAAAAACATCCAAGAAAATAACTTGTATTAGCTTTTACCAGTTGGTGGCGCTACTACTACGATGTAAAATAAGTTGGTAGATGTCTTCAGGGCTGAAGTATCCTCAAATGTGTACAACTTCGAGAAGATAGGATCATCTGAGTCATGTTGCCGGAGCTTTTGTTGCCACAGAGTACAATCGGACTTTTCAGCACCTTAATAGCCACGCCTTTTGCCAAAACGTCACAAAATTCGGCAGAGAGTAAGATCATTGTCTTGAGTCTTTTCTGACTAATTTTCAGTCGGATTCGTCAAAAGGGCACCGTGCAGTACGTGAAAATTAAAATAAAAACAAATTTTTGATTCCACTTGGCGGCACTGTGTGTATAACAAAATAATAACATTAAGATGTCTTCAGGTCGGGACGTTTTATTTACAGGTGAAGGTTTGGATTTTTAGGAGCATGTGCAGGGGAGTTATTAAGCATTCATTTATTTGTATTAGGTTCATTTTGTCTTCTTATTATTGATATTTGACTGATTCATTAAAAGCAGACAATTATGTTTTAGGTTAATTTTTTACCTGACATGTTTCGGCGAGTCTTTCGCCTTCTTCAGAGTGTCGCATGATGGTGTCTTGAGACCCGTCTTTATCAGCTGATGTTCCATGAGGGTGTGACTTACCTGTCAAAAAAATGAAAAATCAGAGCAGTCAAAGAACAAGCACAACATGAACATTACAAATCAGCAATCACTGACCACTGCAAAAGGGAAAACCACATCATGGACCGGGAGAAGGGCAGGGTCATCCGCACCGAAGAGAACAAACAACAGCGCTGGATCAGAGAGGCCATTGAGATCTGCAAGCGAGGCATAAAAACCATGAACAGAGACAAGGGAGCCTTCATCCTCTCTACCACCTGGAGCAGCATTTTGGCGGAGTGAACGGACAGCGGGGGGCGTGACTTGCCTTCATTCTTGTGACAGGTAAGTCACGCCCTCATGGAACATCAGCTGATAAAGACGGGCCACAAGACACCATCATGTGACACTCTGAAGAAGGCGAAAGACTTTCGTATTGTGACATCCTCAAGGCCTAAACACTCATCCGAGCAAATGTAAGGTAGATTTTGTTAACCTGCCCGGAGAAAAAAATCAACGAAAATGATTTGTATTTGTTTTAACCAGTTGGTGGCGCTACCACTGCGATCAAAAATAAGTTGGCAGCCGTCTTCAGGGCCTGAATATCCTCAAATGTGAAAAATTTCGAGAAGATGGATCATCTGAATCATTTTGCAGGAACTTTTGTTGCCACGGAGAATAATAGGACTCTGCGGCACCGTAATAGCCACGCCCTTCGAAGGAAAGTCACAAAAATAGGGATAGAGTAAGATCAATGTCTTGAGTCTTTTCTAGCCAATTTTCAATCAGATTCGTTAAAAGGGCACCGTGCAGTACGTCAAAATGTAAAAAATGATATTGATTGGCGCAAGGTGTATAACTGAATATAAACATATAGATGTCTTCAGGTACAGACTCTTTATGTACATGTGAAGTTTTGGATTTTTAGCAGCATGTGCAGGAGAGTTATTAAGCATTTTGTCCATTGCGGCGAAGGAAATCTTAAGTGAAAACTTTGATGCCTCGCCCCCGTCATATAGTATTTCGGAAACAAAAAATTTTAGCCCCAGTGTTTGTGCCAGGTCTTCAGATGCTACAGACAGAATTTTAAGGCAATCAGATGAAGCCTTTAGGATCAGGGTGCAAAAGAATGACCCCTGTAAACATGCAAAAAAGGGCAAAAGTCGGACTTTCAAAAATTCATAACTCACTTCCTGTTCATATTAGACGTTAAAATATCAAATTTTTCGCCATGCCCGATGAGACTGCCAAGTTTGGTGAGTTTTTGTGCATGTTTCGGGGGTCAAAAATGCGATCGAACAATCGGAAAAATAATAATAATAATAATTTCTACAAAAACAATAGGGACTTCGCAGCGGTCGCTGCTCAGACCCTAATAATAATAATAATAATAATAATAAAAGTAATAATATCTTCTACAAAAACAATAGGGACCTCGCCGCGGTCGCTGCTCGGGCCCCAATAATAATTTCTACACAAAGTCCATTGTGGTGACCCGCCCCCTTTTAAGTAAATTCAAAATGGCCGACTTCCTGTAAAACCTAGCTCATTGCTCCAAGAGACTTTTTTGTAGGTCTTGGTCTTATACATACAGTGAACCCTCGCTACTTCGCGGTTCACCTTTCGCGGGTTCAGTGCTTCGCGGGTCTAAAAAATATTCGGGGGCATTGTAGTTTCGCCGAGCGGCACGACGGGGCGCTGGAGCGGTTAGACGGCCGGCGTGCGCCGAAGAAGAGCGTGGGCGAAGAGGAGAGTGGACGAAGAAGAGCACGTTCCCCCGGA
This sequence comes from Idiotropiscis lumnitzeri, assembly GCF_059441095.1. NCBI lineage: Eukaryota > Metazoa > Chordata > Actinopteri > Syngnathiformes > Syngnathidae > Idiotropiscis > Idiotropiscis lumnitzeri. The sequence goes on from NW_028283592.1 coordinate 836,777, forward strand.
CACGATCGGTGGCGACGTTTCACGCGGTTCGGACCGTACCAGAGCTCCGGCCAGCGTGCGTGGCAGTTAAGCCGTAGAGGAGCACCTTCCCCGGGCACGGGCGGTGCCAAGCGGCCCCTAAGTTTAACCGAATGGAAGCTCCGGAGGAGGAGGGCATGCTCGCGTCACAGTAAGCCGAAGAGGAGCACCTTCCCCGGGCACGGGCGGTGCCAAGCGGCCCCTAAGTTTAACCGAATGGAAGCTCCGGGTGAGGAGGACGGGCGTGTGTCACAGTTAAGCCAAATTGGAGCACCTCTTCTGCCCGGGCACGAGCGGAGCGCGAGGCTGTCAGTTATGAATGAATAAATGAATAAATAAATAAAGAATGCCACCTTTCATTTCACAGGGCACACCGGACGGCGTACCAGCAGGTAAAAGTCGGAGTAATTAAATAAATACAAAAAGAATGGCTGGGGAATAAAAAAATAATACGTTTTAATAATAATTTGTTTTTTTTGTTATAACATGAATTTCACTCTCTCTCTCCCCGTATATATATATATATATATATATATATATATATATATATATATATATATATTTATATATTTATTATATATATTGTATATTTTTTTTAAGCATTTTTGAAGGTGCGCCGCTACTTCGCGGATTTTCAGTTTTCGCGGATGGTCTCGGTCCCCATTAACCGCGATAACAGAGAGTTCACTGTACTCCATAAAATTTACAAAAAGCGAGGTGAAACATTCAACCAGAGCTGCTTTTTTTTAACATTTCTCGAGGGCCATGGCGAGCCATTTCAAAAAAGCTGCACAACTAACGTATAAAATATTGATAAATTTGCTCGGCCTGATGTGTGTGTAAAGTTTTACGAGTTGTCGTTCATATTTAGAACCTCATAATCAGCTTTGTTTTATTGCCGAACAGTGCAATGCCACTCCCACAACTTTTCACGAAAAAGGACGAATTTCGTATTGTGACATCCTCATGGCCGAAACAGTCATCCGAGCATATATGAGGGCGACCTTGTTGAGTTGCACGGAGAAAAACATCCAAGAAAATAACTTGTATTAGCTTTTACCAGTTGGTGGCGCTACTACTACGATGTAAAATAAGTCGGAAGCTGTCTTCAGGGCTGAAGTATCCTCAAATGTGTACAACTTCGAGAAGATAGGATCATCTGAGTCATGTTGCCGGAGCTTTTGTTGCCACAGAGTACAATCGGACTTTTCAGCACCTTCATAGCCACGCCTTTTGCCAAAACGTCACAAAATTCGGCAGAGAGTAAGATCATTGTCTTGAATCTTTTCTGACTAATTTTCAGTCGGATTCGTCAAAAGGGCACCGTGCAGTACGTGAAAATTAAAATAAAAACAAATTTTTGATTCCACTTGGCGGCACTGTGTGTATAACAAAATAATAACATTACGATGTCTTCAGGTCGGGACGTTTTATTTACAGGTGAAGGTTTGGATTTTTAGGAGCATCTGCAGGGGAGTTATTAAGCATTCATTTATTTGTATTAGGTTCATTTTGTCTTCTTATTATTGATATTTGACTGATTCATTAAAAGCAGACAATTATGTTTTAGGTTAATTTTTTACCTGACATGTTTCGGCGAGTCTTTCGCCTTCTTCAGAGTGTCGCATGATGGTGTCTTGAGCTGATGTTCCATGAGGGTGTGACTTACCTGTCAAAAAAATGAAAAAAATCAGAGCAGTAAAAGAACAAGCACAACATGAACATTACAAATCAGCAATCACTGACCACTGCAAAAGGGAAAACCACATCATGGACCGGGAGAAGGGCAGGGTCATCCGCACAGAAGAGAACAAACAACAGCGCTGGATCAGAGAGGCCATTGAGATCTGCAAGCGAGGCATAAAAACCATGAACAGAGACAAGGGAGCCTTCATCCTCTCTACCACCTGGACCAGCATCTTGGCGGAGTGAACGGACAGCGGGGGGCGTGACTTGCCTTCATTCTTGTGACAGGTAAGTCACGCCCTCATGGAACATCAGCTGATAAAGACGGGTCACAAGACAGCATCATGTGACACTCTGAAGAAGGCGAAAGACTTTCGTATTGTGACATGCTCAAGGCCTAAACACTCATCCGAGCAAATATAAGGTAGATTTTGTTCACCTGCCCGGAGAAAAACATCAACGAAAATAATTTGTATTTGTTTTAACCAGTTGGTGGCGCTACCACTGCGATCAAAAATAAGTTGGCAGCCGTCTTCAGGGCCTGAATATCCTCAAATGTGAAAAATTTCGAGAAGATGGATCATCTGAATCATTTTGCAGGAACTTTTGTTGCCACAGAGAATAATCAGACTCTGCGGCACCGTAATAGCCACGCCCTTCGAAGGAAAGTCACAAAAATAGGGATAGAGTAAGATCAATGTCTTGAGTCTTTTCTAGCCAATTTTCAATCAGATTCGTTAAAAGGGCACCGTGCAGTACGTCAAAATGTAAAAAATGATATTGATTGGCGCAAGGTGTATAACTGAATATAAACATATAGATGTCTTCAGGTACAGACTTTTTATGTACATGTGAAGTTTTGGATTTTTAGCAGCATGTGCAGGAGAGTTATTAAGCATTTTGTCCATTGCGGCGAAGGAAATCTTAAGTGAAAACTTTGAAGCCCCGCCCCCGTCATATAGTATTTCGGAAACAAAAAATTTTAGCCCCAGTGTTTGTCCCAGGTCTTCAGATGCTACAGACAGAATTTTAAGGCAATCAGATGAAGCCTTTAGGATCAGGGTGCAAAAGAATGACCCCTGTAAACATGCAAAAAAGGGCAAAAGTCGGACTTTCAAAAATTCATAACTCACTTCCTGTTCATATTAGACGTTAAAATATCAAATTTTTCGCCATGCCCGATGAGACTGCCAAGTTTGGTGAGTTTTTGTGCATGTTTCGGGGGTCAAAAATGCGATCGAACAATCGGAAAAATAATAATAATAATAATTTCTACAAAAACAATAGGGACTTTGCAGCGGTCGCTGCTCAGGCCCTAATAATAATAATAATAATAATATTAATAATAATAAAAGTAATAATATTTTCTACAAAAACAATAGGGACCTCGCAGCCGTCGCAGCTCGGGCCCTAATAACAATTTCTAGAAAAACAATAGGGACCTCGCAGCGGTCACTGCTCGGGCCCTAATAATAATAATAATAAAAATAATAATAATTTCCACAAAAACAATGGGGACCTCGTAGCGGTCGCTGCTCAGGCCCTAATAATAATTTCTACAAAAACAATAGGGACCTCGCCGCCGTCGCTGCTCGGGCCCCAATAATAATTTCTACACAAAGTCCATTGTGGTGACCCGCCCCCTTTTAAGTAAATTCAAAATGGCCGACTTCCTGTAAAACCTAGCTCATTGCTCCAAGAGACTTTTTTGTAGGTCTTGGTCTTATACATACAGTGAACCCTCGCTACTTCGCGGTTCACCTTTCGCGGGTTCAGTGCTTCGCGGGTCTAAAAAATATTCGGGGGCATTGTAGTTTCGCCGAGCGGCACGACGGGGCGCTGGAGCGGTTAGACGGCCGGCGTGCGCCGAAGAAGAGCGTGGGCGAAGAGGAGAGTGGACGAAGAAGAGCACGTTCTCCCGGACACGATCGGTGGCGACGTTTCGCGCGGTTCGGACCGTACCAGAGCTCCGGCCGGCGTGCGTGGCAGTTAAGCCGTAGAGGAGCACCTTCCCCGGGCACGGGCGGTGCCAAGCGGCCCCTAAGTTTAACCGAATGGAAGCTCCGGAGGAGGAGGGCATGCTCGCGTCACAGTAAGCCGAAGAGGAGCACCTTCCCCGGGCACGGGCGGTTCCAAGCGGCCCCTAAGTTTAACCGAATGGAAGCTCCGGAGGAGGAGGGCATGCTCGCGTCACAGTAAGCCGAAGAGGAGCACCTTCCCCGGGCACGGGCGGTTCCAAGCGGCCCCTAAGTTTAACCGAATGGAAGCTCCGGAGGAGGAGGGCATGCTCGCGTCACAGTAAGCCGAAGAGGAGCACCTTCCCCGGGCACGGGCGGTGCCAAGCGGCCCCTAAGTTTAACCGAATGGAAGCTCCGGGGGAGGAGGGCGGGCGTGTGTCACAGTTAAGCCAAATTGGAGCACCTCTTCTGCCCGGGCACGAGCGGAGCGCGAGGCTGTCAGTTATGAATGAATAAATGAATAAATAAATAAAGAATGCCACCTTTCATTTCACAGGGCACACCGGACGGCGTACCAGCAGGTAAAAGTCGGAGTAATTAAATAAATACTAAAAGAATGGCTGGGGAAGAAAAAAATAATACGTTTTAATAATAATTTGGTTTTTTTGTTATAACATGAATTTCACTCTCTCTCTCCCCGTATATATATATATATATATATATATATATATATATATATATATATATATATATATATATATATATATTTATTATATATATTGTTTATTTTTTTTAAGCATTTTTGAAGGTGCGCCGCTACTTCGCGGATTTTCAGTTTTCGCGGGTGGTCTCGGTCCCCGTTAACCGCGATAACCGAGGGTTCACTGTACTCCATAAAATTTACAAAAAGCGAGGTGAAACACTCAACCAGAGCTGCTTTTTTTAACATTTCTCGAGGGCCATGGCGAGCCATTTCAAAAAAGCTGCACAACTAACGTATAAAATATTGATAAATTTGCTCGGCCTGATGTGTGTGTAAAGTTTTACGAGTTGTCGTTCATATTTAGAACCTCATAATCAGCTTTGTTTTATTGCCGAACAGTGCAATGCCACTCCCACAACTTTTCACGAAAAAGGACGAATTTCGTATTGTGACATCCTCATGGCCGAAACAGTCATCCGAGCATATATGAGGGCGACCTTGTTGAGTTGCACGGAGAAAAACATCCAAGAAAATAACTTGTATTAGCTTTTACCAGTTGGTGGCACTACTACTACGATGTAAAATAAGTTGGTAGATGTCTTCAGGGCTGAAGTATCCTCAAATGTGTACAACTTCGAGAAGATAGGATCATCTGAGTCATGTTGCCGGAGCTTTTGTTGCCACAGAGTACAATCGGACTTTTCAGCACCTTAATAGCCACGCCTTTTGCCAAAACGTCACAAAATTCGGCAGAGAGTAAGATCATTGTCTTGAGTCTTTTCTGACTAATTTTCAGTCGGATTCGTCAAAAGGGCACCGTGCAGTACGTGAAAATTAAAATAAAAACAAATTTTTGATTCCACTTGGCGGCACTGTGTGTATAACAAAATAATAACATTACGATGTCTTCAGGTCGGGACGTTTTATTTACAGGTGAAGGTTTGGATTTTTAGGAGCATGTGCAGGGGAGTTATTTAGCATTCATTTATTTGTATTAGGTTCATTTTGTCTTCTTATTATTGATATTTGACTGATTCATTAAAAGCAGACAATTATGTTTTAGGTTAATTTTTTACCTGACATGTTTCGGCGAGTCTTTCGCCTTCTTCAGAGTGTCGCATGATGGTGTCTTGAGCTGATGTTCCATGAGGGTGTGACTTACCTGTCAAAAAAATGAAAAAAATCAGAGCAGTAAAAGAACAAGCACAACATGAACATTACAAATCAGCAATCACTGACCACTGCAAAAGGGAAAACCACATCATGGACCGGGAGAAGGGCAGGGTCATCCGCACAGAAGAGAACAAACAACAGCGCTGGATCAGAGAGGCCATTGAGATCTGCAAGCGAGGCATAAAAACCATGAACAGAGACAAGGGAGCCTTCATCCTCTCTACCACCTGGACCAGCATCTTGGCGGAGTGAACGGACAGCGGGGGGCGTGACTTGCCTTCATTCTTGTGACAGGTAAGTCACGCCCTCATGGAACATCAGCTGATAAAGACGGGTCACAAGACAGCATCATGTGACACTCTGAAGAAGGCGAAAGACTTTCGTATTGTGACATGCTCAAGGCCTAAACACTCATCCGAGCAAATATAAGGTAGATTTTGTTCACCTGCCCGGAGAAAAACATCAACGAAAATAATTTGTATTTGTTTTAACCAGTTGGTGGCGCTACCACTGCGATCAAAAATAAGTTGGCAGCCGTCTTCAGGGCCTGAATATCCTCAAATGTGAAAAATTTCGAGAAGATGGATCATCTGAATCATTTTGCAGGAACTTTTGTTGCCACGGAGAATAATCAGACTCTGCGGCACCGTAATAGCCACGCCCTTCGAAGGAAAGTCACAAAAATAGGGATAGAGTAAGATCAATGTCTTGAGTCTTTTCTAGCCAATTTTCAATCAGATTCGTTAAAAGGGCACCGTGCAGTACGTCAAAATGTAAAAAATGATATTGATTGGCGCAAGGTGTATAACTGAATATAAACATATAGATGTCTTCAGGTAGAGACTTTTTATGTACATGTGAAGTTTTGGATTTTTAGCAGCATGTGCAGGAGAGTTATTAAGCATTTTGTCCATTGCGGCGAAGGAAATCTTAAGTGAAAACTTTGAAGCCCCGCCCCCGTCATATAGTATTTCGGAAACAAAAAATTTTAGCCCCAGTGTTTGTCCCAGGTCTTCAGATGCTACAGACAGAATTTTAAGGCAATCAGATGAAGCCTTTAGGATCAGGGTGCAAAAGAATGACCCCTGTAAACATGCAAAAAAGGGCAAAAGTCGGACTTTCAAAAATTCATAACTCACTTCCTGTTCATATTAGACGTTAAAATATCAAATTTTTCGCCATGCCCGATGAGACTGCCAAGTTTGGTGAGTTTTTGTGCATGTTTCGGGGGTCAAAAATGCGATCGAACAATCGGAAAAATAATAATAATAATAATTTCTACAAAAACAATAGGGACTTCGCAGCGGTCGCTGCTCAGGCCCTAATAATAATAATAATAATATTAATAATAATAAAAGTAATAATATTTTCTACAAAAACAATAGGGACCTCGCAGCCGTCGCAGCTCGGGCCCTAATCACAATTTCTAGAAAAACAATAGGGACCTCGCAGCGGTCACTGCTCGGGCCCTAATAATAATAATAATAAAAATAATAATAATTTCCACAAAAACAATGGGGACCTCGTAGCGGTCGCTGCTCAGGCCCTAATAATAATTTCTACAAAAACAATAGGGACCTCGCCGCCGTCGCTGCTCGGGCCCCAATAATAATTTCTACACAAAGTCCATTGTGGTGACCCGCCCCCTTTTAAGTAAATTCAAAATGGCCGACTTCCTGTAAAACCTAGCTCATTGCTCCAAGAGACTTTTTTGTAGGTCTTGGTCTTATACATACAGTGAACCCTCGCTACTTCGCGGTTCACCTTTCGCGGGTTCAGTGCTTCGCGGGTCTAAAAAATATTCGGGGGCATTGTAGTTTCGCCGAGCGGCACGACGGGGCGCTGGAGCGGTTAGACGGCCGGCGTGCGCCGAAGAAGAGCGTGGGCGAAGAGGAGAGTGGACGAAGAAGAGCACGTTCTCCCGGACACGATCGGTGGCGACGTTTCGCGCGGTTCGGACCGTACCAGAGCTCCGGCCGGCGTGCGTGGCAGTTAAGCCGTAGAGGAGCACCTTCCCCGGGCACGGGCGGTGCCAAGCGGCCCCTAAGTTTAACCGAATGGAAGCTCCGGAGGAGGAGGGCATGCTCGCGTCACAGTAAGCCGAAGAGGAGCACCTTCCCCGGGCACGGGCGGTTCCAAGCGGCCCCTAAGTTTGACCCAATGGAAGCTCCGGAGGAGGAGGGCATGCTCGCGTCACAGTAAGCCGAAGAGGAGCACCTTCCCCGGGCACGGGCGGTTCCAAGCGGCCCCTAAGTTTAACTGAATGGAAGCTCCGGAGGAGGAGGGCATGCTCGCGTCACAGTAAGCCGAAGAGGAGCACCTTCCCCGGGCACGGGCGGTGCCAAGCGGCCCCTAAGTTTAACCGAATGGAAGTTCCGGGGGAGGAGGGCGGGCGTGTGTCACAGTTAAGCCGAATTGGAGCACCTCTTCCGCCCGGGCACGAGCGGAGCGCGAGGCTGTCAGTTATGAATGAATAAATAAATAAAGAATGCCACCTTTCATTTCACAGGGCACACCGGACGGCGTACCAGCAGGTAAAAGTCGGAGTAATTAAATAAATACAAAAAGAATGGCTGGGGAATAAAAAAATAATACGTTTTAATAATAATTTGGTTTTTTTGTTATAAAATGAATTTCACTCTCTCTCTCCCCGTATATATATATATATATATATATATATATATATATATATATATATATTTATTATATATATTGTATATTTTTTTTAAGCATTTTTGAAGGTGCGCCGCTACTTCGCGGATTTTCAGTTTTCGCGGGTGGTCTCGGTCCCCATTAACCGCGATAACCGAGGGTTCACTGTACTCCATAAAATTTACAAAAAGCGAGGTGAAACACTCAATCAGGGCTGCTTTTTTGAACATTTCTCGAGGGCCATGGCGAGCCATTTCAAAAAAGCTGCACAACTAACGTATAAAATATTGATAAATTTGCTCGGCCTGATGTGTGTGTAAAGTTTCACGAGTTGTCGTTCATATTTAGAACCTCATAATCAGCGTTGTTTTATTGCCGAACAGTGCAATGCCACTCCCACAACTTTTCACGAAAAAGGACTAATTTCGTATTGTGACATCCTCATGGCCGAAACAGTCATCCGAGCATATATGAGGGCGACCTTGTTGAGTTGCACGGAGAAAAACATCCAAGAAAATAACTTGTATTAGCTTTTACCAGTTGGTGGCGCTACTACTACGATGAAAAATAAGTCGGTAGATGTCTTCAGGGCTGAAGTATCCTCAAATGTGTACAACTTCGAGAAGATAGGATCATCTGAGTCATGTTGCCGGAGCTTTTGTTGCCACAGAGTACAATCGGACTTTTCAGCACCGTAATAGCCACGCCTTTTGCCAAAACGTCACAAAATTCGGCAGAGAGTAAGATCATTGTCTTGAGTCTTTTCTGACTAATTTTCAGTCGGATTCGTCAAAAGGGCACCGTGCAGTACGTGAAAATTTAAATAAAAACAAATTTTTGATTCCACTTGGCGGCGCTGTGTGTATAACAAAATAATAACATTAAGATGTCTTCAGGTCGGGACGTTTTATTTACAGGTGAAGGTTTGGATTTTTAGGAGCATGTGCAGGGGAGTTATTAAGCATTCATTTATTTGTATTAGGTTCATTTTGTCTTCTTATTATTGATATTTGACTGATTCATTAAAAGCAGACAATTATGTTTTAGGTTAATTTTTTACCTGACATGTTTCGGCGAGACTTTTGCCTTCTTCAGAGTGTCGCATGATGGTGTCTTGAGACCCGTCTTTATCAGCTGATGTTCCATGAGGGTGTGACTTACCTGTCAAAAAAATGAAAAAATCAGAGCAGTAAAAGAACAAGCACAACATGAACATTACAAATCAGCAATCACTGACCACTGCAAAAGGGAAAACCACATCATGGACCGGGAGAAGGGCAGGGTCATCCGCACCGAAGAGAACAAACAACAGCGCTGGATCAGAGAGGCCATTGAGATCTGCAAGCGAGGCATAAAAACCATGAACAGAGACAAGGGAGCCTTCATCCTCTCTACCACCTGGAGCAGCATTTTGGCGGAGTGAACGGACAGCGGGGGGCGTGACTTGCCTTCATTCTTGTGACAGGTAAGTCACGCCCTCATGGAACATCAGCTGATAAAGACGGGCCACAAGACACCATCATGTGACACTCTGAAGAAGGCGAAAGACTTTCGTATTGTGACATCCTCAAGGCCTAAACACTCATCCGAGCAAATGTAAGGTAGATTTTGTTAACCTGCCCGGAGAAAAAAATCAACGAAAATAATTTGTATTTGTTTTAACCAGTTGGTGGCGCTACCACTGCGATCAAAAATAAGTTGGCAGCCGTCTTCAGGGCCTGAATATCCTCAAATGTGAAAAATTTCGAGAAGATGGATCATCTGAATCATTTTGCAGGAACTTTTGTTGCCACGGAGAATAATCAGACTCTGCGGCACCGTAATAGCCACGCCCTTCGAAGGAAAGTCACAAAAATAGGGATAGAGTAAGATCAATGTCTTGAGTCTTTTCTAGCCAATTTTCAATCAGATTCGTTAAAAGGGCACCGTGCAGTACGTCAAAATGTAAAAAATGATATTGATTGGCGCAAGGTGTATAACTGAATATAAACATATAGATGTCTTCAGGTACAGACTCTTTATGTACATGTGAAGTTTTGGATTTTTAGCAGCATGTGCAGGAGAGTTATTAAGCATTTTGTCCATTGCGGCGAAGGAAATCTTAAGTGAAAACTTTGATGCCCCGCCCCCGTCATATAGTATTTCGGAAACAAAAAATTTTAGCCCCAGTGTTTGTCCCAGGTCTTCAGATGCTACAGACAGAATTTTAAGGCAATCAGTTGAAGCCTTTAGGATCAGGGTGCAAAAGAATGACCCCTGTAAACATGCAAAAAAGGGCAAAAGTCGGACTTTCAAAAATTCATAACTCACTTCTTGTTCATATTAGACGTTAAAATATCAAATTTTTCGCCATGCCCGATGAGACTGCCAAGTTTGGTGAGTTTTTGTGCATGTTTCGGGGGTCAAAAATGCGATCGAACAATCCGAAAAATAATAATAATAATAATTTCTACAAAAACAATAGGGACTTCGCAGCGGTCGCTGCTCAGGCCCTAATAATAATAATAATAATAATAATAAAAGTAATAATATTTTCTACAAAAACAATAGGGACCTCGCCGCGGTCGCTGCTCGGGCCCCAATAATAATTTCTACACAAAGTCCATTGTGGTGACCCGCCCCCTTTTAAGTAAATTCAAAATGGCCGACTTCCTGTAAAACCTAGCTCATTGCTCCAAGAGACTTTTTTGTAGGTCTTGGTCTTATACATACAGTGAACCCTCGCTACTTCGCGGTTCACCTTTCGCGGGTTCAGTGCTTCGCGGGTCTAAAAAATATTCGGGGGCATTGTAGTTTCGCCGAGCGGCACGACGGGGCGCTGGAGCGGTTAGACGGCCGGCGTGCGCCGAAGAAGAGCGTGGGCGAAGAGGAGAGTGGACGAAGAAGAGCACGTTCCCCCGGACACGATCGGTGGCGACGTTTCGCGCGGTTCGGACCGTACCAGAGCTCCGGCCAGCGTGCGTGGCAGTTAAGCCGTAGAGGAGCACCTTCCCCGGGCACGGGCGGTGCCAAGCGGCCCCTAAGTTTAACCGAATGGAAGCTCCGGAGGAGGAGGGCATGCTCGCGTCACAGTAAGCCGAAGAGGAGCACCTTCCCCGGGCACGGGCGGTTCCAAGCGGCCCCTAAGTTTAACCGAATGGAAGCTCCGGAGGAGGAGGGCATGCTCGCGTCACAGTAAGCCGAAGAGGAGCACCTTCCCCGGGCACGGGCGGTTCCAAGCGGCCCCTAAGTTTAACCGAATGGAAGCTCCGGAGGAGGAGGGCATGCTCGCGTCACAGTAAGCCGAAGAGGAGCACCTTCCCCGGGCACGGGCGGTGCCAAGCGGCCCCTAAGTTTAACCGAATGGAAGCTCCGGGGGAGGAGGACGGGCGTGTGTCACAGTTAAGCCAAATTGGAGCACCTCTTCTGCCCGGGCACGAGCGGAGCGCGAGGCTGTCAGTTATGAATGAATAAATGAATAAATAAATAAAGAATGCCACCTTTCATTTCACAGGGCACACCGGACGGCGTACCAGCAGGTAAAAGTCGGAGTAATTAAATAAATACAAAAAGAATGGCTGGGGAATAAAAAAATAATACGTTTTAATAATAATTTGGTTTTTTTGTTATAACATGAATTTCACTCTCTCTCTCCCCGTATATATATATATATATATATATATATATATATATATATATATATATATATATATATATATATATATATATATATATATTTATATATTTATTATATATATTGTATATTTTTTTTAAGCATTTTTGAAGGTGCGCCGCTACTTCGCGGATTTTCAGTTTTCGCGGGTGGTCTCGGTCCCCATTAACCGCGATAACCGAGGGTTCACTGTACTCCATAAAATTTACAAAAAGCGAGGTGAAACACTCAACCAGAGCTGCTTTTTTTTAACATTTCTCGAGGGCCATGGCGAGCCATTTCAAAAAAGCTGCACAACTAACGTATAAAATATTGATAAATTTGCTCGGCCTCATGTGTGTGTAAAGTTTCACGAGTTGTCGTTCATATTTAGAACCTCATAATCAGCGTTGTTTTATTGCCGAACAGTGCAATGCCACTCCCACAACTTTTCACGAAAAAGGACTAATTTCGTATTGTGACATCCTCATGGCCGAAACAGTCATCCGAGCATATATGAGGGCGACCTTGTTGAGTTGCACGGAGAAAAACATCCAAGAAAATAACTTGTATTAGCTTTTACCAGTTGGTGGCGCTACTACTACGATGTAAAATAAGTTGGTAGATGTCTTCAGGGCTGAAGTATCCTCAAATGTGTACAACTTCGAGAAGATAGGATCATCTGAGTCATGTTGCCGGAGCTTTTGTTGCCACAGAGTACAATCGGACTTTTCAGCACCTTAATAGCCACGCCTTTTGCAAAAACGTCACAAAATTCGGCAGAGAGTAAGATCATTGTCTTGAGTCTTTTCTGACTAATTTTCAGTCGGATTCGTCAAAAGGGCACCGTGCAGTACGTGAAAATTAAAATTAAAAAAAATTTTTGATTCCACTTGGCGGCACTGTGTGTATAACAAAATAATAACATTAAGATGTCTTCAGGTCGGGACGTTTTATTTACAGGTGAAGGTTTGGATTTTTAGGAGCATGTGCAGGGGAGTTATTAAGCATTCATTTATTTGTATTAGGTTCATTTTGTCTTCTTATTATTGATATTTGACTGATTCATTAAAAGCAGACAATTATGTTTTAGGTTAATTTTTTACCTGACATGTTTCGGCGAGTCTTTCGCCTTCTTCAGAGTGTCGCATGATGGTGTCTTGAGACCCGTCTTTATCAGCTGATGTTCCATGAGGGTGTGACTTACCTGTCAAAAAAATGAAAAAATCAGAGCAGTAAAAGAACAAACACAACATGAACATTACAAATCAGCAATCACTGACCACTGCAAAAGGGAAAACCACATCATGGACCGGGAGAAGGGCAGGGTCATCCGCACAGAAGAGAACAAACAACAGCGCTGGATCAGAGAGGCCATTGAGATCTGCAAGCGAGGCATAAAAACCATGAACAGAGACAAGGGAGCCTTCATCCTCTCTACCACCTGGACCAGCATCTTGGCGGAGTGAACGGACAGCGGGGGGCGTGACTTGCCTTCATTCTTGTGACAGGTAAGTCACGCCCTCATGGAACATCAGCTGATAAAGACGGGTCACAAGACAGCATCATGTGACACTCTGAAGAAGGCGAAAGACTTTTGTATTGTGACATGCTCAAGGCCTAAACACTCATCCGAGCAAATATAAGGTAGATTTTGTTCACCTGCCCGGAGAAAAACATCAACGAAAATAATTTGTATTTGTTTTAACCAGTTGGTGGCGCTACCACTGCGATCAAAAATAAGTTGGCAGCCGTCTTCAGGGCCTGAATATCCTCAAATGTGAAAGATTTCCAGAAGATGGATCATCTGAATCATTTTGCAGGAACTTTTGTTGCCACGGAGAATAATCAGACTCTGCGGCACCGTAATAGCCACGCCCTTTGAAGGAAAGTCATAAAAATAGGGATAGAGTAAGATCAATGTCTTGAGTCTTTTCTAGCCAATTTTCAATCGGATTCGTTAAAAGGGCACCATGCAGTACGTCAAAATGTAAAAAATGATATTGATTGGCGCAAGGTGTATAACTGAATATAAACATATAGATGTCTTCAGGTACAGACTCTTTATGTACATGTGAAGTTTTGGATTTTTAGCAGCATGTGCAGGAGAGTTATTAAGCATTTTGTCCATTGCGGCGAAGGAAATCTTAAGTGAAAACTTTGAAGCCCCGCCCCCGTCATGTAGTATTTCGGAAACAAAAAATTTTAGCCCCAGTGTTTGTCCCAGGTCTTCAGATGCTACAGACAGAATTTTAAGGCAATCAGATGAAGCCTTTAGGATCAGGGTGCAAAAGAATGACCCCTGTAAACATGCAAAAAAGGGCAAAAGTCGGACTTTCAAAAATTCATAACTCACTTCCTGTTCATATTAGACGTTAAAATATCAAATTTTTCGCCATGCCCGATGAGACTGCCAAGTTTGGTGAGTTTTTGTGCATGTTTCGGGGGTCAAAAATGCGATCGAACAATCGGAAAAATAATAATAATAATAATTTCTACAAAAACAATAGGGACTTCGCAGCGGTCGCTGCTCAGGCCCTAATAATAATAATAATAATAATAATAAAAGTAATAATGTTTTCTACAAAAACAATAGGGACCTCGCCGCGGTCGCTGCTCGGGCCCCAATAATAATTTCTACACAAAGTCCATTGTGGTGACCCGCCCCCTTTTAAGTAAATTCAAAATGGCCGACTTCCTGTAAAACCTAGCTCATTGCTCCAAGAGACTTTTTTGTAGGTCTTGGTCTTATACATACAGTGAACCCTCGCTACTTCGCGGTTCACCTTTCGCGGGTTCAGTGCTTCGCGGGTCTAAAAAATATTCGGGGGCATTGTAGTTTCGCCGAGCGGCACGACGGGGCGCTGGAGCGGTTAGACGGCCGGCGTGCGCCGAAGAAGAGCGTGGGCGAAGAGGAGAGTGGACGAAGAAGAGCACGTTCCCCCGGACACGATCGGTGGCGACGTTTCGCGCGGTTCGGACCGTACCAGAGCTCCGGCCGGCGTGCGTGGCAGTGAAGCCGTAGAGGAGCACCTTCCCCGGGCACGGGCGGTTCCAAGCGGCCCCTAAGTTTAACCGAATGGAAGCTCCGGAGGAGGAGGGCATGCTCGCGTCACAGTAAGCCGAAGAGGAGCACCTTCCCCGGGCACGGGCGGTGCCAAGCGGCCCCTAAGTTTAACCGAATGGAAGCTCCGGGGGAGGAGGGCGGGCGTGTGTCACAGTTAAGCCAAATTGGAGCACCTCTTCTGCCCGGGCACGAGCGGAGCGCGAGGCTGTCAGCTATGAATGAATAAATGAATAAATAAATAAAGAAAGCCACCTTTCATTTCACAGGGCACACCGGACGGCGTACCAGCAGGTAAAAGTCGGAGTAATTAAATAAATACTAAAAGAATGGCTGGGGAATAAAAAAATAATACGTTTTAATAATAATTTGTTTTTTTTGTTATAACATGAATTTCACTCTCTCTCTCCCCGTATATATATATATATATATATATATATATATATATATATATATATATATATATATATATATATATTTATTATATATATTGTATATTTTTTTTAAGCATTTTTGAAGGTGCGCCGCTACTTCGCGGATTTTCAGTTTTCGCGGGTGGTCTCGGTCCCCATTAACCGCGATAACCGAGGGTTCACTGTACTCCATAAAATTTACAAAAAGCGAGGTGAAACACTCAACCAGAGCTGCTTTTTTTAACATTTCTCGAGGGCCATGGCGAGCCATTTCAAAAAAGCTGCACAACTAACGTATAAAATATTGATAAATTTGCTCGGCCTGATGTGTGTGTAAAGTTTTACGAGTTGTCGTTCATATTTAGAACCTCATAATCAGCTTTGTTTTATTGCCGAACAGTGCAATGCCACTCCCACAACTTTTCACGAAAAAGGACGAATTTCGTATTGTGACATCCTCATGGCCGAAACAGTCATCCGAGCATATATGAGGGCGACCTTGTTGAGTTGCACGGAGAAAAACATCCAAGAAAATAACTTGTATTAGCTTTTACCAGTTGGTGGCGCTACTACTACGATGTAAAATAAGTTGGTAGATGTCTTCAGGGCTGAAGTATCCTCAAATGTGTACAACTTCGAGAAGATAAGATCATCTGAGTCATGTTGCCGGAGCTTTTGTTGCCACAGAGTACAATCGGACTTTTCAGCACCTTAATAGCCACGCCTTTTGCCAAAACGTCACAAAATTCGGCAGAGAGTAAGATCATTGTCTTGAGTCTTTTCTGACTAATTTTCAGTCGGATTCGTCAAAAGGGCACCGTGCAGTACGTGAAAATTAAAATAAAAACAAATTTTTGATTCCACTTGGCGGCACTGTGTGTATAACAAAATAATAACATTACGATGTCTTCAGGTCGGGACGTTTTATTTACAGGTGAAGGTTTGGATTTTTAGGAGCATGTGCAGGGGAGTTATTAAGCATTCATTTATTTGTATTAGGTTCATTTTGTCTTCTTATTATTGATATTTGACTGATTCATTAAAAGCAGACAATTATGTTTTAGGTTAATTTTTTACCTGACATGTTTCGGCGAGTCTTTCGCCTTCTTCAGAGTGTCGCATGATGGTGTCTTGAGCTGATGTTCCATGAGGGTGTGACTTACCTGTCAAAAAAATGAAAAAAATCAGAGCAGTAAAAGAACAAGCACAACATGAACATTACAAATCAGCAATCACTGACCACTGCAAAAGGGAAAACCACATCATGGACCGGGAGAAGGGCAGGGTCATCCGCACAGAAGAGAACAAACAACAGCGCTGGATCAGAGAGGCCATTGAGATCTGCAAGCGAGGCATAAAAACCATGAACAGAGACAAGGGAGCCTTCATCCTCTCTACCACCTGGACCAGCATCTTGGCGGAGTGAACGGACAGCGGGGGGCGTGACTTGCCTTCATTCTTGTGACAGGTAAGTCACGCCCTCATGGAACATCAGCTGATAAAGACGGGTCACAAGACAGCATCATGTGACACTCTGAAGAAGGCGAAAGACTTTCGTATTGTGACATGCTCAAGGCCTAAACACTCATCCGAGCAAATATAAGGTAGATTTTGTTCACCTGCCCGGAGAAAAACATCAACGAAAATAATTTGTATTTGTTTTAACCAGTTGGTGGCGCTACCACTGCGATCAAAAATAAGTTGGCAGCCGTCTTCAGGGCCTGAATATCCTCAAATGTGAAAAATTTCGAGAAGATGGATCATCTGAATCATTTTGCAGAAACTTTTGTTGCCACGGAGAATAATCAGACTCTGCGGCACCGTAATAGCCACGCCCTTCGAAGGAAAGTCACAAAAATAGGGATAGAGTAAGATCAATGTCTTGAGTCTTTTCTAGCCAATTTTCAATCAGATTCGTTAAAAGGGCACCGTGCAGTACGTCAAAATGTAAAAAATGATATTGATTGGCGCAAGGTGTATAACTGAATATAAACATATAGATGTCTTCAGGTACAGACTTTTTATGTACATGTGAAGTTTTGGATTTTTAGCAGCATGTGCAGGAGAGTTATTAAGCATTTTGTCCATTGCGGCGAAGGAAATCTTAAGTGAAAACTTTGAAGCCCCGCCCCCGTCATATAGTATTTCGGAAACAAAAAATTTTAGCCCCAGTGTTTGTCCCAGGTCTTCAGATGCTACAGACAGAATTTTAAGGCAATCAGATGAAGCCTTTAGGATCAGGGTGCAAAAGAATGACCCCTGTAAACATGCAAAAAAGGGCAAAAGTCGGACTTTCAAAAATTCATAACTCACTTCCTGTTCATATTAGACGTTAAAATATCAAATTTTTCGCCATGCCCGATGAGACTGCCAAGTTTGGTGAGTTTTTGTGCATGTTTCGGGGGTCAAAAATGCGATCGAACAATCGGAAAAATAATAATAATAATAATTTCTACAAAAACAATAGGGACTTTGCAGCGGTCGCTGCTCAGGCCCTAATAATAATAATAATAATATTAATAATAATAAAAGTAATAATATTTTCTACAAAAACAATAGGGACCTCGCAGCCGTCGCAGCTCGGGCCCTAATAACAATTTCTAGAAAAACAATAGGGACCTCGCAGCGGTCACTGCTCGGGCCCTAATAATAATAATAATAAAAATAATAATAATTTCCACAAAAACAATGGGGACCTCGTAGCGGTCGCTGCTCAGGCCCTAATAATAATTTCTACAAAAACAATAGGGACCTCGCCGCGGTCGCTGCTCGGGCCCCAATAATAATTTCTACACAAAGTCCATTGTGGTGACCCGCCCCCTTTTAAGTAAATTCAAAATGGCCGACTTCCTGTAAAACCTAGCTCATTGCTCCAAGAGACTTTTTTGTAGGTCTTGGTCTTATACATACAGTGAACCCTCGCTACTTCGCGGTTCACCTTTCGCGGGTTCAGTGCTTCACGGGTCTAAAAAATATTCGGGGGCATTGTAGTTTCGCCGAGCGGCACGACGGGGCGCTGGAGCGGTTAGACGGCCGGCGTGCGCCGAAGAAGAGCGTGGGCGAAGAGGAGAGTGGACGAAGAAGAGCACGTTCTCCCGGACACGATCGGTGGCGACGTTTCGCGCGGTTCGGACCGTACCAGAGCTCCGGCCGGCGTGCGTGGCAGTTAAGCCGTAGAGGAGCACCTTCCCCGGGCACGGGCGGTGCCAAGCGGCCCCTAAGTTTAACCGAATGGAAGCTCCGGAGGAGGAGGGCATGCTCGCGTCACAGTAAGCCGAAGAGGAGCACCTTCCCCGGGCACGGGCGGTTCCAAGCGGCCCCTAAGTTTAACCGAATGGAAGCTCCGGAGGAGGAGGGCATGCTCGCGTCACAGTAAGCCGAAGAGGAGCACCTTCCCCGGGCACGGGCGGTTCCAAGCGGCCCCTAAGTTTAACTGAATGGAAGCTCCGGAGGAGGAGGGCATGCTCGCGTCACAGTAAGCCGAAGAGGAGCACCTTCCCCGGGCACGGGCGGTGCCAAGCGGCCCCTAAGTTTAACCGAATGGAAGTTCCGGGGGAGGAGGGCGGGCGTGTGTCACAGTTAAGCCGAATTGGAGCACCTCTTCCGCCCGGGCACGAGCGGAGCGCGAGGCTGTCAGTTATGAATGAATAAATGAATAAATAAATAAAGAATGCCACCTTTCATTTCACAGGGCACACCGGACGGCGTACCAGTAGGTAAAAGTCGGAGTAATTAAATAAATACAAAAAGAATGGCTGGGGAATAAAAAAATAATACGTTTTAATAATAATTTGGTTTTTTTGTTATAAAATGAATTTCACTCTCTCTCTCCCCGTATATATATATATATATATATATATATATATATATATATATATATATTTATGATATATATTGTATATTTTTTTTAAGCATTTTTGAAGGTGCGCCGCTACTTCGCGGATTTTCAGTTTTCGCGGGTGGTCTCGGTCCCCATTAACCGCGATAACCGAGGGTTCACTGTACTCCATAAAATTTACAAAAAGCGAGGTGAAACACTCAATCAGGGCTGCTTTTTTGAACATTTCTCGAGGGCCATGGCGAGCCATTTCAAAAAAGCTGCACAACTAACGTATAAAATATTGATAAATTTGCTCGGCCTGATGTGTGTGTAAAGTTTCACGAGTTGTCGTTCATATTTAGAACCTCATAATCAGCGTTGTTTTATTGCCGAACAGTGCAATGCCACTCCCACAACTTTTCACGAAAAAGGACTAATTTCGTATTGTGACATCCTCATGGCCGAAACAGTCATCCGAGCATATATGAGGGCGACCTTGTTGAGTTGCACGGAGAAAAACATCCAAGAAAATAACTTGTATTAGCTTTTACCAGTTGGTGGCGCTACTACTACGATGAAAAATAAGTCGGTAGATGTCTTCAGGGCTGAAGTATCCTCAAATGTGTACAACTTCGAGAAGATAGGATCATCTGAGTCATGTTGCCGGAGCTTTTGTTGCCACAGAGTACAATCGGACTTTTCAGCACCGTAATAGCCACGCCTTTTGCCAAAACGTCACAAAATTCGGCAGAGAGTAAGATCATTGTCTTGAGTCTTTTCTGACTAATTTTCAGTCGGATTCGTCAAAAGGGCACCGTGCAGTACGTGAAAATTAAAATAAAAACAAATTTTTGATTCCACTTGGCGGCGCTGTGTGTATAACAAAATAATAACATTAAGATGTCTTCAGGTCGGGACGTTTTATTTACAGGTGAAGGTTTGGATTTTTAGGAGCATGTGCAGGGGAGTTATTAAGCATTCATTTATTTGTATTAGGTTCATTTTGTCTTCTTATTATTGATATTTGACTGATTCATTAAAAGCAGACAATTATGTTTTAGGTTAATTTTTTACCTGACATGTTTCGGCGAGACTTTTGCCTTCTTCAGAGTGTCGCATGATGGTGTCTTGAGACCCGTCTTTATCAGCTGATGTTCCATGAGGGTGTGACTTACCTGTCAAAAAAATGAAAAAATCAGAGCAGTAAAAGAACAAGCACAACATGAACATTACAAATCAGCAATCACTGACCACTGCAAAAGGGAAAACCACATCATGGACCGGGAGAAGGGCAGGGTCATCCGCACCGAAGAGAACAAACAACAGCGCTGGATCAGAGAGGCCATTGAGATCTGCAAGCGAGGCATAAAAACCATGAACAGAGACAAGGGAGCCTTCATCCTCTCTACCACCTGGAGCAGCATTTTGGCGGAGTGAACGGACAGCGGGGGGCGTGACTTGCCTTCATTCTTGTGACAGGTAAGTCACGCCCTCATGGAACATCAGCTGATAAAGACGGGCCACAAGACACCATCATGTGACACTCTGAAGAAGGCGAAAGACTTTCGTATTGTGACATCCTCAAGGCCTAAACACTCATCCGAGCAAATGTAAGGTAGATTTTGTTAACCTGCCCGGAGAAAAAAATCAACGAAAATAATTTGTATTTGTTTTAACCAGTTGGTGGCGCTACCACTGCGATCAAAAATAAGTTGGCAGCCGTCTTCAGGGCCTGAATATCCTCAAATGTGAAAAATTTCGAGAAGATGGATCATCTGAATCATTTTGCAGGAACTTTTGTTGCCACGGAGAATAATCAGACTCTGCGGCACCGTAATAGCCACGCCCTTCGAAGGAAAGTCACAAAAATAGGGATAGAGTAAGATCAATGTCTTGAGTCTTTTCTAGCCAATTTTCAATCAGATTCGTTAAAAGGGCACCGTGCAGTACGTCAAAATGTAAAAAATGATATTGATTGGCGCAAGGTGTATAACTGAATATAAACATATAGATGTCTTCAGGTACAGACTCTTTATGTACATGTGAAGTTTTGGATTTTTAGCAGCATGTGCAGGAGAGTTATTAAGCATTTTGTCCATTGCGGCGAAGGAAATCTTAAGTGAAAACTTTGATGCCCCGCCCCCGTCATATAGTATTTCGGAAACAAAAAATTTTAGCCCCAGTGTTTGTGCCAGGTCTTCAGATGCTACAGACAGAATTTTAAGGCAATCAGATGAAGCCTTTAGGAACAGGGTGCAAAAGAATGACCCCTGTAAACATGCAAAAAAGGGCAAAAGTCGGACTTTCAAAAATTCATAACTCACTTCCTGTTCATATTAGACGTTAAAATATCAAATTTTTCGCCATGCCCGATGAGACTGCCAAGTTTGGTGAGTTTTTGTGCATGTTTCGGGGGTCAAAAATGCGATCGAACAATCGGAAAAATAATAATAATAATAATTTCTACAAAAACAATAGGGACTTCGCAGCGGTCGCTGCTCAGGCCCTAATAATAATAATAATAATAACAATAAAAGTAATAATGTTTTCTACAAAAACAATAGGGACCTCGCCGCGGTCGCTGCTCGGGCCCCAATAATAATTTCTACACAAAGTCCATTGTGGTGACCCGCCCCCTTTTAAGTAAATTCAAAATGGCCGACTTCCTGTAAAACCTAGCTCATTGCTCCAAGAGACTTTTTTGTAGGTCTTGGTCTTATACATACAGTGAACCCTCGCTACTTCGCGGTTCACCTTTCGCGGGTTCAGTGCTTCGCGGGTCTAAAAAATATTCGGGGGCATTGTAGTTTCGCCGAGCGGCACGACGGGGCGCTGGAGCGGTTAGACGGCCGGCGTGCGCCGAAGAAGAGCGTGGGCGAAGAGGAGAGTGGACGAAGAAGAGCACGTTCCCCCGGACACGATCGGTGGCGACGTTTCGCGCGGTTCGGACCGTACCAGAGCTCCGGCCGGCGTGCGTGGCAGTTAAGCCGTAGAGGAGCACCTTCCCCGGGCACGGGCAGTTCCAAGCGGCCCCTAAGTTTAACCGAATGGAAGCTCCGGAGGAGGAGGGCATGCTCGCGTCACAGTAAGCCGAAGAGGAGCACCTTCCCCGGGCACGGGCGGTGCCAAGCGGCCCCTAAGTTTAACCGAATGGAAGCTCCGGGGGAGGAGGGCGGGCGTGTGTCACAGTTAAGCCAAATTGGAGCACCTCTTCTGCCCGGGCACGAGCGGAGCGCGAGGCTGTCAGTTATGAATGAATAAATGAATAAATAAATAAAGAATGCCACCTTTCATTTCACAGGGCACACCGGACGGCGTACCAGCAGGTAAAAGTCGGAGTAATTAAATAAATACTAAAAGAATGGCTGGGGAAGAAAAAAATAATACGTTTTAATAATAATTTGGTTTTTTTGTTATAACATGAATTTCACTCTCTCTCTCCCCGTATATATATATATATATATATATATATATATATATATATATATATATATATATATATATATATATATATTTATTATATATATTGTTTATTTTTTTTAAGCATTTTTGAAGGTGCGCCGCTACTTCGCGGATTTTCAGTTTTCGCGGGTGGTCTCGGTCCCCGTTAACCGCGATAACCGAGGGTTCACTGTACTCCATAAAATTTACAAAAAGCGAGGTGAAACACTCAACCAGAGCTGCTTTTTTTAACATTTCTCGAGGGCCATGGCGAGCCATTTCAAAAAAGCTGCACAACTAACGTATAAAATATTGATAAATTTGCTCGGCCTGATGTGTGTGTAAAGTTTTACGAGTTGTCGTTCATATTTAGAACCTCATAATCAGCTTTGTTTTATTGCCGAACAGTGCAATGCCACTCCCACAACTTTTCACGAAAAAGGACGAATTTCGTATTGTGACATCCTCATGGCCGAAACAGTCATCCGAGCATATATGAGGGCGACCTTGTTGAGTTGCACGGAGAAAAACATCCAAGAAAATAACTTGTATTAGCTTTTACCAGTTGGTGGCACTACTACTACGATGTAAAATAAGTTGGTAGATGTCTTCAGGGCTGAAGTATCCTCAAATGTGTACAACTTCGAGAAGATAGGATCATCTGAGTCATGTTGCCGGAGCTTTTGTTGCCACAGAGTACAATCGGACTTTTCAGCACCTTAATAGCCACGCCTTTTGCCAAAACGTCACAAAATTCGGCAGAGAGTAAGATCATTGTCTTGAGTCTTTTCTGACTAATTTTCAGTCGGATTCGTCAAAAGGGCACCGTGCAGTACGTGAAAATTAAAATAAAAACAAATTTTTGATTCCACTTGGCGGCACTGTGTGTATAACAAAATAATAACATTACGATGTCTTCAGGTCGGGACGTTTTATTTACAGGTGAAGGTTTGGATTTTTAGGAGCATGTGCAGGGGAGTTATTTAGCATTCATTTATTTGTATTAGGTTCATTTTGTCTTCTTATTATTGATATTTGACTGATTCATTAAAAGCAGACAATTATGTTTTAGGTTAATTTTTTACCTGACATGTTTCGGCGAGTCTTTCGCCTTCTTCAGAGTGTCGCATGATGGTGTCTTGAGCTGATGTTCCATGAGGGTGTGACTTACCTGTCAAAAAAATGAAAAAAATCAGAGCAGTAAAAGAACAAGCACAACATGAACATTACAAATCAGCAATCACTGACCACTGCAAAAGGGAAAACCACATCATGGACCGGGAGAAGGGCAGGGTCATCCGCACAGAAGAGAACAAACAACAGCGCTGGATCAGAGAGGCCATTGAGATCTGCAAGCGAGGCATAAAAACCATGAACAGAGACAAGGGAGCCTTCATCCTCTCTACCACCTGGACCAGCATCTTGGCGGAGTGAACGGACAGCGGGGGGCGTGACTTGCCTTCATTCTTGTGACAGGTAAGTCACGCCCTCATGGAACATCAGCTGATAAAGACGGGTCACAAGACAGCATCATGTGACACTCTGAAGAAGGCGAAAGACTTTCGTATTGTGACATGCTCAAGGCCTAAACACTCATCCGAGCAAATATAAGGTAGATTTTGTTCACCTGCCCGGAGAAAAACATCAACGAAAATAATTTGTATTTGTTTTAACCAGTTGGTGGCGCTACCACTGCGATCAAAAATAAGTTGGCAGCCGTCTTCAGGGCCTGAATATCCTCAAATGTGAAAAATTTCGAGAAGATGGATCATCTGAATCATTTTGCAGGAACTTTTGTTGCCACGGAGAATAATCAGACTCTGCGGCACCGTAATAGCCACGCCCTTCGAAGGAAAGTCACAAAAACAGGGATAGAGTAAGATCAATGTCTTGAGTCTTTTCTAGCCAATTTTCAATCAGATTCGTTAAAAGGGCACCGTGCAGTACGTCAAAATGTAAAAAATGATATTGATTGGCGCAAGGTGTATAACTGAATATAAACATATAGATGTCTTCAGGTACAGACTTTTTATGTACATGTGAAGTTTTGGATTTTTAGCAGCATGTGCAGGAGAGTTATTAAGCATTTTGTCCATTGCGGCGAAGGAAATCTTAAGTGAAAACTTTGAAGCCCCGCCCCCGTCATATAGTATTTCGGAAACAAAAAATTTTAGCCCCAGTGTTTGTCCCAGGTCTTCAGATGCTACAGACAGAATTTTAAGGCAATCAGATGAAGCCTTTAGGATCAGGGTGCAAAAGAATGACCCCTGTAAACATGCAAAAAAGGGCAAAAGTCGGACTTTCAAAAATTCATAACTCACTTCCTGTTCATATTAGACGTTAAAATATCAAATTTTTCGCCATGCCCGATGAGACTGCCAAGTTTGGTGAGTTTTTGTGCATGTTTCGGGGGTCAAAAATGCGATCGAACAATCGGAAAAATAATAATAATAATAATTTCTACAAAAACAATAGGGACTTCGCAGCGGTCGCTGCTCAGGCCCTAATAATAATAATAATAATATTAATAATAATAAAAGTAATAATATTTTCTACAAAAACAATAGGGACCTCGCAGCCGTCGCAGCTCGGGCCCTAATAACAATTTCTAGAAAAACAATAGGGACCTCGCAGCGGTCACTGCTCGGGCCCTAATAATAATAATAATAAAAATAATAATAATTTCCACAAAAACAATGGGGACCTCGTAGCGGTCGCTGCTCAGGCCCTAATAATAATTTCTACAAAAACAATAGGGACCTCGCCGCCGTCGCTGCTCGGGCCCCAATAATAATTTCTACACAAAGTCCATTGTGGTGACCCGCCCCCTTTTAAGTAAATTCAAAATGGCCGACTTCCTGTAAAACCTAGCTCATTGCTCCAAGAGACTTTTTTGTAGGTCTTGGTCTTATACATACAGTGAACCCTCGCTACTTCGCGGTTCACCTTTCGCGGGTTCAGTGCTTCGCGGGTCTAAAAAATATTCGGGGGCATTGTAGTTTCGCCGAGCGGCACGACGGGGCGCTGGAGCGGTTAGACGGCCGGCGTGCGCCGAAGAAGAGCGTGGGCGAAGAGGAGAGTGGACGAAGAAGAGCACGTTCTCCCGGACACGATCGGTGGCGACGTTTCGCGCGGTTCGGACCGTACCAGAGCTCCGGCCGGCGTGCGTGGCAGTTAAGCCGTAGAGGAGCACCTTCCCCGGGCACGGGCGGTGCCAAGCGGCCCCTAAGTTTAACCAAATGGAAGCTCCGGAGGAGGAGGGCATGCTCGCGTCACAGTAAGCCGAAGAGGAGCACCTTCCCCGGGCACGGGCGGTTCCAAGCGGCCCCTAAGTTTAACCGAATGGAAGCTCCGGAGGAGGAGGGCATGCTCGCGTCACAGTAAGCCGAAGAGGAGCACCTTCCCCGGGCACGGGCGGTTCCAAGCGGCCCCTAAGTTTAACTGAATGGAAGCTCCGGAGGAGGAGGGCATGCTCGCGTCACAGTAAGCCGAAGAGGAGCACCTTCCCCGGGCACGGGCGGTGCCAAGCGGCCCCTAAGTTTAACCGAATGGAAGTTCCGGGGGAGGAGGGCGGGCGTGTGTCACAGTTAAGCCGAATTGGAGCACCTCTTCCGCCCGGGCACGAGCGGAGCGCGAGGCTGTCAGTTATGAATGAATAAATGAATAAATAAATAAAGAATGCCACCTTTCATTTCACAGGGCACACCGGACGGCGTACCAGCAGGTAAAAGTCGGAGTAATTAAATAAATACAAAAAGAATGGTTGGGGAATAAAAAAATAATACGTTTTAATAATAATTTGGTTTTTTTGTTATAACATGAATTTCACTCTCTCTCTCCCCGTATATATATATATATATATATATATATATATATATATATATATATATATATATATATATATATATATATATATATATATATTATATATTTATTATATATATTGTATATTTTTTTTAAGCATTTTTGAAGGTGCGCCGCTACTTCGCGGATTTTCAGTTTTCGCGGGTGGTCTCGGTCCCCATTAACCGCGATAACCGAGGGTTCACTGTACTCCATAAAATTTACAAAAAGCGAGGTGAAACACTCAACCAGAGCTGCTTTTTTTTAACATTTCTCGAGGGCCATGGCGAGCCATTTCAAAAAAGCTGCACAACTAACGTATAAAATATTGATAAATTTGCTCGGCCTCATGTGTGTGTAAAGTTTCACGAGTTGTCGTTCATATTTAGAACCTCATAATCAGCGTTGTTTTATTGCCGAACAGTGCAATGCCACTCCCACAACTTTTCACGAAAAAGGACTAATTTCGTATTGTGACATCCTCATGGCCGAAACAGTCATCCGAGCATATATGAGGGCGACCTTGTTGAGTTGCACGGAGAAAAACATCCAAGAAAATAACTTGTATTAGCTTTTACCAGTTGGTGGCGCTACTACTACGATGTAAAATAAGTTGGTAGATGTCTTCAGGGCTGAAGTATCCTCAAATGTGTACAACTTCGAGAAGATAGGATCATCTGAGTCATGTTGCCGGAGCTTTTGTTGCCACAGAGTACAATCGGACTTTTCAGCACCTTAATAGCCACGCCTTTTGCAAAAACGTCACAAAATTCGGCAGAGAGTAAGATCATTGTCTTGAGTCTTTTCTGACTAATTTTCAGTCGGATTCGTCAAAAGGGCACCGTGCAGTACGTGAAAATTAAAATTAAAAAAAATTTTTGATTCCACTTGGCGGCACTGTGTGTATAACAAAATAATAACATTAAGATGTCTTCAGGTCGGGACGTTTTATTTACAGGTGAAGGTTTGGATTTTTAGGAGCATGTGCAGGGGAGTTATTAAGCATTCATTTATTTGTATTAGGTTCATTTTGTCTTCTTATTATTGATATTTGACTGATTCATTAAAAGCAGACAATTATGTTTTAGGTTAATTTTTTACCTGACATGTTTCGGCGAGTCTTTCGCCTTCTTCAGAGTGTCGCATGATGGTGTCTTGAGACCCGTCTTTATCAGCTGATGTTCCATGAGGGTGTGACTTACCTGTCAAAAAAATGAAAAAATCAGAGCAGTAAAAGAACAAACACAACATGAACATTACAAATCAGCAATCACTGACCACTGCAAAAGGGAAAACCACATCATGGACCGGGAGAAGGGCAGGGTCATCCGCACAGAAGAGAACAAACAACAGCGCTGGATCAGAGAGGCCATTGAGATCTGCAAGCGAGGCATAAAAACCATGAACAGAGACAAGGGAGCCTTCATCCTCTCTACCACCTGGACCAGCATCTTGGCGGAGTGAACGGACAGCGGGGGGCGTGACTTGCCTTCATTCTTGTGACAGGTAAGTCACGCCCTCATGGAACATCAGCTGATAAAGACGGGTCACAAGACAGCATCATGTGACACTCTGAAGAAGGCGAAAGACTTTTGTATTGTGACATGCTCAAGGCCTAAACACTCATCCGAGCAAATATAAGGTAGATTTTGTTCACCTGCCCGGAGAAAAACATCAACGAAAATAATTTGTATTTGTTTTAACCAGTTGGTGGCGCTACCACTGCGATCAAAAATAAGTTGGCAGCCGTCTTCAGGGCCTGAATATCCTCAAATGTGAAAGATTTCCAGAAGATGGATCATCTGAATCATTTTGCAGGAACTTTTGTTGCCACGGAGAATAATCAGACTCTGCGGCACCGTAATAGCCACGCCCTTTGAAGGAAAGTCATAAAAATAGGGATAGAGTAAGATCAATGTCTTGAGTCTTTTCTAGCCAATTTTCAATCGGATTCGTTAAAAGGGCACCATGCAGTACGTCAAAATGTAAAAAATGATATTGATTGGCGCAAGGTGTATAACTGAATATAAACATATAGATGTCTTCAGGTACAGACTCTTTATGTACATGTGAAGTTTTGGATTTTTAGCAGCATGTGCAGGAGAGTTATTAAGCATTTTGTCCATTGCGGCGAAGGAAATCTTAAGTGAAAACTTTGAAGCCCCGCCCCCGTCATATAGTATTTCGGAAACAAAAAATTTTAGCCCCAGTGTTTGTCCCAGGTCTTCAGATGCTACAGACAGAATTTTAAGGCAATCAGATGAAGCCTTTAGGATCAGGGTGCAAAAGAATGACCCCTGTAAACATGCAAAAAAGGGCAAAAGTCGGACTTTCAAAAATTCATAACTCACTTCCTGTTCATATTAGACGTTAAAATATCAAATTTTTCGCCATGCCCGATGAGACTGCCAAGTTTGGTGAGTTTTTGTGCATGTTTCAGGGGTCAAAAATGCGATCGAACAATCGGAAAAATAATAATAATAATAATTTCTACAAAAACAATAGGGACCTCGCCGCGGTCGCTGCTCGGGCCCCAATAATAATTTCTACACAAAGTCCATTGTGGTGACCCGCCCCCTTTTAAGTAAATTCAAAATGGCCGACTTCCTGTAAAACCTAGCTCATTGCTCCAAGAGACTTTTTTGTAGGTCTTGGTCTTATACATACAGTGAACCCTCGCTACTTCGCGGTTCACCTTTCGCGGGTTCAGTGCTTCGCGGGTCTAAAAAATATTCGGGGGCATTGTAGTTTCGCCGAGCGGCACGACGGGGCGCTGGAGCGGTTAGACGGCCGGCGTGCGCCGAAGAAGAGCGTGGGCGAAGAGGAGAGTGGACGAAGAAGAGCACGTTCCCCCGGACACGATCGGTGGCGACGTTTCGCGCGGTTCGGACCGTACCAGAGCTCCGGCGGGCGTGCGTGGCAGTTAAGCCGTAGAGGAGCACCTTCCCCGGGCACGGGCGGTTCCAAGCGGCCCCTAAGTTTAACCGAATGGAAGCTCCGGAGGAGGAGGGCATGCTCGCGTCACAGTAAGCCGAAGAGGAGCACCTTCCCCGGGCACGGGCGGTGCCAAGCGGCCCCTAAGTTTAACCGAATGGAAGCTCCGGGGGAGGAGGGCGGGCGTGTGTCACAGTTAAGCCAAATTGGAGCACCTCTTCTACCCGGGCACGAGCGGAGCGCGAGGCTGTCAGTTATGAATGAATAAATGAATAAATAAATAAAGAATGCCACCTTTCATTTCACAGGGCAAACCGGACGGCGTACCAGCAGGTAAAAGTCGGAGTAATTAAATAAATACTAAAAGAATGGCTGGGGAATAAAAAAATAATACGTTTTAATAATAATTTGGTTTTTTTGTTATAACATGAATTTCACTCTCTCTCTCCCCGTATATATATATATATATATATATATATATATATATATATATATATATATATATATATATATATATTTATTATATATATTGTATATTTTTTTTAAGCATTTTTGAAGGTGCGCCGCTACTTCGCGGATTTTCAGTTTTCGCGGGTGGTCTCGGTCCCCATTAACCGCGATAACCGAGGGTTCACTGTACTCCATAAAATTTACAAAAAGCGAGGTGAAACACTCAACCAGAGCTGCTTTTTTTAACATTTCTCGAGGGCCATGGCGAGCCATTTCAAAAAAGCTGCACAACTAACGTATAAAATATTGATAAATTTGCTCGGCCTGATGTGTGTGTAAAGTTTTACGAGTTGTCGTTCATATTTAGAACCTCATAATCAGCTTTGTTTTATTGCCGAACAGTGCAATGCCACTCCCACAACTTTTCACGAAAAAGGACGAATTTCGTATTGTGACATCCTCATGGCCGAAACAGTCATCCGAGCATATATGAGGGCGACCTTGTTGAGTTGCACGGAGAAAAACATCCAAGAAAATAACTTGTATTAGCTTTTACCAGTTGGTGGCGCTACTACTACGATGTAAAATAAGTCGGTAGCTGTCTTCAGGGCTAAAGTATCCTCAAATGTGTACAACTTCGAGAAGATAGGATCATCTGAGTCATGTTGCCGGAGCTTTTGTTGCCACAGAGTACAATCGGACTTTTCAGCACCTTCATAGCCACGCCTTTTGCCAAAACGTCACAAAATTCGGCAGAGAGTAAGATCATTGTCTTGAGTCTTTTCTGACTAATTTTCAGTCGGATTCGTCAAAAGGGCACCGTGCAGTACGTGAAAATTAAAATAAAAACAAATTTTTGATTCCACTTGGCGGCACTGTGTGTATAACAAAATAATAACATTACGATGTCTTCAGGTCGGGACGTTTTATTTACAGGTGAAGGTTTGGATTTTTAGGAGCATCTGCAGGGGAGTTATTAAGCATTCATTTATTTGTATTAGGTTCATTTTGTCTTCTTATTATTGATATTTGACTGATTCATTAAAAGCAGACAATTATGTTTTAGGTTAATTTTTTACCTGACATGTTTCGGCGAGTCTTTCGCCTTCTTCAGAGTGTCGCATTATGGTGTCTTGAGCTGATGTTCCATGAGGGTGTGACTTACCTGTCAAAAAAATGAAAAAAATCAGAGCAGTAAAAGAACAAGCACAACATGAACATTACAAATCAGCAATCACTGACCACTGCAAAAGGGAAAACCACATCATGGACCGGGAGAAGGGCAGGGTCATCCGCACAGAAGAGAACAAACAACAGCGCTGGATCAGAGAGGCCATTGAGATCTGCAAGCGAGGCATAAAAACCATGAACAGAGACAAGGGAGCCTTCATCCTCTCTACCACCTGGACCAGCATCTTGGCGGAGTGAACGGACAGCGGGGGGCGTGACTTGCCTTCATTCTTGTGACAGGTAAGTCACGCCCTCATGGAACATCAGCTGATAAAGACGGGTCACAAGACAGCATCATGTGACACTCTGAAGAAGGCGAAAGACTTTCGTATTGTGACATGCTCAAGGCCTAAACACTCATCCGAGCAAATATAAGGTAGATTTTGTTCACCTGCCCGGAGAAAAACATCAACGAAAATAATTTGTATTTGTTTTAACCAGTTGGTGGCGCTACCACTGCGATCAAAAATAAGTTGGCAGCCGTCTTCAGGGCCTGAATATCCTCAAATGTGAAAAATTTCGAGAAGATGGATCATCTGAATCATTTTGCAGGAACTTTTGTTGCCACAGAGAATAATCAGACTCTGCGGCACCGTAATAGCCACGCCCTTCGAAGGAAAGTCACAAAAATAGGGATAGAGTAAGATCAATGTCTTGAGTCTTTTCTAGCCAATTTTCAATCAGATTCGTTAAAAGGGCACCGTGCAGTACGTCAAAATGTAAAAAATGATATTGATTGGCGCAAGGTGTATAACTGAATATAAACATATAGATGTCTTCAGGTACAGACTTTTTATGTACATGTGAAGTTTTGGATTTTTAGCAGCATGTGCAGGAGAGTTATTAAGCATTTTGTCCATTGCGGCGAAGGAAATCTTAAGTGAAAACTTTGAAGCCCCGCCCCCGTCATATAGTATTTCGGAAACAAAAAATTTTAGCCCCAGTGTTTGTCCCAGGTCTTCAGATGCTACAGACAGAATTTTAAGGCAATCAGATGAAGCCTTTAGGATCAGGGTGCAAAAGAATGACCCCTGTAAACATGCAAAAAAGGGCAAAAGTCGGACTTTCAAAAATTCATAACTCACTTCCTGTTCATATTAGACGTTAAAATATCAAATTTTTCGCCATGCCCGATGAGACTGCCAAGTTTGGTGAGTTTTTGTGCATGTTTCGGGGGTCAAAAATGCGATCGAACAATCGGAAAAATAATAATAATAATAATTTCTACAAAAACAATAGGGACTTCGCAGCGGTCGCTGCTCAGGCCCTAATAATAATAATAATAATATTAATAATAATAAAAGTAATAATATTTTCTACAAAAACAATAGGGACCTCGCAGCCGTCGCAGCTCGGGCCCTAATAACAATTTCTAGAAAAACAATAGGGACCTCGCAGCGGTCACTGCTCGGGCCCTAATAATAATAATAATAAAAATAATAATAATTTCCACAAAAACAATGGGGACCTCGTAGCGGTCGCTGCTCAGGCCCTAATAATAATTTCTACAAAAACAATAGGGACCTCGCCGCCGTCGCTGCTCGGGCCCCAATAATAATTTCTACACAAAGTCCATTGTGGTGACCCGCCCCCTTTTAAGTAAATTCAAAATGGCCGACTTCCTGTAAAACCTAGCTCATTGCTCCAAGAGACTTTTTTGTAGGTCTTGGTCTTATACATACAGTGAACCCTCGCTACTTCGCGGTTCACCTTTCGCGGGTTCAGTGCTTCGCGGGTCTAAAAAATATTCGGGGGCATTGTAGTTTCGCCGAGCGGCACGACGGGGCGCTGGAGCGGTTAGACGGCCGGCGTGCGCCGAAGAAGAGCGTGGGCGAAGAGGAGAGTGGACGAAGAAGAGCACGTTCTCCCGGACACGATCGGTGGCGACGTTTCGCGCGGTTCGGACCGTACCAGAGCTCCGGCCGGCGTGCGTGGCAGTTAAGCCGTAGAGGAGCACCTTCCCCGGGCACGGGCGGTGCCAAGCGGCCCCTAAGTTTAACCGAATGGAAGCTCCGGAGGAGGAGGGCATGCTCGCGTCACAGTAAGCCGAAGAGGAGCACCTTCCCCGGGCACGGGCGGTTCCAAGCGGCCCCTAAGTTTAACCGAATGGAAGCTCCGGAGGAGGAGGGCATGCTCGCGTCACAGTAAGCCGAAGAGGAGCACCTTCCCCGGGCACGGGCGGTTCCAAGCGGCCCCTAAGTTTAACTGAATGGAAGCTCCGGAGGAGGAGGGCATGCTCGCGTCACAGTAAGCCGAAGAGGAGCACCTTCCCCGGGCACGGGCGGTGCCAAGCGGCCCCTAAGTTTAACCGAATGGAAGTTCCGGGGGAGGAGGGCGGGCGTGTGTCACAGTTAAGCCGAATTGGAGCACCTCTTCCGCCCGGGCACGAGCGGAGCGCGAGGCTGTCAGTTATGAATGAATAAATGAATAAATAAATAAAGAATGCCACCTTTCATTTCACAGGGCACACCGGACGGCGTACCAGCAGGTAAAAGTCGGAGTAATTAAATAAATACAAAAAGAATGGCTGGGGAATAAAAAAATAATACGTTTTAATAATAATTTGGTTTTTTTGTTATAAAATGAATTTCACTCTCTCTCTCCCCGTATATATATATATATATATATATATATATATATATATATATATATATATATATATATATTTATTATATATATTGTATATTTTTTTTAAGCATTTTTGAAGGTGCGCCGCTACTTCGCGGATTTTCAGTTTTCGCGGGTGGTCTCGGTCCCCATTAACCGCGATAACCGAGGGTTCACTGTACTCCATAAAATTTACAAAAAGCGAGGTGAAACACTCAATCAGGGCTGCTTTTTTGAACATTTCTCGAGGGCCATGGCGAGCCATTTCAAAAAAGCTGCACAACTAACGTATAAAATATTGATAAATTTGCTCGGCCTGATGTGTGTGTAAAGTTTCACGAGTTGTCGTTCATATTTAGAACCTCATAATCAGCGTTGTTTTATTGCCGAACAGTGCAATGCCACTCCCACAACTTTTCACGAAAAAGGACTAATTTCGTGTTGTGACATCCTCATGGCCGAAACAGTCATCCGAGCATATATGAGGGCGACCTTGTTGAGTTGCACGGAGAAAAACATCCAAGAAAATAACTTGTATTAGCTTTTACCAGTTGGTGGCGCTACTACTACGATGAAAAATAAGTCGGTAGATGTCTTCAGGGCTGAAGTATCCTCAAATGTGTACAACTTCGAGAAGATAGGATCATCTGAGTCATGTTGCCGGAGCTTTTGTTGCCACAGAGTACAATCGGACTTTTCAGCACCTTAATAGCCACGCCTTTTGCCAAAACGTCACAAAATTCGGCAGAGAGTAAGATCATTGTCTTGAGTCTTTTCTGACTAATTTTCAGTCGGATTCGTCAAAAGGGCACCGTGCAGTACGTGAAAATTAAAATAAAAACAAATTTTTTATTCCACTTGGCGGCGCTGTGTGTATAACAAAATAATAACATTAAGATGTCTTCAGGTCGGGACGTTTTATTTACAGGTGAAGGTTTGGATTTTTAGGAGCATGTGCAGGGGAGTTATTAAGCATTCATTTATTTGTATTAGGTTCATTTTGTCTTCTTATTATTGATATTTGACTGATTCATTAAAAGCAGACAATTATGTTTTAGGTTAATTTTTTACCTGACATGTTTCGGCGAGTCTTTTGCCTTCTTCAGAGTGTCGCATGATGGTGTCTTGAGACCCGTCTTTATCAGCTGATGTTCCATGAGGGTGTGACTTACCTGTCAAAAAAATGAAAAAATCAGAGCAGTAAAAGAACAAGCACAACATGAACATTACAAATCAGCAATCACTGACCACTGCAAAAGGGAAAACCACATCATGGACCGGGAGAAGGGCAGGGTCATCCGCACCGAAGAGAACAAACAACAGCGCTGGATCAGAGAGGCCATTGAGATCTGCAAGCGAGGCATAAAAACCATGAACAGAGACAAGGGAGCCTTCATCCTCTCTACCACCTGGAGCAGCATTTTGGCGGAGTGAACGGACAGCGGGGGGCGTGACTTGCCTTCATTCTTGTGACAGGTAAGTCACGCCCTCATGGAACATCAGCTGATAAAGACGGGCCACAAGACACCATCATGTGACACTCTGAAGAAGGCGAAAGACTTTCGTATTGTGACATCCTCAAGGCCTAAACACTCATCCGAGCAAATGTAAGGTAGATTTTGTTAACCTGCCCGGAGAAAAAAATCAACGAAAATAATTTGTATTTGTTTTAACCAGTTGGTGGCGCTACCACTGCGATCAAAAATAAGTTGGCAGCCGTCTTCAGGGCCTGAATATCCTCAAATGTGAAAAATTTCGAGAAGATGGATCATCTGAATCATTTTGCAGGAACTTTTGTTGCCACGGAGAATAATCAGACTCTGCGGCACCGTAATAGCCACGCCCTTCGAAGGAAAGTCACAAAAATAGGGATAGAGTAAGATCAATGTCTTGAGTCTTTTCTAGCCAATTTTCAATCAGATTCGTTAAAAGGGCACCGTGCAGTACGTCAAAATGTAAAAAATGATATTGATTGGCGCAAGGTGTATAAATGAATATAAATATATAGATGTCTTCAGGTACAGACTCTTTATGTACATGTGAAGTTTTGGATTTTTAGCAGCATGTGCAGGAGAGTTATTAAGCATTTTGTCCATTGCGGCGAAGGAAATCTTAAGTGAAAACTTTGATGCCTCGCCCCCGTCATATAGTATTTCGGAAACAAAAAATT
The DNA here is from genome assembly GCF_059441095.1 of Idiotropiscis lumnitzeri. Taxonomy (NCBI): domain Eukaryota; kingdom Metazoa; phylum Chordata; class Actinopteri; order Syngnathiformes; family Syngnathidae; genus Idiotropiscis; species Idiotropiscis lumnitzeri. The sequence continues at coordinate 872,570 of NW_028283592.1, forward strand.
TTAGCCCCAGTGTTTGTGCCAGGTCTTCAGATGCTACAGACAGAATTTTAAGGCAATCAGATGAAGCCTTTAGGATCAGGGTGCAAAAGAATGACCCCTGTAAACATGCAAAAAAGGGCAAAAGTCGGACTTTCAAAAATTCATAACTCACTTCCTGTTCATATTAGACGTTAAAATATCAAATTTTTCGCCATGCCCGATGAGACTGCCAAGTTTGGTGAGTTTTTGTGCATGTTTCGGGGGTCAAAAATGCGATCGAACAATCGGAAAAATAATAATAAAAATAATTTCTACAAAAACAATAGGGACTTCGCAGCGGTCGCTGCTCAGACCCTAATAATAATAATAATAATAATAATAAAAGTAATAATATCTTCTACAAAAACAATAGGGACCTCGCCGCGGTCGCTGCTCGGGCCCCAATAATAATTTCTACACAAAGTCCATTGTGGTGACCCGCCCCCTTTTAAGTAAATTCAAAATGGCCGACTTCCTGTAAAACCTAGCTCATTGCTCCAATAGACTTTTTTGTAGGTCTTGGTCTTATACATACAGTGAACCCTCGCTACTTCGCGGTTCACCTTTCGCGGGTTCAGTGCTTCGCGGGTCTAAAAAATATTCGGGGGCATTGTAGTTTCGCCGAGCGGCACGACGGGGCGCTGGAGCGGTTAGACGGCCGGCGTGCGCCGAAGAAGAGCGTGGGCGAAGAGGAGAGTGGACGAAGAAGAGCACGTTCCCCCGGACACGATCGGTGGCGACGTTTCGCGCGGTTCGGACCGTACCAGAGCTCCGGCCAGCGTGCGTGGCAGTTAAGCCGTAGAGGAGCACCTTCCCCGGGCACGGGCGGTGCCAAGCGGCCCCTAAGTTTAACCGAATGGAAGCTCCGGGGGAGGAGGACGGGCGTGTGTCACAGTTAAGCCAAATTGGAGCACCTCTTCTGCCCGGGCACGAGCGGAGCGCGAGGCTGTCAGTTATGAATGAATAAATGAATAAATAAATAAAGAATGCCACCTTTCATTTCACAGGGCACACCGGACGGCGTACCAGCAGGTAAAAGTCGGAGTAATTAAATAAATACAAAAAGAATGGCTGGGGAATAAAAAAATAATACGTTTTAATAATAATTTGTTTTTTTTTTTATAACATGAATTTCACTCTCTCTCTCCCCGTATATATATATATATATATATATATATATATATTTATATATTTATTATATATATTGTATATTTTTTTTAAGCATTTTTGAAGGTGCGCCGCTACTTCGCGGATTTTCAGTTTTCGCGGATGGTGTCGGTCCCCATTAACCGCGATAACAGAGAGTTCACTGTACTCCATAAAATTTACAAAAAGCGAGGTGAAACATTCAACCAGAGCTGCTTTTTTTTAACATTTCTCGAGGGCCATGGCGAGCCATTTCAAAAAAGCTGCACAACTAACGTATAAAATATTGATAAATTTGCTCGGCCTGATGTGTGTGTAAAGTTTTACGAGTTGTCGTTCATATTTAGAACCTCATAATCAGCTTTGTTTTATTGCCGAACAGTGCAATGCCACTCCCACAACTTTTCACGAAAAATCACGAATTTCGTATTGTGACATCCTCATGGCCGAAACAGTCATCCGAGCATATATGAGGGCGACCTTGTTGAGTTGCACGGAGAAAAACATCCAAGAAAATAACTTGTATTAGCTTTTACCAGTTGGTGGCGCTACTACTACGATGTAAAATAAGTTGGTAGATGTCTTCAGGGCTGAAGTATCCTCAAATGTGTACAACTTCGAGAAGATAGGATCATCTGAGTCATGTTGCCGGAGCTTTTGTTGCCACAGAGTACAATCGGACTTTTCAGCACCTTAATAGCCACGCCTTTTGCCAAAACGTCACAAAATTCGGCAGAGAGTAAGATCATTGTCTTGAGTCTTTTCTGACTAATTTTCAGTCGGATTCGTCAAAAGGGCACCGTGCAGTACGTGAAAATTAAAATAAAAACAAATTTTTGATTCCACTTGGCGGCACTGTGTGTATAACAAAATAATAACATTAAGATGTCTTCAGGTCGGGACGTTTTATTTACAGGTGAAGGTTTGGATTTTTAGGAGCATGTGCAGGGGAGTTATTAAGCATTCATTTATTTGTATTAGGTTCATTTTGTCTTCTTATTATTGATATTTGACTGATTCATTAAAAGCAGACAATTATGTTTTAGGTTAATTTTTTACCTGACATGTTTCGGCGAGTCTTTCGCCTTCTTCAGAGTGTCGCATGATGGTGTCTTGAGACCCGTCTTTATCAGCTGATGTTCCATGAGGGTGTGACTTACCTGTCAAAAAAATGAAAAAATCAGAGCAGTAAAAGAACAAGCACAACATGAACATTACAAATCAGCAATCACTGACCACTGCAAAAGGGAAAACCACATCATGGACCGGGAGAAGGGCAGGGTCATCCGCACAGAAGAGAACAAACAACAGCGCTGGATCAGAGAGGCCATTGAGATCTGCAAGCGAGGCATAAAAACCATGAACAGAGACAAGGGAGCCTTCATCCTCTCTACCACCTGGACCAGCATCTTGGCGGAGTGAACGGACAGCGGGGGGCGTGACTTGCCTTCATTCTTGTGACAGGTAAGTCACGCCCTCATGGAACATCAGCTGATAAAGACGGGTCACAAGACACCATCATGTGACACTCTGAAGAAGGCGAAAGACTTTCGTATTGTGACATGCTCAAGGCCTAAACACTCATCCGAGCAAATATAAGGTAGATTTTGTTAACCTGCCCGGAGAAAAACATCAACGAAAATAATTTGTATTTGTTTTAACCAGTTGGTGGCGCTACCACTGCGATCAAAAATAAGTTGGCAGCCGTCTTCAGGGCCTGAATATCCTCAAATGTGAAAGATTTCCAGAAGATGGATCATCTGAATCATTTTGCAGGAACTTTTGTTGCCACGGAGAATAATCAGACTCTGCGGCACCGTAATAGCCACGCCCTTTGAAGGAAAGTCATAAAAATAGGGATAGAGTAAGATCAATGTCTTGAGTCTTTTCTAGCCAATTTTCAGTCGGATTCGTTAAAAGGGCACCGTGCAGTACGTCAAAATGTAAACATTTATATTGATTGGCGCAAGGTGTATAACTGAATATAAACATATAGATGTCTTCAGGTACCGACTCTTTATGTACATGTGAAGTTTTGGATTTTTAGCAGCACGTGCAGGAGAGTTATTAAGCATTTTGTCCATTGCGGCGAAGGAAATCTTAAGTGAAAACTTTGAAGCCCCGCCCCCGTCATATAGTATTTCGGAAACAAAAAATTTTAGCCCCAGTGTTTGTCCCAGGTCTTAAGATGCTCCAGACAGAACTTTAAGGCAATCAGATGAAGCCTTTAGGATCAGGGTGCAAAAGAATGACCCCTGTAAACATGCAAAAAAGGGCAAAAGTCGGACTTTCAAAAATTCATAACTCACTTCCTGTTCATATTAGACGTTAAAAAATATCAAATTTTTCGCCATGCCCGATGAGACTGCCAAGTTTGGTGAGTTTTTGTGCATGTTTCGGGGGTCAAAAATGCGATCGAACAATCGGAAAAATAATAATAATAATAATTTCTACAAAAACAATAGGGACTTCGCAGCGGTCGCTGCTCAGGCCCTAATAATAATAATAATAATAATAATAAAAGTAATAATATTTTCTACAAAAACAATAGGGACCTCGCCGCGGTCGCTGCTCGGGCCCCAATAATAATTTCTACACAAAGTCCATTGTGGAGACCCGCCCCCTTTTAAGTAAATTCAAAATGGCCGACTTCCTGTAAAACCTAGCTCATTGCTCCAAGAGACTTTTTTGTAGGTCTTGGTCTTATACATACAGTGAACCCTCGCTACTTCGAGGTTCACCTTTCGCGGGTTCAGTGCTTCGCGGGTCTAAAAAATATTCGGGGGCATTGTAGTTTCGCCGAGCGGCACGACGGGGCGCTGGAGCGGTTAGACGGCCGGCGTGCGCCGAAGAAGAGCGTGGGCGAAGAGGAGAGTGGACGAAGAAGAGCACGTTCCCCCGGACACGATCGGTGGCGACGTTTCGCGCGGTTCGGACCGTACCAGAGCTCCGGCCGGCGTGCGTGGCAGTTAAGCCGTAGAGGAGCACCTTCCCCGGGCACGGGCGGTTCCAAGCGGCCCCTGAGTTTAACCGAATGGAAGCTCCGGAGGAGGAGGGCATGCTCGCGTCACAGTAAGCCGAAGAGGAGCACCTTCCCCGGGCACGGGCGGTTCCAAGCGGCCCCTAAGTTTAACCGAATGGAAGCTCCGGAGGAGGAGGGCATGCTCGCGTCACAGTAAGCCGAAGAGGAGCACCTTCCCCGGGCACGGGCGGTGCCAAGCGGCCCCTAAGTTTAACCGAATGGAAGCTCCGGGGGAGGAGGGCGGGCGTGTGTCACAGTTAAGCCAAATTGGAGCACCTCTTCTACCCGGGCACGAGCGGAGCGCGAGGCTGTCAGTTATGAATGAATAAATGAATAAATAAATAAAGAATGCCACCTTTCATTTCACAGGGCAAACCGGACGGCGTACCAGCAGGTAAAAGTCGGAGTAATTAAATAAATACTAAAAGAATGGCTGGGGAATAAAAAAATAATACGTTTTAATAATAATTTGGTTTTTTTGTTATAACATGAATTTCACTCTCTCTCTCCCCGTATATATATATATATATATATATATATATATATATATATATATATATATATATATATATATATATATATATTATTATATATATTGTATATTTTTTTTAAGCATTTTTGAAGGTGCGCCGCTACTTCGCGGATTTTCAGTTTTCGCGGGTGGTCTCGGTCCCCATTAACCGCGATAACCGAGGGTTCACTGTACTCCATAAAATTTACAAAAAGCGAGGTGAAACACTCAACCAGAGCTGCTTTTTTTAACATTTCTCGAGGGCCATGGCGAGCCATTTAAAAAAAGCTGCACAACTAACGTATAAAATATTGATAAATTTGCTCGGCCTGATGTGTGTGTAAAGTTTTACGAGTTGTCGTTCATATTTAGAACCTCATAATCAGCTTTGTTTTATTGCCGAACAGTGCAATGCCACTCCCACAACTTTTCACGAAAAAGGACGAATTTCGTATTGTGACATCCTCATGGCCGAAACAGTCATCCGAGCATATATGAGGGCGACCTTGTTGAGTTGCACGGAGAAAAACATCCAAGAAAATAACTTGTATTAGCTTTTACCAGTTGGTGGCGCTACTACTACGATGTAAAATAAGTCGGTAGCTGTCTTCAGGGCTGAAGTATCCTCAAATGTGTACAACTTCGAGAAGATAGGATCATCTGAGTCATGTTGCCGGAGCTTTTGTTGCCACAGAGTACAATCGGACTTTTCAGCACCTTCATAGCCACGCCTTTTGCCAAAACGTCACAAAATTCGGCAGAGAGTAAGATCATTGTCTTGAGTCTTTTCTGACTAATTTTCAGTCGGATTCGTCAAAAGGGCACCGTGCAGTACGTGAAAATTAAAATAAAAACAAATTTTTGATTCCACTTGGCGGCACTGTGTGTATAACAAAATAATAACATTACGATGTCTTCAGGTCGGGACGTTTTATTTACAGGTGAAGGTTTGGATTTTTAGGAGCATCTGCAGGGGAGTTATTAAGCATTCATTTATTTGTATTAGGTTCATTTTGTCTTCTTATTATTGATATTTGACTGATTCATTAAAAGCAGACAATTATGTTTTAGGTTAATTTTTTACCTGACATGTTTCGGCGAGTCTTTCGCCTTCTTCAGAGTGTCGCATTATGGTGTCTTGAGCTGATGTTCCATGAGGGTGTGACTTACCTGTCAAAAAAATGAAAAAAATCAGAGCAGTAAAAGAACAAGCACAACATGAACATTACAAATCAGCAATCACTGACCACTGCAAAAGGGAAAACCACATCATGGACCGGGAGAAGGGCAGGGTCATCCGCACAGAAGAGAACAAACAACAGCGCTGGATCAGAGAGGCCATTGAGATCTGCAAGCGAGGCATAAAAACCATGAACAGAGACAAGGGAGCCTTCATCCTCTCTACCACCTGGACCAGCATCTTGGCGGAGTGAACGGACAGCGGGGGGCGTGACTTGCCTTCATTCTTGTGACAGGTAAGTCACGCCCTCATGGAACATCAGCTGATAAAGACGGGTCACAAGACAGCATCATGTGACACTCTGAAGAAGGCGAAAGACTTTCGTATTGTGACATGCTCAAGGCCTAAACACTCATCCGAGCAAATATAAGGTAGATTTTGTTCACCTGCCCGGAGAAAAACATCAACGAAAATAATTTGTATTTGTTTTAACCAGTTGGTGGCGCTACCACTGCGATCAAAAATAAGTTGGCAGCCGTCTTCAGGGCCTGAATATCCTCAAATGTGAAAAATTTCGAGAAGATGGATCATCTGAATCATTTTGCAGGAACTTTTGTTGCCACAGAGAATAATCAGACTCTGCGGCACCGTAATAGCCACGCCCTTCGAAGGAAAGTCACAAAAATAGGGATAGAGTAAGATCAATGTCTTGAGTCTTTTCTAGCCAATTTTCAATCAGATTCGTTAAAAGGGCACCGTGCAGTACGTCAAAATGTAAAAAATGATATTGATTGGCGCAAGGTGTATAACTGAATATAAACATATAGATGTCTTCAGGTACAGACTTTTTATGTACATGTGAAGTTTTGGATTTTTAGCAGCATGTGCAGGAGAGTTATTAAGCATTTTGTCCATTGCGGCGAAGGAAATCTTAAGTGAAAACTTTGAAGCCCCGCCCCCGTCATATAGTATTTCGGAAACAAAAAATTTTAGCCCCAGTGTTTGTCCCAGGTCTTCAGATGCTACAGACAGAATTTTAAGGCAATCAGATGAAGCCTTTAGGATCAGGGTGCAAAAGAATGACCCCTGTAAACATGCAAAAAAGGGCAAAAGTCGGACTTTCAAAAATTCATAACTCACTTCCTGTTCATATTAGACGTTAAAATATCAAATTTTTCGCCATGCCCGATGAGACTGCCAAGTTTGGTGAGTTTTTGTGCATGTTTCGGGGGTCAAAAATGCGATCGAACAATCGGAAAAATAATAATAATAATAATTTCTACAAAAACAATAGGGACTTCGCAGCGGTCGCTGCTCAGGCCCTAATAATAATAATAATAATATTAATAATAATAAAAGTAATAATATTTTCTACAAAAACAATAGGGACCTCGCAGCCGTCGCAGCTCGGGCCCTAATAACAATTTCTAGAAAAACAATTGGGACCTCGCAGCGGTCACTGCTCGGGCCCTAATAATAATAATAATAAAAATAATAATAATTTCCACAAAAACAATGGGGACCTCGTAGCGGTCGCTGCTCAGGCCCTAATAATAATTTCTACAAAAACAATAGGGACCTCGCCGCCGTCGCTGCTCGGGCCCCAATAATAATTTCTACACAAAGTCCATTGTGGTGACCCGCCCCCTTTTAAGTAAATTCAAAATGGCCGACTTCCTGTAAAACCTAGCTCATTGCTCCAAGAGACTTTTTTGTAGGTCTTGGTCTTATACATACAGTGAACCCTCGCTACTTCGCGGTTCACCTTTCGCGGGTTCAGTGCTTCGCGGGTCTAAAAAATATTCGGGGGCATTGTAGTTTCGCCGAGCGGCACGACGGGGCGCTGGAGCGGTTAGACGGCCGGCGTGCGCCGAAGAAGAGCGTGGGCGAAGAGGAGAGTGGACGAAGAAGAGCACGTTCTCCCGGAAACGATCGGTGGCGACGTTTCGCGCGGTTCGGACCGTACCAGAGCTCCGGCCGGCGTGCGTGGCAGTTAAGCCGTAGAGGAGCACCTTCCCCGGGCACGGGCGGTGCCAAGCAGCCCCTAAGTTTAACCGAATGGAAGCTCCGGAGGAGGAGGGCATGCTCGCGTCACAGTAAGCCGAAGAGGAGCACCTTCCCCGGGCACGGGCGGTTCCAAGCGGCCCCTAAGTTTAACCGAATGGAAGCTCCGGAGGAGGAGGGCATGCTCGCGTCACAGTAAGCCGAAGAGGAGCACCTTCCCCGGGCACGGGCGGTTCCAAGCGGCCCCTAAGTTTAACTGAATGGAAGCTCCGGAGGAGGAGGGCATGCTCGCGTCACAGTAAGCCGAAGAGGAGCACCTTCCCCGGGCACGGGCGGTGCCAAGCGGCCCCTAAGTTTAACCGAATGGAAGTTCCGGGGGAGGAGGGCGGGCGTGTGTCACAGTTAAGCCGAATTGGAGCACCTCTTCCGCCCGGGCACGAGCAGAGCGCGAGGCTGTCAGTTATGAATGAATAAATGAATAAATAAATAAAGAATGCCACCTTTCATTTCACAGGGCACACCGGACGGCGTACCAGCAGGTAAAAGTCGGAGTAATTAAATAAATACAAAAAGAATGGCTGGGGAATAAAAAAATAATACGTTTTAATAATAATTTGGTTTTTTTGTTATAAAATGAATTTCACTCTCTCTCTCCCCGTATATATATATATATATATATATATATATATTTATTATATATATTGTATATTTTTTTTAAGCATTTTTGAAGGTGCGCCGCTACTTCGCGGATTTTCAGTTTTCGCGGGTGGTCTCGGTCCCCATTAACCGCGATAACCGAGGGTTCACTGTACTCCATAAAATTTACAAAAAGCGAGGTGAAACACTCAATCAGGGCTGCTTTTTTGAACATTTCTCGAGGGCCATGGCGAGCCATTTCAAAAAAGCTGCACAACTAACGTATAAAATATTGATAAATTTGCTCGGCCTGATGTGTGTGTAAAGTTTCACGAGTTGTCGTTCATATTTAGAACCTCATAATCAGCTTTGTTTTATTGCCGAACAGTGCAATGCCACTCCCACAACTTTTCACGAAAAAGGACTAATTTCGTGTTGTGACATCCTCATGGCCGAAACAGTCATCCGAGCATATATGAGGGCGACCTTGTTGAGTTGCACGGAGAAAAACATCCAAGAAAATAACTTGTATTAGCTTTTACCAGTTGGTGGCGCTACTACTACGATGAAAAATAAGTCGGTAGATGTCTTCAGGGCTGAAGTATCCTCAAATGTGTACAACTTCGAGAAGATAGGATCATCTGAGTCATGTTGCCGGAGCTTTTGTTGCCACAGAGTACAATCGGACTTTTCAGCACCTTAATAGCCACGCCTTTTGCCAAAACGTCACAAAATTCGGCAGAGAGTAAGATCATTGTCTTGAGTCTTTTCTGACTAATTTTCAGTCGGATTCGTCAAAAGGGCACCGTGCAGTACGTGAAAATTAAAATAAAAACAAATTTTTGATTCCACTTGGCGGCGCTGTGTGTATAACAAAATAATAACATTAAGATGTCTTCAGGTCGGGACGTTTTATTTACAGGTGAAGGTTTGGATTTTTAGGAGCATGTGCAGGGGAGTTATTAAGCATTCATTTATTTGTATTAGGTTCATTTTGTCTTCTTATTATTGATATTTGACTGATTCATTAAAAGCAGACAATTATGTTTTAGGTTAATTTTTTACCTGACATGTTTCGGCGAGTCTTTTGCCTTCTTCAGAGTGTCGCATGATGGTGTCTTGAGACCCGTCTTTATCAGCTGATGTTCCATGAGGGTGTGACTTACCTGTCAAAAAAATGAAAAAATCAGAGCAGTAAAAGAACAAACACAACATGAACATTACAAATCAGCAATCACTGACCACTGCAAAAGGGAAAACCACATCATGGACCGGGAGAAGGGCAGGGTCATCCGCACCGAAGAGAACAAACAACAGCGCTGGATCAGAGAGGCCATTGAGATCTGCAAGCGAGGCATAAAAACCATGAACAGAGACAAGGGAGCCTTCATCCTCTCTACCACCTGGAGCAGCATTTTGGCGGAGTGAACGGACAGCGGGGGGCGTGACTTGCCTTCATTCTTGTGACAGGTAAGTCACGCCCTCATGGAACATCAGCTGATAAAGACGGGCCACAAGACACCATCATGTGACACTCTGAAGAAGGCGAAAGACTTTCGTATTGTGACATCCTCAAGGCCTAAACACTCATCCGAGCAAATGTAAGGTAGATTTTGTTAACCTGCCCGGAGAAAAAAATCAACGAAAATAATTTGTATTTGTTTTAACCAGTTGGTGGCGCTACCACTGCGATCAAAAATAAGTTGGCAGCCGTCTTCAGGGCCTGAATATCCTCAAATGTGAAAAATTTCGAGAAGATGGATCATCTGAATCATTTTGCAGGAACTTTTGTTGCCACGGAGAATAATCAGACTCTGCGGCACCGTAATAGCCACGCCCTTTGAAGGAAAGTCATAAAAATAGGGATAGAGTAAGATCAATGTCTTGAGTCTTTTCTAGCCAATTTTCAGTCGGATTCGTTAAAAGGGCACCGTGCAGTACGTCAAAATGTAAACATTTATATTGATTGGCGCAAGGTGTATAACTGAATATAAACATATAGATGTCTTCAGGTACCGACTCTTTATGTACATGTGAAGTTTTGGATTTTTAGCAGCACGTGCAGGAGAGTTATTAAGCATTTTGTCCATTGCGGCGAAGGAAATCTTAAGTGAAAACTTTGAAGCCCCGCCCCCGTCATATAGTATTTCGGAAACAAAAAATTTTAGCCCCAGTGTTTGTCCCAGGTCTTAAGATGCTCCAGACAGAACTTTAAGGCAATCAGATGAAGCCTTTAGGATCAGGGTGCAAAAGAATGACCCCTGTAAACATGCAAAAAAGGGCAAAAGTCGGACTTTCAAAAATTCATAACTCACTTCCTGTTCATATTAGACGTTAAAAAATATCAAATTTTTCGCCATGCCCGATGAGACTGCCAAGTTTGGTGAGTTTTTGTGCATGTTTCGGGGGTCAAAAATGCGATCGAACAATCGGAAAAATAATAATAATAATAATTTCTACAAAAACAATAGGGACTTCGCAGCGGTCGCTGCTCAGACCCTAATAATAATAATAATAATAATAATAAAAGTAATAATATCTTCTACAAAAACAATAGGGACCTCGCCGCGGTCGCTGCTCGGGCCCCAATAATAATTTCTACACAAAGTCCATTGTGGTGACCCGCCCCCTTTTAAGTAAATTCAAAATGGCCGACTTCCTGTAAAACCTAGCTCATTGCTCCAAGAGACTTTTTTGTAGGTCTTGGTCTTATACATACAGTGAACCCTCGCTACTTCGAGGTTCACCTTTCGCGGGTTCAGTGCTTCGCGGGTCTAAAAAATATTCGGGGGCATTGTAGTTTCGCCGAGCGGCACGACGGGGCGCTGGAGCGGTTAGACGGCCGGCGTGCGCCGAAGAAGAGCGTGGGCGAAGAGGAGAGTGGACGAAGAAGAGCACGTTCCCCCGGACACGATCGGTGGCGACGTTTCGCGCGGTTCGGACCGTACCAGAGCTCCGGCCAGCGTGCGTGGCAGTTAAGCCGTAGAGGAGCACCTTCCCCGGGCACGGGCGGTGCCAAGCGGCCCCTAAGTTTAACCGAATGGAAGCTCCGGAGGAGGAGGGCATGCTCGCGTCACAGTAAGCCGAAGAGGAGCACCTTCCCCGGGCACGGGCGGTTCCAAGCGGCCCCTAAGTTTAACCGAATGGAAGCTCCGGAGGAGGAGGGCATGCTCGCGTCACAGTAAGCCGAAGAGGAGCACCTTCCCCGGGCACGGGCGGTGCCAAGCGGCCCCTAAGTTTAACCGAATGGAAGCTCCGGGGGAGGAGGGCGGGCGTGTGTCACAGTTAAGCCGAATTGGAGCACCTCTTCTGCCGGGCACAAGCGGAGCGCGAGGCTGTCAGTTATGAATGAATAAATGAATAAATAAATAAAGAATGCCACCTTTCATTTCACAGGGCACACCGGACGGCGTACCAGCAGGTAAAAGTCGGAGTAATTAAATAAATACAAAAAGAATGGTTGGGGAATAAAAAAAATAATAAGTTTTAATAATAATTTGTTTTTTTTGTTATAACATGAATTTCACTCTCTCTCTCTCTCTCTCCCCCCGTATATATATATATATATATATATATATATATATATATATATTTATATATTTATTATATATATTGTATATTTTTTTTAAGCATTTTTGAAGGTGCGCCGCTACTTCGCGGATTTTCAGTTTTCGCGGGTGGTCTCGGTCCCCATTAACCGCGATAACCGAGGGTTCACTGTACTCCATAAAATTTACAAAAAGCGAGGTGAAACACTCAACCAGGGCTGCTTTTTTTTAACATTTCTCGAGGGCCATGGCGAGCCATTTCAAAAAAGCTGCACAACTAACGTATAAAATATTGATAAATTTGCTCGGCCTGATGTGTGTGTAAAGTTTCACGAGTTGTCGTTCATATTTAGAACCTCATAATCAGCTTTGTTTTATTGCCGAACAGTGCAATGCCACTCCCACAACTTTTCATGAAAAAGGACGAATTTCGTATTGTGACATCCTCATGGCCGAAACAGTCATCCGAGCATATATGAGGGCGACCTTGTTGAGTTGCACGGAGAAAAACATCCAAGAAAATAACTTGTATTAGCTTTTACCAGTTGGGGGCGCTACTACTACGATGAAAAATAAGTTGGTAGATGTCTTCAGGGCTGAAGTATCCTCAAATGTGTGCAACTTCGAGAAGATAGGATCATCTGAGTCATGTTGCTGGAGCTTTTGTTGCCACAGAGTACAATCGGACTTTTCAGCACCGTAATAGCCACGCCTTTTGCAAAAACGTCACAAAATTCGGCAGAGAGTAAGATCATTGTCTTGAGTCTTTTCTGACTAATTTTCAGTCGGATTCGTCGAAAGGGCACCGTGCAGTACGTGAAAATTAAAATAAAAACAAATTTTTGATTCCACTTGGCGGCACTGTGTGTATAACAAAATAATAACATTAAGATGTCTTCAGGTCGGGACGTTTTATTTACAGGTGAAGGTTTGGATTTTTAGGAGCATGTGCAGGGGAGTTATTAAGCATTCATTTATTTGTATTAGGTTCATTTTGTCTTCTTATTATTGATATTTGACTGATTCATTAAAAGCAGACAATTATGTTTTAGGTTAATTTTTTACCTGACATGTTTCGGCGAGTCTTTCGCCTACTTCAGAGTGTCGCATGATGGTGTCTTGAGCTGATGTTCCATGAGGGTGTGACTTACCTGTCAAAAAAATGAAAAAAATCAGAGCAGTAAAAGAACAAGCACAACATGAACATTACAAATCAGCAATCACTGACCACTGCAAAAGGGAAAACCACATCATGGACCGGGAGAAGGGTAGGGTCATCCGCACAGAAGAGAACAAACAACAGCGCTGGATCAGAGAGGCCATTGAGATCTGCAAGCGAGGCATAAAAACCATGAACAGAGACAAGGGAGCCTTCATCCTCTCTACCACCTGGACCAGCATCTTGGCGGAGTGAACGGACAGCGGGGGGCGTGACTTGCCTTCATTCTTGTGACAGGTAAGTCACGCCCTCATGGAACATCAGCTGATAAAGGCGGGTCACAAGACACCATCATGTGACACTCTGAAGAAGGCGAAAGACTTTCGTATTGTGACATGCTCAAGGCCTAAACACTCATCCGAGCAAATATAAGGTAGATTTTGTTAACATGCCCGGAGAAAAACATCAACGAAAATAATTTATATTTGTTTTAACCAGTTGGTGGCGCTACCACTGCGATCAAAAATAAGTTGGCAGCCGTCTTCAGGGCCTGAATATCCTCAAATGTGAAAAATTTCGAGAAGATGGATCATCTGAATCATTTTGCAGGAACTTTTGTTGCCACGGAGAATAATCAGACTCTGCGGCACCGTAATAGCCACGCCCTTCGAAGGAAAGTCACAAAAATAGGGATAGAGTAAGATCAATGTCTTGAGTCTTTTCTAGCCAATTTTCAATCAGATTCGTTAAAAGGGCACCGTGCAGTACGTCAAAATGTATAAAATGATATTGATTGGCGCAAGGTGTATAACTGAATATAAACATATAGATGTCTTCAGGTACAGACTCTTTATGTACATGTGAAGTTTTGGATTTTTAGCAGCATGTGCAGGAGAGTTATTAAGCATTTTGTCCATTGCGGCGAAGGAAATCTTAAGTGAAAACTTTGAAGCCCCGCCCCCGTCATATAGTATTTCGGAAACAAAAAATTTTAGCCCCAGTGTTTGTCCCAGGTCTTCAGATGCTCCAGACAGAATTTTAAGGCAATCAGATGAAGCCTTTAGGATCAGGGTGCAAAAGAATGACCCCTGTAAACATGCAAAAAAGGGCAAAAGTCGGACTTTCAAAAATTCATAACTCACTTCCTGTTCATATTAGACGTTAAAATATCAAATTTTTCGCCATGCCCGATGAGACTGCCAGGTTTGGTGAGTTTTTGTGCATGTTTCGGGGGTCAAAAATGCGATCGAACAATCGGAAAAATAATAATAATAATTTCTACAAAAACAATAGGGACTTCGCAGCGGTCGCTGCTCAGGCCCTAATAATAATAATAATAATAATAATAAAAGTAATAATATTTTCTACAAAAACAATAGGGACCTCGCCGCGGTCGCTGCTCGGGCCCCAATAATAATTTCTACACAAAGTCCATTGTGGTGACCCGCCCCCTTTTAAGTAAATTCAAAATGGCCGACTTCCTGTAAAACCTAGCTCATTGCTCCAAGAGACTTTTTTGTAGGTCTTGGTCTTATACATACAGTGAACCCTCGCTACTTCGCGGTTCACCTTTCGCAGGTTCAGTGCTTCGCGGGTCTAAAAAATATTCGGGGGCATTGTAGTTTCGCCGAGCGGCACGACGGGGCGCTGGAGCGTTTAGACGGCCGGCGTGCGCCGAAGAAGAGCGTGGGCGAAGAGGAGAGTGGACGAAGAAGAGCACGTTCCCCCGGACACGATCGGTGGCGACGTTTCGCGCGGTTCGGACCGTACCAGAGCTCCGGCCAGCGTGCGTGGCAGTTAAGCCGTAGAGGAGCACCTTCCCCGGGCACGGGCGGTGCCAAGCGGCCCCTAAGTTTAACCGAATGGAAGCTCCGGAGGAGGAGGGCATGCTCGCGTCACAGTAAGCCGAAGAGGAGCACCTTCCCCGGGCACGGGCGGTTCCAAGCGGCCCCTAAGTTTAACCGAATGGAAGCTCCGGAGGAGGAGGGCATGCTCGCGTCACAGTAAGCCGAAGAGGAGCACCTTCCCCGGGCACGGGCGGTGCCAAGCGGCCCCTAAGTTTAACCGAATGGAAGCTCCGGACGGAGGAGGACGGGCGTGTGTCACAGTTAAGCCAAATTGTAGCACCTCTTCTGCCCGGGCACGAGCGGAGCGCGAGGCTGTCAGTTATGAATGAATAAATGAATAAATAAATAAAGAATGCCACCTTTCATTTCACAGGGCACACCGGACGGCGTACCAGCAGGTAAAAGTCGGAGTAATTAAATAAATACAAAAAGAATGGCTGGGGAATAAAAAAATAATACGTTTTAATAATAATTTGGTTTTTTTGTTATAACATGAATTTCACTCTCTCTCTCCCCGTATATATATATATATATATATATATATATATATATATTTATTATATATATTGTATATTTTTTTTAAGCATTTTTGAAGGTGCGCCGCTACTTCGCGGATTTTCAGTTTTCGCGGGTGGTCTCGGTCCCCATTAACCGCGATAACCGAGGGTTCACTGTACTCCATAAAATTTACAAAAAGCGAGGTGAAACACTCAACCAGAGCTGCTTTTTTTTAACATTTCTCGAGGGCCATGGCGAGCCATTTCAAAAAAGCTGCACAACTAACGTATAAAATATTGATAAATTTGCTCGGCCTGATGTGTGTGTAAAGTTTTACGAGTTGTCGTTCATATTTAGAACCTCATAATCAGCTTTGTTTTATTGCCGAACAGTGCAATGCCACTCCCACAACTTTTCACGAAAAATCACGAATTTCGTATTGTGACATCCTCATGGCCGAAACAGTCATCCGAGCATATATGAGGGCGACCTTGTTGAGTTGCACGGAGAAAAACATCCAAGAAAATAACTTGTATTAGCTTTTACCAGTTGGTGGCGCTACTACTACGATGTAAAATAAGTTGGTAGATGTCTTCAGGGCTGAAGTATCCTCAAATGTGTACAACTTCGAGAAGATAGGATCATCTGAGTCATGTTGCCGGAGCTTTTGTTGCCACAGAGTACAATCGGACTTTTCAGCACCTTAATAGCCACGCCTTTTGCCAAAACGTCACAAAATTCGGCAGAGAGTAAGATCATTGTCTTGAGTCTTTTCTGACTAATTTTCAGTCGGATTCGTCAAAAGGGCACCGTGCAGTACGTGAAAATTAAAATAAAAACAAATTTTTGATTCCACTTGGCGGCACTGTGTGTATAACAAAATAATAACATTAAGATGTCTTCAGGTCGGGACGTTTTATTTACAGGTGAAGGTTTGGATTTTTAGGAGCATGTGCAGGGGAGTTATTAAGCATTCATTTATTTGTATTAGGTTCATTTTGTCTTCTTATTATTGATATTTGACTGATTCATTAAAAGCAGACAATTATGTTTTAGGTTAATTTTTTACCTGACATGTTTCGGCGAGTCTTTCGCCTTCTTCAGAGTGTCGCATGATGGTGTCTTGAGACCCGTCTTTATCAGCTGATGTTCCATGAGGGTGTGACTTACCTGTCAAAAAATGAAAAATCAGAGCAGTCAAAGAACAAGCACAACATGAACATTACAAATCAGCAATCACTGACCACTGCAAAAGGGAAAACCACATCATGGACCGGGAGAAGGGCAGGGTCATCCGCACCGAAGAGAACAAACAACAGCGCTGGATCAGAGAGGCCATTGAGATCTGCAAGCGAGGCATAAAAACCATGAACAGAGACAAGGGAGCCTTCATCCTCTCTACCACCTGGAGCAGCATTTTGGCGGAGTGAACGGACAGCGGGGGGCGTGACTTGCCTTCATTCTTGTGACAGGTAAGTCACGCCCTCATGGAACATCAGCTGATAAAGACGGGCCACAAGACACCATCATGTGACACTCTGAAGAAGGCGAAAGACTTTCGTATTGTGACATCCTCAAGGCCTAAACACTCATCCGAGCAAATGTAAGGTAGATTTTGTTAACCTGCCCGGAGAAAAAAATCAACGAAAATGATTTGTATTTGTTTTAACCAGTTGGTGGCGCTACCACTGCGATCAAAAATAAGTTGGCAGCCGTCTTCAGGGCCTGAATATCCTCAAATGTGAAAAATTTCAAGAAGATGGATCATCTGAATCATTTTGCAGGAACTTTTGTTGCCACGGAGAATAATCAGACTCTGCGGCACCGTAATAGCCACGCCCTTCGAAGGAAAGTCACAAAAATAGGGATAGAGTAAGATCAATGTCTTGAGTCTTTTCTAGCCAATTTTCAATCAGATTCGTTAAAAGGGCACCGTGCAGTACGTCAAAATGTAAAAAATGATATTGATTGGCGCAAGGTGTATAACTGAATATAAACATATAGATGTCTTCAGGTACAGACTCTTTATGTACATGTGAAGTTTTGGATTTTTAGCAGCATGTGCAGGAGAGTTATTAAGCATTTTGTCCATTGCGGCGAAGGAAATCTTAAGTGAAAACTTTGATGCCTCGCCCCCGTCATATAGTATTTCGGAAACAAAAAATTTTAGCCCCAGTGTTTGTGCCAGGTCTTCAGATGCTACAGACAGAATTTTAAGGCAATCAGATGAAGCCTTTAGGATCAGGGTGCAAAAGAATGACCCCTGTAAACATGCAAAAAAGGGCAAAAGTCGGACTTTCAAAAATTCATAACTCACTTCCTGTTCATATTAGACGTTAAAATATCAAATTTTTCGCCATGCCCGATGAGACTGCCAAGTTTGGTGAGTTTTTGTGCATGTTTCGGGGGTCAAAAATGCGATCGAACAATCGGAAAAATAATAATAATAATAATTTCTACAAAAACAATAGGGACTTCGCAGCGGTCGCTGCTCAGACCCTAATAATAATAATAATAATAATAATAAAAGTAATAATATCTTCTACAAAAACAATAGGGACCTCGCCGCGGTCGCTGCTCGGGCCCCAATAATAATTTCTACACAAAGTCCATTGTGGTGACCCGCCCCCTTTTAAGTAAATTCAAAATGGCCGACTTCCTGTAAAACCTAGCTCATTGCTCCAAGAGACTTTTTTGTAGGTCTTGGTCTTATACATACAGTGAACCCTCGCTACTTCGCGGTTCACCTTTCGCGGGTTCAGTGCTTCGCGGGTCTAAAAAATATTCGGGGGCATTGTAGTTTCGCCGAGCGGCACGACGGGGCGCTGGAGCGGTTAGACGGCCGGCGTGCGCCGAAGAAGAGCGTGGGCGAAGAGGAGAGTGGACGAAGAAGAGCACGTTCCCCCGGACACGATCGGTGGCGACGTTTCACGCGGTTCGGACCGTACCAGAGCTCCGGCCAGCGTGCGTGGCAGTTAAGCCGTAGAGGAGCACCTTCCCCGGGCACGGGCGGTGCCAAGCGGCCCCTAAGTTTAACCGAATGGAAGCTCCGGAGGAGGAGGGCATGCTCGCGTCACAGTAAGCCGAAGAGGAGCACCTTCCCCGGGCACGGGCGGTTCCAAGCGGCCCCTAAGTTTAACCGAATGGAAGCTCCGGAGGAGGAGGGCATGCTCGCGTCACAGTAAGCCGAAGAGGAGCACCTTCCCCGGGCACGGGCGGTGCCAAGCGGCCCCTAAGTTTAACCGAATGGAAGCTCCGGGGGAGGAGGACGGGCGTGTGTCACAGTTAAGCCAAATTGGAGCACCTCTTCTGCCCGGGCACGAGCGGAGCGCGAGGCTGTCAGTTATGAATGAATAAATGAATAAATAAATAAAGAATGCCACCTTTCATTTCACAGGGCACACCGGACGGCGTACCAGCAGGTAAAAGTCGGAGTAATTAAATAAATACAAAAAGAATGGCTGGGGAATAAAAAAATAATACGTTTTAATAATAATTTGTTTTTTTTGTTATAACATGAATTTCACTCTCTCTCTCCCCGTATATATATATATATATATATATATATATATATATATATATATATTTATATATTTATTATATATATTGTATATTTTTTTTAAGCATTTTTGAAGGTGCGCCGCTACTTCGCGGATTTTCAGTTTTCGCGGATGGTCTCGGTCCCCATTAACCGCGATAACAGAGAGTTCACTGTACTCCATAAAATTTACAAAAAGCGAGGTGAAACATTCAACCAGAGCTGCTTTTTTTTAACATTTCTCGAGGGCCATGGCGAGCCATTTCAAAAAAGCTGCACAACTAACGTATAAAATATTGATAAATTTGCTCGGCCTGATGTGTGTGTAAAGTTTTACGAGTTGTCGTTCATATTTAGAACCTCATAATCAGCTTTGTTTTATTGCCGAACAGTGCAATGCCACTCCCACAACTTTTCACGAAAAATCACGAATTTCGTATTGTGACATCCTCATGGCCGAAACAGTCATCCGAGCATATATGAGGGCGACCTTGTTGAGTTGCACGGAGAAAAACATCCAAGAAAATAACTTGTATTAGCTTTTACCAGTTGGTGGCGCTACTACTACGATGTAAAATAAGTTGGTAGATGTCTTCAGGGCTGAAGTATCCTCAAATGTGTACAACTTCGAGAAGATAGGATCATCTGAGTCATGTTGCCGGAGCTTTTGTTGCCACAGAGTACAATCGGACTTTTCAGCACCTTAATAGCCACGCCTTTTGCCAAAACGTCACAAAATTCGGCAGAGAGTAAGATCATTGTCTTGAGTCTTTTCTGACTAATTTTCAGTCGGATTCGTCAAAAGGGCACCGTGCAGTACGTGAAAATTAAAATAAAAACAAATTTTTGATTCCACTTGGCGGCACTGTGTGTATAACAAAATAATAACATTAAGATGTCTTCAGGTCGGGACGTTTTATTTACAGGTGAAGGTTTGGATTTTTAGGAGCATGTGCAGGGGAGTTATTAAGCATTCATTTATTTGTATTAGGTTCATTTTGTCTTCTTATTATTGATATTTGACTGATTCATTAAAAGCAGACAATTATGTTTTAGGTTAATTTTTTACCTGACATGTTTCGGCGAGTCTTTCGCCTTCTTCAGAGTGTCGCATGATGGTGTCTTGAGACCCGTCTTTATCAGCTGATGTTCCATGAGGGTGTGACTTACCTGTCAAAAAAATGAAAAATCAGAGCAGTCAAAGAACAAGCACAACATGAACATTACAAATCAGCAATCACTGACCACTGCAAAAGGGAAAACCACATCATGGACCGGGAGAAGGGCAGGGTCATCCGCACCGAAGAGAACAAACAACAGCGCTGGATCAGAGAGGCCATTGAGATCTGCAAGCGAGGCATAAAAACCATGAACAGAGACAAGGGAGCCTTCATCCTCTCTACCACCTGGAGCAGCATTTTGGCGGAGTGAACGGACAGCGGGGGGCGTGACTTGCCTTCATTCTTGTGACAGGTAAGTCACGCCCTCATGGAACATCAGCTGATAAAGACGGGCCACAAGACACCATCATGTGACACTCTGAAGAAGGCGAAAGACTTTCGTATTGTGACATCCTCAAGGCCTAAACACTCATCCGAGCAAATGTAAGGTAGATTTTGTTAACCTGCCCGGAGAAAAAAATCAACGAAAATGATTTGTATTTGTTTTAACCAGTTGGTGGCGCTACCACTGCGATCAAAAATAAGTTGGCAGCCGTCTTCAGGGCCTGAATATCCTCAAATGTGAAAAATTTCGAGAAGATGGATCATCTGAATCATTTTGCAGGAACTTTTGTTGCCACGGAGAATAATCAGACTCTGCGGCACCGTAATAGCCACGCCCTTCGAAGGAAAGTCACAAAAATAGGGATAGAGTAAGATCAATGTCTTGAGTCTTTTCTAGCCAATTTTCAATCAGATTCGTTAAAAGGGCACCGTGCAGTACGTCAAAATGTAAAAAATGATATTGATTGGCGCAAGGTGTATAACTGAATATAAACATATAGATGTCTTCAGGTACAGACTCTTTATGTACATGTGAAGTTTTGGATTTTTAGCAGCATGTGCAGGAGAGTTATTAAGCATTTTGTCCATTGCGGCGAAGGAAATCTTAAGTGAAAACTTTGATGCCTCGCCCCCGTCATATAGTATTTCGGAAACAAAAAATTTTAGCCCCAGTGTTTGTGCCAGGTCTTCAGATGCTACAGACAGAATTTTAAGGCAATCAGATGAAGCCTTTAGGATCAGGGTGCAAAAGAATGACCCCTGTAAACATGCAAAAAAGGGCAAAAGTCGGACTTTCAAAAATTCATAACTCACTTCCTGTTCATATTAGACGTTAAAATATCAAATTTTTCGCCATGCCCGATGAGACTGCCAAGTTTGGTGAGTTTTTGTGCATGTTTCGGGGGTCAAAAATGCGATCGAACAATCGGAAAAATAATAATAATAATAATTTCTACAAAAACAATAGGGACTTCGCAGCGGTCGCTGCTCAGACCCTAATAATAATAATAATAATAATAATAAAAGTAATAATATCTTCTACAAAAACAATAGGGACCTCGCCGCGGTCGCTGCTCGGGCCCCAATAATAATTTCTACACAAAGTCCATTGTGGTGACCCGCCCCCTTTTAAGTAAATTCAAAATGGCCGACTTCCTGTAAAACCTAGCTCATTGCTCCAAGAGACTTTTTTGTAGGTCTTGGTCTTATACATACAGTGAACCCTCGCTACTTCGCGGTTCACCTTTCGCGGGTTCAGTGCTTCGCGGGTCTAAAAAATATTCGGGGGCATTGTAGTTTCGCCGAGCGGCACGACGGGGCGCTGGAGCGGTTAGACGGCCGGCGTGCGCCGAAGAAGAGCGTGGGCGAAGAGGAGAGTGGACGAAGAAGAGCACGTTCCCCCGGACACGATCGGTGGCGACGTTTCACGCGGTTCGGACCGTACCAGAGCTCCGGCCAGCGTGCGTGGCAGTTAAGCCGTAGAGGAGCACCTTCCCCGGGCACGGGCGGTGCCAAGCGGCCCCTAAGTTTAACCGAATGGAAGCTCCGGAGGAGGAGGGCATGCTCGCGTCACAGTAAGCCGAAGAGGAGCACCTTCCCCGGGCACGGGCGGTTCCAAGCGGCCCCTAAGTTTAACCGAATGGAAGCTCCGGAGGAGGAGGGCATGCTCGCGTCACAGTAAGCCGAAGAGGAGCACCTTCCCCGGGCACGGGCGGTGCCAAGCGGCCCCTAAGTTTAACCGAATGGAAGCTCCGGGGGAGGAGGACGGGCGTGTGTCACAGTTAAGCCAAATTGGAGCACCTCTTCTGCCCGGGCACGAGCGGAGCGCGAGGCTGTCAGTTATGAATGAATAAATGAATAAATAAATAAAGAATGCCACCTTTCATTTCACAGGGCACACCGGACGGCGTACCAGCAGGTAAAAGTCGGAGTAATTAAATAAATACAAAAAGAATGGCTGGGGAATAAAAAAATAATACGTTTTAATAATAATTTGTTTTTTTTGTTATAACATGAATTTCACTCTCTCTCTCCCCGTATATATATATATATATATATATATATATATATATATATATATATATATATTTATATATTTATTATATATATTGTATATTTTTTTTAAGCATTTTTGAAGGTGCGCCGCTACTTCGCGGATTTTCAGTTTTCGCGGATGGTCTCGGTCCCCATTAACCGCGATAACAGAGAGTTCACTGTACTCCATAAAATTTACAAAAAGCGAGGTGAAACATTCAACCAGAGCTGCTTTTTTTTAACATTTCTCGAGGGCCATGGCGAGCCATTTCAAAAAAGCTGCACAACTAACGTATAAAATATTGATAAATTTGCTCGGCCTGATGTGTGTGTAAAGTTTTACGAGTTGTCGTTCATATTTAGAACCTCATAATCAGCTTTGTTTTATTGCCGAACAGTGCAATGCCACTCCCACAACTTTTCACGAAAAATCACGAATTTCGTATTGTGACATCCTCATGGCCGAAACAGTCATCCGAGCATATATGAGGGCGACCTTGTTGAGTTGCACGGAGAAAAACATCCAAGAAAATAACTTGTATTAGCTTTTACCAGTTGGTGGCGCTACTACTACGATGTAAAATAAGTTGGTAGATGTCTTCAGGGCTGAAATATCCTCAAATGTGTACAACTTCGAGAAGATAGGATCATCTGAGTCATGTTGCCGGAGCTTTT
The DNA here is from genome assembly GCF_059441095.1 of Idiotropiscis lumnitzeri. NCBI lineage: Eukaryota > Metazoa > Chordata > Actinopteri > Syngnathiformes > Syngnathidae > Idiotropiscis > Idiotropiscis lumnitzeri. Next base: position 895,891 of record NW_028283592.1, read on the forward strand.
GTTGCCACAGAGTACAATCGGACTTTTCAGCACCTTAATAGCCACGCCTTTTGCCAAAACGTCACAAAATTCGGCAGAGAGTAAGATCATTGTCTTGAGTCTTTTCTGACTAATTTTCAGTCGGATTCGTCAAAAGGGCACCGTGCAGTACGTGAAAATTAAAATAAAAACAAATTTTTGATTCCACTTGGCGGCACTGTGTGTATAACAAAATAATAACATTAAGATGTCTTCAGGTCGGGACGTTTTATTTACAGGTGAAGGTTTGGATTTTTAGGAGCATGTGCAGGGGAGTTATTAAGCATTCATTTATTTGTATTAGGTTCATTTTGTCTTCTTATTATTGATATTTGACTGATTCATTAAAAGCAGACAATTATGTTTTAGGTTAATTTTTTACCTGACATGTTTCGGCGAGTCTTTCGCCTTCTTCAGAGTGTCGCATGATGGTGTCTTGAGACCCGTCTTTATCAGCTGATGTTCCATGAGGGTGTGACTTACCTGTCAAAAAAATGAAAAATCAGAGCAGTCAAAGAACAAGCACAACATGAACATTACAAATCAGCAATCACTGACCACTGCAAAAGGGAAAACCACATCATGGACCGGGAGAAGGGCAGGGTCATCCGCACCGAAGAGAACAAACAACAGCGCTGGATCAGAGAGGCCATTGAGATCTGCAAGCGAGGCATAAAAACCATGAACAGAGACAAGGGAGCCTTCATCCTCTCTACCACCTGGAGCAGCATTTTGGCGGAGTGAACGGACAGCGGGGGGCGTGACTTGCCTTCATTCTTGTGACAGGTAAGTCACGCCCTCATGGAACATCAGTTGATAAAGACGGGCCACAAGACACCATCATGTGACACTCTGAAGAAGGCGAAAGACTTTCGTATTGTGACATCCTCAAGGCCTAAACACTCATCCGAGCAAATGTAAGGTAGATTTTGTTAACCTGCCCGGAGAAAAAAATCAACGAAAATAATTTGTATTTGTTTTAACCAGTTGGTGGCGCTACCACTGCGATCAAAAATAAGTTGGCAGCCGTCTTCAGGGCCTGAATATCCTCAAATGTGAAAAATTTCGAGAAGATGGATCATCTGAATCATTTTGCAGGAACTTTTGTTGCCACGGAGAATAATCAGACTCTGCGGCACCGTAATAGCCACGCCCTTCGAAGGAAAGTCACAAAAATAGGGATAGAGTAAGATCAATGTCTTGAGTCTTTTCTAGCCAATTTTCAATCAGATTCGTTAAAAGGGCACCGTGCAGTACGTCAAAATGTAAAAAATGATATTGATTGGCGCAAGGTGTATAACTGAATATAAACATATAGATGTCTTCAGGTACAGACTCTTTATGTACATGTGAAGTTTTGGATTTTTAGCAGCATGTGCAGGAGAGTTATTAAGCATTTTGTCCATTGCGGCGAAGGAAATCTTAAGTGAAAACTTTGATGCCCCGCCCCCGTCATATAGTATTTTGGAAACAAAAAATTTTAGCCCCAGTGTTTGTGCCAGGTCTTCAGATGCTACAGACAGAATTTTAAGGCAATCAGATGAAGCCTTTAGGATCAGGGTGCAAAAGAATGACCCCTGTAAACATGCAAAAAAGGGCAAAAGTCGGACTTTCAAAAATTCATAACTCACTTCCTGTTCATATTAGACGTTAAAATATCAAATTTTTCGCCATGCCCGATGAGACTGCCAAGTTTGGTGAGTTTTTGTGCATGTTTCGGGGGTCAAAAATGCGATCGAACAATCGGAAAAATAATAATAAGAATAATTTCTACAAAAACAATAGGGACTTCGCAGCGGTCGCTGCTCAGGCCCTAATAATAATAATAATAATAATAATAAAAGTAATAATATCTTCTACAAAAACAATAGGGACCTCGCCGCGGTCGCTGCTCGGGCCCCAATAATAATTTCTACACAAAGTCCATTGTGGTCACCCGCCCCCTTTTAAGTAAATTCAAAATGGCCGACTTCCTGTAAAACCTAGCTCATTGCTCCAAGAGACTTTTTTGTAGGTCTTGGTCTTATACATACAGTGAACCCTCGCTACTTCACGGTTCACCTTTCGCGGGTTCAGTGCTTCGCGGGTCTAAAAAATATTCGGGGGCATTGTAGTTTCGCCGAGCGGCACGACGGGGCGCTGGAGCGGTTAGACGGCCGGCGTGCGCCGAAGAAGAGCGTGGGCGAAGAGGAGAGTGGACGAAGAAGAGCACGTTCCCCCGGACACGATCGGTGGCGACGTTTCGCGCGGTTCGGACCGTACCAGAGCTCCGGCCAGCGTGCGTGGCAGTTAAGCCGTAGAGGAGCACCATCCCCGGGCACGGGCGGTGCCAAGCGGCCCCTAAGTTTAACCGAATGGAAGCTCCGGAGGAGGAGGGCATGCTCGCGTCACAGTAAGCCGAAGAGGAGCACCTTCCCCGGGCACGGGCGGTTCCAAGCGGCCCCTAAGTTTAACCGAATGGAAGCTCCGGAGGAGGAGGGCATGCTCGCGTCACAGTAAGCCGAAGAGGAGCACCTTCCCCGGGCACGGGCGGTGCCAAGCGGCCCCTAAGTTTAACCGAATGGAAGCTCCGGGGGAGGAGGACGGGCGTGTGTCACAGTTAAGCCAAATTGGAGCACCTCTTCTGCCCGGGCACGAGCGGAGCGCGAGGCTGTCAGTTATGAATGAATAAATGAATAAATAAATAAAGAATGCCACCTTTCATTTCACAGGGCACACCGGACGGCGTACCAGCAGGTAAAAGTCGGAGTAATTAAATAAATACAAAAAGAATGGCTGGGGAATAAAAAAATAATACGTTTTAATAATAATTTGGTTTTTTTGTTATAACATGAATTTCACTCTCTCTCTCCCCGTATATACATATATATATATATATATATATATATATATTTTTTTTTTTTTATATATATATATATATATATATATATATATATATATTTACATATTTATTATATATATTGTATATTTTTTTTAAGCATTTTTGAAGGTGCGCCGCTACTTCGCGGATTTTCAGTTTTCGCGGGTGGTCTCGGTCCCCATTAACCGCGATAACCGAGGGTTCACTGTACTCCATAAAATTTACAAAAAGCGAGGTGAAACACTCAACCAGAGCTGCTTTTTTTTAACATTTCTCGAGGGCCATGGCGAGCCATTTCAAAAAAGCTGCACAACTAACGTATAAAATATTGATAAATTTGCTCGGCCTCATGTGTGTGTAAAGTTTCACGAGTTGTCGTTCATATTTAGAACCTCATAATCAGCGTTGTTTTATTGCCGAACAGTGCAATGCCACTCCCACAACTTTTCACGAAAAAGGACTAATTTCGTATTGTGACATCCTCATGGCCGAAACAGTCATCCGAGCATATATGAGGGCGACCTTGTTGAGTTGCACGGAGAAAAACATCCAAGAAAATAACTTGTATTAGCTTTTACCAGTTGGTGGCGCTACTACTACGATGTAAAATAAGTTGGTAGATGTCTTCAGGGCTGAAGTATCCTCAAATGTGTACAACTTCGAGAAGATAGGATCATCTGAGTCATGTTGCCGGAGCTTTTGTTGCCACAGAGTACAATCGGACTTTTCAGCACCTTAATAGCCACGCCTTTTGCAAAAACGTCACAAAATTCGGCAGAGAGTAAGATCATTGTCTTGAGTCTTTTCTGACTAATTTTCAGTCGGATTCGTCAAAAGGGCACCGTGCAGTACGTGAAAATTAAAATTAAAAAAAATTTTTGATTCCACTTGGCGGCACTGTGTGTATAACAAAATAATAACATTAAGATGTCTTCAGGTCGGGACGTTTTATTTACAGGTGAAGGTTTGGATTTTTAGGAGCATGTGCAGGGGAGTTATTAAGCATTCATTTATTTGTATTAGGTTCATTTTGTCTTCTTATTATTGATATTTGACTGATTCATTAAAAGCAGACAATTATGTTTTAGGTTAATTTTTTACCTGACATGTTTCGGCGAGTCTTTCGCCTTCTTCAGAGTGTCGCATGATGGTGTCTTGAGACCCGTCTTTATCAGCTGATGTTCCATGAGGGTGTGACTTACCTGTCAAAAAAATGAAAAAATCAGAGCAGTAAAAGAACAAACACAACATGAACATTACAAATCAGCAATCACTGACCACTGCAAAAGGGAAAACCACATCATGGACCGGGAGAAGGGCAGGGTCATCCGCACAGAAGAGAACAAACAACAGCGCTGGATCAGAGAGGCCATTGAGATCTGCAAGCGAGGCATAAAAACCATGAACAGAGACAAGGGAGCCTTCATCCTCTCTACCACCTGGACCAGCATCTTGGCGGAGTGAACGGACAGCGGGGGGCGTGACTTGCCTTCATTCTTGTGACAGGTAAGTCACGCCCTCATGGAACATCAGCTGATAAAGACGGGTCACAAGACAGCATCATGTGACACTCTGAAGAAGGCGAAAGACTTTTGTATTGTGACATGCTCAAGGCCTAAACACTCATCCGAGCAAATATAAGGTAGATTTTGTTCACCTGCCCGGAGAAAAACATCAACGAAAATAATTTGTATTTGTTTTAACCAGTTGGTGGCGCTACCACTGCGATCAAAAATAAGTTGGCAGCCGTCTTCAGGGCCTGAATATCCTCAAATGTGAAAGATTTCCAGAAGATGGATCATCTGAATCATTTTGCAGGAACTTTTGTTGCCACGGAGAATAATCAGACTCTGCGGCACCGTAATAGCCACGCCCTTTGAAGGAAAGTCATAAAAATAGGGATAGAGTAAGATCAATGTCTTGAGTCTTTTCTAGCCAATTTTCAATCGGATTCGTTAAAAGGGCACCATGCAGTACGTCAAAATGTAAAAAATGATATTGATTGGCGCAAGGTGTATAACTGAATATAAACATATAGATGTCTTCAGGTACAGACTCTTTATGTACATGTGAAGTTTTGGATTTTTAGCAGCATGTGCAGGAGAGTTATTAAGCATTTTGTCCATTGCGGCGAAGGAAATCTTAAGTGAAAACTTTGATGCCTCGCCCCCGTCATATAGTATTTCGGAAACAAAAAATTTTAGCCCCAGTGTTTGTGCCAGGTCTTCAGATGCTACAGACAGAATTTTAAGGCAATCAGATGAAGCCTTTAGGATCAGGGTGCAAAAGAATGACCCCTGTAAACATGCAAAAAAGGGCAAAAGTCGGACTTTCAAAAATTCATAACTCACTTCCTGTTCATATTAGACGTTAAAATATCAAATTTTTCGCCATGCCCGATGAGACTGCCAAGTTTGGTGAGTTTTTGTGCATGTTTCGGGGGTCAAAAATGCGATCGAACAATCGGAAAAATAATAATAAAAATAATTTCTACAAAAACAATAGGGACTTCGCAGCGGTCGCTGCTCAGACCCTAATAATAATAATAATAATAATAATAAAAGTAATAATATCTTCTACAAAAACAATAGGGACCTCGCCGCGGTCGCTGCTCGGGCCCCAATAATAATTTCTACACAAAGTCCATTGTGGTGACCCGCCCCCTTTTAAGTAAATTCAAAATGGCCGACTTCCTGTAAAACCTAGCTCATTGCTCCAATAGACTTTTTTGTAGGTCTTGGTCTTATACATACAGTGAACCCTCGCTACTTCGCGGTTCACCTTTCGCGGGTTCAGTGCTTCGCGAGTCTAAAAAATATTCGGGGGCATTGTAGTTTCGCCGAGCGGCACGACGGGGCGCTGGAGCGGTTAGACGGCCGGCGTGCGCCGAAGAAGAGCGTGGGCGAAGAGGAGAGTGGACGAAGAAGAGCACGTTCCCCCGGACACGATCGGTGGCGACGTTTCGCGCGGTTCGGACCGTACCAGAGCTCCGGCCAGCGTGCGTGGCAGTTAAGCCGTAGAGGAGCACCTTCCCCGGGCACGGGCGGTGCCAAGCGGCCCCTAAGTTTAACCGAATGGAAGCTCCGGAGGAGGAGGGCATGCTCGCGTCACAGTAAGCCGAAGAGGAGCACCTTCCCCGGGCACGGGCGTTTCCAAGCGGCCCCTAAGTTTAACTGAATGGAAGCTCCGGAGGAGGAGGGCATGCTCGCGTCACAGTAAGCCGAAGAGGAGCACCTTCCCCGGGCACGGGCGGTTCCAAGCGGCCCCTAAGTTTAACCGAATGGAAGCTCCGGAGGAGGAGGGCATGCTTGCGTCACAGTAAGCCGAAGAGGAGCACCTTCCCCGGGCACGGGCGGTGCCAAGCGGCCCCTAAGTTTAACCGAATGGAAGCTCCGGGGGAGGAGGACGGGCGTGTGTCACAGTTAAGCCAAATTGGAGCACCTCTTCTGCCCGGGCACGAGCGGAGCGCGAGGCTGTCAGTTATGAATGAATAAATGAATAAATAAATAAAGAATGCCACCTTTCATTTCACAGGGCACACCGGACGGCGTACCAGCAGGTAAAAGTCGGAGTAATTAAATAAATACAAAAAGAATGGCTGGGGAATAAAAAAATAATACGTTTTAATAATAATTTGGTTTTTTTGTTATAACATGAATTTCACTCTCTCTCTCCCCGTATATATATATATATATATATATATATATATATATATATATATATATATATATATATATTTATATATTTATTATATATATTGTATATTTTTTTTAAGCATTTTTGAAGGTGCGCCGCTACTTCGCGGATTTTCAGTTTTCGCGGGTGGTCTCGGTCCCCATTAACCGCGATAACCGAGGGTTCACTGTACTCCATAAAATTTACAAAAAGCGAGGTGAAACACTCAACCAGAGCTGCTTTTTTTTAACATTTCTCGAGGGCCATGGCGAGCCATTTCAAAAAAGCTGCACAACTAACTTATAAAATATTGATAAATTTGCTCGGCCTGATGTGTGTGTAAAGTTTTACGAGTTGTCGTTCATATTTAGAACCTCATAATCAGCTTTGTTTTATTGCCGAACAGTGCAATGCCACTCCCACAACTTTTCACGAAAAATCACGAATTTCGTATTGTGACATCCTCATGGCCGAAACAGTCATCCGAGCATATATGAGGGCGACCTTGTTGAGTTGCACGGAGAAAAACATCCAAGAAAATAACTTGTATTAGCTTTTACCAGTTGGTGGCGCTACTACTACGATGTAAAATAAGTTGGTAGATGTCTTCAGGGCTGAAGTATCCTCAAATGTGTACAACTTCGAGAAGATAGGATCATCTGAGTCATGTTGCCGGAGCTTTTGTTGCCACAAAGTACAATCGGACTTTTCAGCACCTTAATAGCCACGCCTTTTGCCAAAACGTCACAAAATTCGGCAGAGAGTAAGATCATTGTCTTGAGTCTTTTCTGACTAATTTTCAGTCGGATTCGTCAAAAGGGCACCGTGCAGTACGTGAAAATTAAAATAAAAACAAATTTTTGATTCCACTTGGCGGCACTGTGTGTATAACAAAATAATAGCATTAAGATGTCTTCAAGTCGGGACGTTTTATTTACAGGTGAAGGTTTGGATTTTTAGGAGCATCTGCAGGGGAGTTATTAAGCATTCATTTATTTGTATTAGGTTCATTTTGTCTTCTTATTATTGATATTTGACTGATTCATTAAAAGCAGACAATTATGTTTTAGGTTAATTTTTTACCTGACATGTTTCGGCGAGTCTTTCGCCTTCTTCAGAGTGTCGCATGATGGTGTCTTGAGACCCGTCTTTATCAGCTGATGTTCCATGAGGGTGTGACTTACCTGTCAAAAAAATGAAAAATCAGAGCAGTAAAAGAACAAGCACAACATGAACATTACAAATCAGCAATCACTGACCACTGCAAAAGGGAAAACCACATCATGGACCGGGAGAAGGGCAGGGTCATCCGCACAGAAGAGAACAAACTACAGCGCTGGATCAGAGAGGCCATTGAGATCTGCAAGCGAGGCATAAAAACCATGAACAGAGACAAGGGAGCCTTCATCCTCTCTACCACCTGGAGCAGCGTCTTGGCGGAGTGAATGGACAGCGGGGGGCGTGACTTGCCTTCATTCTTGTGACAGGTAAGGCACGCCTTCATGGAACATCAGCTGATAAAGACAGGTCACAAGACACCATCACAGGGTTCGAAGTTAACTTTAAAAACTGCTTGCCCATAGGGCAAGTGCCACTAAAATTTGCCTTGCCCGAGTGGCCAAATTACTTGCCCAACTTGGGCAAGTGACAATTTTTTTTCTCTTGCCCTGAGTGACTTTTTGTATGACAAAGTGTCTAATTACAAATTGCATGAATTTTTTGTTCGGACAGTTCCCGCCTAGAAAGAATTAAAAATACGTTACAATCATAAGGGTTGCTTATAGAAAAATGTATCATGTATTTACACATTAATTAGGTGTCTGCTGACCCAGGATTATGTTATTGTTATGTTATGTTATATATGAAAGAGAATGTGGAATGACACTGAACGATGGAAGGTGGAAGGATGTGGAAAGATTGTGAATGACATTGAATGATTTGGAATGACACTGAAAGATTTTGAATAATACTGAATGACACTGAATGAAGTAAAACTTTCTGGGAACGGGCCAATTCAAGATAGCTGCCGCACTGTGGGGGAGGCTTTGGTACCAAATTTGGAAAGAGACCCAAACGGTTGGGTCCATTTTATATCAGTGTGGGGGTGAAACGTTGGTCTCGGCGGAGCTGTCTGAATATTGGAGAAGTTAGAAGACAAAGTAAAACAGAACAATTAAAATCACTCTTCAAATACATATTGTTTGGTGGGCAGAGCATGATTTACAGCTCACCATTTTATTGCATGCACCAAGCATGTTATACATTTTTCTGTCCATGGGATGGCGTAGTCAAGAAAAATGAAGCATCTCGAAGCCCATTCGTGTGTGAAGTATTTCCCTGCAGGGCTTGGCTGCTTTATGGGGCTTCATTTTGCCATCACTAGTTTTAGATAGTTTTAATTTTTGAAAGAGCATTTTTGTTTTAGTATTAAGGTAGGCCAGAAATGGAATGAAATGCAGAGATAGAAATGACACAGGAAAAATTTGGCTAGAAGGGCTATAATTTTCATTAAAGCAGAGAAGAAAATAGAAACTACAAAAAACATTGATGTGTACTTGTCCACTTTAAGGTAGAACTGGTTGAAGTGAAATGAGTCACAAGATTGGAAAAATAGGAAATAAAATAGAATTAACATGTTCATTTTTGTGATAAGAAATTTGTGATTAGGTGAAAAGGGGAAAAAAAAGAGAATTACAGGCTTTTCAAATAAAACAACCTAATTTAAATTGGCCAACTTGTAAAATGGAAAAGAAAATTCTAAATTATGCACAGAAAGCATGAACGTGTTGGGCAGAAGGAAGGAAAAAGAAAAGAAAGAAAGGAGGAAGCAGTAAGTCTTGTTACAAAACATTAACTTTTCAGGACGAGTTGTGGTAGCAATGGAGGATCACGTGACGTAAAAAGTCAAACATAAAAGTGTGTGTAGAAGGAGTTCTACATCAACATGCGTTTTACTCATTAGGCCGTGATACACTGACAAAATTGGACTTCAATAGAATTAATAAGCACGGGCGAATTCAAACAAACGTCAAAACTTTAAAGGGGCGCATTGTCAGTGATAAGAAAGAGAAAAGATATTGCCAGACCACTTTTCTGTAAAAACTTTCCTTGGGACGCCTCGGTGACCCCCATTAAATCCCTGACCCTTCATAGATAAAGTTGAGGCCCAGTGCCTCTCAGGGCTGTAATTTATGTGGCAGAGAAAGGTCCAACAAGCCTTGGTAATCTTTAAAACAGTATCGTCATGGCCATGGAATGGGTTGTGTATGTTGGAACTTGTGAAGATACACTACAAGATTGTATCGACAAAGCATCTTAACGCACTACCAAATTATTATAAGCCATTTGAGCAAAACAGTGACTGCAAAAAATGACTTCATTAGCCTGGGTTACTGCAGGAACCAGGGCAAAATGAATTCATTTGCATATTTAGTCACAACAATTTGGATTTCGTGGCAGAGAACCACTTAGAGTGTGATTAAGAGCTTTCACTGCTGCTTTAAGGAATCAAAAAATTACATTCTTTTCCCACCACATTCACATTGCACGCCGGCCTAATTGTCACAGGGACACATTATACTGATAAGTTGCGGTGCATTTCAGCCCAGCGTCATTTTTTCCCCGCATCATCTAGGAGGCGCCACACGACTGTGGAGCCGTCCAAATTATCACCAAACCGCGACTTGACCTTCCTCCCGACTGGAGGAACTCAGACTTGTAACACAGACCAGGTGCGCATTCCAGACTGATAAGAAGTAAAAGTGTTTGAGAACCAAGGTCGCAGCCTGAAATCAAACTGACTTTTATGCGATGGGAGTACTAACATTGTGATACCAACGGATAAGAGATTGTTAGGATAAGCAGGAAGAGCGTAGGCGGGTGTGAGCTAATTAAAATTTGGGGTTTCCCATCTTGTATGAGTTGTATGGTTACAATGTGGACTGACAGTCAAGATAAATGTTCATGCGTTCTGTCGACATTGGGCTTTAAAAACCACAACAGGAAAAGAAAAGTTGTGCATAAAGCACGTCTAAAATAGTTATTTGTGAACGCAAAATTCACTTAACAGAAAATGACACAATTACAATTGGAAACTGCCTCGCCTTTATATCGACACAGCGCAGCTAAAAGGGAAAATGAACACACCCCCACACGCACACACACACAGAAAATCAACTTGACAATTTGATCCCACGCCAGGGAAAAAGGTACCAGTAATTGAACGCACAAATTGGGAGAACAAAGGTGCAAACATTGCTGAGGACAGGATCAGCAAATTGGCAGATGGCAAATCCTGGCTGCCTAATTCATTGATTGGAAAAGTAATAAGAGTGACACACGAGCATAACCATGTGTCAAGAGAGGGGTAGTATGATATGAAATTGTTCCCACATACAGACTTTTCAACAAAAAACTTTTTTTTAGACAGTGTTATTTGTTTGAGATGCAATATTGTTTGGTTGTAATTCATATGTTTTCAAAATGGATTAAGTTGTTTCCGACAACATATGTTGATGCTAAAACAGTTGGAAAAAGTGTTGTGTAATCAAATTGTCAGGTTCAATCACCTAAGCATTCACTGAACATAGGCTAAATGAATGGAAGGAAGACAAGAGTTGATCTTTTACTCGCGAGGAGAACGAACGGAGGTGTGCTCAGTTACATCTCCAAATTCGTTCTGGAGCACACTCCGCCGAGCCCTCTATTTTATTAGTGAAGTCCCTAACAATACAATGTATTTGCACTAAGGGATGAAGGGGGGAGCACCAGCAGGAACATGTAAACATCTCAGACACAAGAGGAAAGACAGACATCAATGGCAGTCATCCACTGATTGAAAAGGCAGATATGCCCTTTTAGTGCTCTGGTACTAAAGTCTCAGTCCTTTTGTTTCAGAGGTGTGTCTCAGCACACCTCCTTTGATGTTGCAGACGTTGATCCAGTCTTCAGGCATCCGCTTCTCTGTGAAGTCTTCTCATCCATATGGTCAAACATGGGTCACGCTGTGGAACAATTCTTTTGCAATACTAATAGAGTAAAATATGGGATAAAATACATCTTCAACCTAACACAAATTATCCTGACATTTGGAATTTCAAGAAGTGATTTGAAGTGAAAATTATGCATTTTGTGAATGATGTTGTAACAAGTGGGACAGTTGTTGCAAAATTGACTCAAAGCGTCATTGTGCATACAGTCTGCAGGACTTGTGGAACGCACTAATGGGACTGTTAAGGGCAGACTTATCAAGAATATGAGGGAAAAAAAGGAGACAATGACCAGACTGTGTTTCAATCACAGCAATGAGGATAGTGCCAGCCGAAGTTAGGACACTATCCCCTATCGACTCTCAGGTTCATCAGAACCACCAGCGACTGGCACATCAGTCCCAGTCCACATGGGAAACATGTTTTGACCAAAAAGAAAAAAAAAAAAAAAAAAGACGCAATTACTGGCCAGTGTGTTCTGATCCACAGAGAAATCACGTCCGTGTGGGAGACCAACTCTTCTTCAAGGTGCTGAAACGACTTCGTTGGGACAAGTGAATGCTGAGATGGCCCTCGCCAGATGATTGCAGTGACCCCGACGGCAGCAAAGGTCGCGGGGCGTGGCAGCTGGATCCACCAGTTGCAGTACAAGCTTCTCCGGTTTCCAGCTAAAGGCCGAGCAACGCGAATCCCTCGAACAGGAGCCCACCTGAGTCACAATATCGGACCACACGCACATCGGAACCGCACAACCAGCCACAGATACGAATGTTGAAGCCACAGAACAAAAAGATTAGATATTGTTTGGAAATTAATGACGTACATAAAGAATTTTAGCCTTGATTGGAGAACATTACTGCATTTACATTTTTAATAAAATGAAACAATTATTGATGTTATGACCACTACGAAGAATTTGAAAGACAATATATCGGGATAATTATGGTTTTCATTTTTGTTATGTGTAGTCTGTTCATGTTGCATTATTCTTATGACAAAGATGATTATTAACTGCATGTTTGTTGCCCAAATGTACCATTACAACCTGATTGATGTTGAGAATGACGAATTCGAACTGGACAATGACAAACTCGAACTGGACACTGAAACCTAAATAACACATGGACCCTTTTGCCCCTGCCCCCACACATGCACACACATACACCACACACGAAGATCCGGGAGGTAAAGACGGCTGTCCCCTCCTACAACGAGGCAAGGGCCTCCATCAAGTCGCCGCAGAGACAAGCTCTGCGTGGAGACAAGCTCTGCGTGGAGACAGTTTTGTTATTTTTCACTAGGTATATTGAAGTTTTTTTATGTTTTATTCCCAAGTGACCAACATACCATGAGAATCTCGTTCCACGCCGGAAGGGAGGAGGGGAATTTTGTCCCTACTGAGGGTTTTCGCCCCTCCACGGATGACCACACTGTTGTATGATTTCATTATGATGATCTGTCTTAAAGCCGTAAGGACATGATTTAAACCCACAAACGGGGGAATGTGAGATGGGATGAGGATATGTAAATAGTTTGTGTATTTCTAATCATGTTTTTATACACTATTTGTATCAGTTATAATTGCGCACACACACACAGACACTCACATTATTGCTTTAGCACACACGCGCACAACTGGAACACACGCACACACTTTAGTTTCGAATTCCTGACTGACTACTGTGGTTGATTGCTTCCTGCCTGCCTGCTAGAATTTCAGACAGACCTCCATTGTCTGCTTAGGTTGCTGATAAAAGACCGAACGGGTGGTAGAGAGTGAGAGAGAGTGCGCGAGATTGAACTGGCAAGACGCCTGCTTCACCTCCTGACTTCCTCTCCCATTCGCGAATGGTCAAAAACAGAACTCTAACTGGTTTGGTCTGGATTTATGCCACCTTCAGTCTAAAAATGGCGTCAGGACGTTTTAAACCTGACAGTTGCCTTGAGATCTCCGAGCTCGAACTGCCCTATTCCCACCTTGATCACAAGCTCCCATGAACCACTTGGACAGGGTTGCCTGTGTCCTTCTCGTTGATGTCCTTTGTGGCTCCATTCCTTTTCAGTGCTCCTAAAACAAAAAAGACAAGAAGCCAACTTAGTAAAGCTATTTAATGATTGTGAAACCTTATGGGACATGCTGAAATGTCTTCACACCACAATCCCTTAAAAAAAAAAAAATATATATATATATATTACCGTATAGAACATCAGAAAAAGGCAGGTCTCGGCGCTTGTTCTTGCTACGATGTCCAAAGAGATTGTACTTCAGAGACAGAGGATTTGTCATGATGAACGCCATCATTGTTCTGACACTATCGTCCAATCCACCAATACCTGCAACCATTATAACATGGGTGTCACTCGATCCAGATAATCATCACACACTTAAAAATATTTTGGCAGTTAAACTGGGTATGATAAACGTCACAGGAAAGGAATTGTTGATTAAGTGAACAGCTTCGGTAACGCCATATACACTCAAAGGGCAAGAGCCCAACATTCTACCAAAATGATTATGATTAGGGAGGTAACGATTCACTCAAGCCCCGATTAGATTTTTGATTTTCAGTTCTCGATTTCGATTCGATATTTTAATTGTTTTAAGTTGCTGCCACGTTTGTCTCTGTGCGCTCGTGTGATGCTGCAGCGATCCACAAACAAAATATGTCTATACGTCTTGTGCATTTTGAATGGAACCAAAAAACAATACACGATGCCAAATTGTACTATTATTATGAAACTGCCTATGAGTAGTAAAAGAAATACTTGTAAAAATATTTCACATTTTTAGAGCCCCAATACATTCTTTTAAATATAGAAGGGACTGAAATCATGTGAAAATTGAGTCTTTTTCTCAGTTTCCGACTTGGGGTGAACACATTCGGCTTATCATAGTTGCAGTTGACCATCTTGAACTCTGAAGTCTTTCAACTCGGCCTTCCGAATCAGGGTTTTAGAGGTGGGGCTATTTAGTGATACAGTAGGATGGTTTGATCTCTGTAGCTCCAGAATCAGGAATGTACTGGGACTGGGGTTCCTACTTGGGTTTAGGGTACCTAATTTTATATTTCAAGAAATTAAATAATTATTTATAATTTTGAAGATAATACATTAAAATTTCATCATTTTCATACCTGCATTAGATCCTGCAGTAGACTCACAGACTCAACACGTTGGACGTACTCAAGGACCTTCTGCAGCGCCTCTCTTGGTTAGGAAGCTTTTTCTCTGTGACAATCCATGGGGAGGTGTAGATGGTACTTCGTCATCACAGGCTTCAGACTCGTCACTTGAGAAAACATCCCTGCAATGGATGCATAGACACTTGGGCATGAATGTCATTTAACAACAAAAGCTAGAACAAAAAGCTTTGCATTTAAAAGAATACATCTGTGATGGGGAAGCCAGGTTAAAGTGTTAATTTTATAATTATGTAATTAGCTGCAGGTTAGTCTAGTGAAGGTGTAATCACTTCTATTTTGGAGCATAGCTTTTGCTCTGTCCAATCATTGCCTCACCTGCTGAAACCCACATTCGGGTATTTTACAAACCAAAAACTTAAATACCTGTACAGCTCTCATTTTTAACTTATTTTCTCTAACCTTTACCCACAAAATTTGAATATTCAAAATAAAAGTACACAAAGAAGTCACAATTTTTCCACATTAGTTACTTACGTAGTTCCTCTCAAATGCAGCTCAACACTGCATTGAATTAGAGCTTGATAAGCCTACACACAAAACATACAAAGCACATTGTGGCATGATTCTGAATGAGCCAATCTAGCATTTCAACAACTGTTCAACTGTTGGAATTTTAACTATTATCTGACTCTATTAACCAACATTCATCCAACAATTATGCGCGCTCGTTTTGGACACTGCATTGAATTAGATCTTGATAAACCCACACACAAAACATACAAAGCACATTGTGGCATGATTCTGAATGAGCCAATCTAGCATTTCAATATCTGTTCAACTTTCATCTTGAATTTCTATTATTTAAATAACAGGCAACATTCAACAGTTAATATGTTTTGCTTTACTTACCCAAATCAAACACATCACAAAAAAGCCTTAAATGAGCGAGTGGAGTAGATTGTATTAATTTGAGTGAAAGCTTAAGTCTTTTGGAGAATTTTGGAGAGAGATCGAGGGACACTGTGTTTAGCGTCGTAGGCCCAATGCTAACAATATGTAGCTCGTTGTAAAGGTCCTCATAAAAATAAATAAAACACACAACGCTTATCAGTATTATTAAAAGGGTGATTATAATGTACTTAAGTTTTCCCCAAAATAATTCGAGTACGTACGTTGTTGATATACCCTCTGTGTTCTCGTCACTTATCATTTTAGCATACTGTGTTTTAGCTAACGCACCAAGCAGTTTTCCAACACAGGCAACCTTGAAAAATTACAAAACACATTGTAAAGTAAGTCTAAAAAATGAGAGCCAGACATTTACCCAAGATTAATTAATTAATTCAATTATCGTTCGGGACTCACCGTGCTTTCAGCTCTTCTGCCGCACCTCAAAGACCGCGTAGCTTGCATTCGCTCCTTTTCTCACAGTTTGAATATGCTGCCTTCAAAAGAATCTGTAATTTTGACAACTCCAACTTGAATCTACAAAAATCAAGCAATAAGGTAGAAATAACTTCAAATATACTTTGAATAAAGATCTTTCACAGCATACAGAATTAATAAAATAACATTAATTAATAATGTTGATTTTGTTTATTAAAAAAAAAGTAACTGTGTTGACTGTTGGATGTGGCTGACAATGCTGGACCTGCCTTGTCAAATAGTTCATAGATGACAATCTTAGCTGTCTGGAATATTATAAAATGTTATCTTGTCCCTTAAGGGTTATTAAGTCACAGTTGGGGGTACATGTAAATTCACAAAATATAACGTCCAGCCTTGTTAAATTTAGCATAGATAAATACATGAATTTAATTTTAATTTTAATAAATCAATCAATCCTCTGTACTGCTTCTTGTCCTCACAAGGGTCCCCGGGAGTGCTGGAGCCTATCCCAGCTGTCTTCGGGCAGTCGACAGGGTACACCCTGAACTGGTTGCCAGTCAATCGCAGGGCACACAGAGACAAGCAACCATCCGCTCTCACACTCAGACCTTGGACCAGTGACCAATCAACCTATCATGAATGTTTTTGGAAAGTGGGAGGAAACCGGCGAAAACCCTAGCAGGCACAGGGAGAACCTTGCACTTCTGTACTGTGATGCGGACTTGCTAACCAGTCCGCCACCGTGCCGCTTGTTCTAAAGAGTCCCAGAAAATAAAAACACCCGTCCCTTAGTCAAAAGCGGAAAAAGTCCAACAACAACCCGACCATAATTTGCATTGTTCCATAAGTTAAATCAATGTCAAACCTAATAAAAGCTGACTTCTGGTCCTCAAAAATCCTACACTTATTTTAGTCCTTTCACAATCTCGCAGCATAGGCTCCATGGCCATGTCTCTATCGTTTTGGCATCCATTGAATAGTTCTACTGAGAATAGTCTTCGGGTGGTTACTATTAGCATAGCATGCATTAAATATCAAAAAGGCTCCAGAACAAATTTTCAAACCCATGCCCGCTTAGCTCATCTATAACCCATACAGGACCC
Source organism: Idiotropiscis lumnitzeri (assembly GCF_059441095.1). Lineage (NCBI taxonomy): Eukaryota > Metazoa > Chordata > Actinopteri > Syngnathiformes > Syngnathidae > Idiotropiscis > Idiotropiscis lumnitzeri. The sequence goes on from NW_028283592.1 coordinate 913,067, forward strand.
AGACATGGTTGACCAGCTCTAACCTATGCCCACTTATCCCACACATAACCCAAACAGGACCGATAAATGGTGACCACTTCTAACCCATGCCCACTTAGCCCACACATAACCCAAATAGGACCCAGACATGGTTGACCAGCTCTAACCCATGCCCACTTGGCCCATATACAGCCCATATGAGACCCTCACATGGTTGACCAGTTCTAACCCATGCCCACTTAGCCCACACATAACCCAAATAGGACCTATAAATGGTTTCAGTAGTAGATTCAGTAGTTTTTATCATTACAGCATTTTCCCCTCTGTATAATGGACAGACATTAGGAGTGTTTCCTTACACTTAGATACGTTTATACTGTGTATATTTGCATGCTTTTTATGAATGTCTGCTGCTAATGTTATACATTAACGGCTACATTACGCCGCCGACTCTGTGTGAGCTATATCTTTGCTGCTGTAACACCTCAAATTTCCCCATTGTGGGACTAATAAAGGACATCTTTATCTTTATCTTTACCAGTTCTAACCCATGCCCACTTAGCCCATACACAACCCGTATTGCACCCACAACATTTGCCCAGTTTAAGCCCATGCCCACCAATCCCAGATGGCGCCCACATGGAACCCTGTACCATTGCCCACTTCTAGCCCATTCCCACTTGGTACCCAGGAATCCCGCATTTACCCCATTTGGGGCCCAGTTGGACATGTTGGCTGGGTACAGTACTTTTATTCTTGCAGTATTTTTATCATTGCAGTATTTTCAATCATTCAGTATTTTTTTTTATCATTGCAGCGTTTTTATTTATTTCCCCTCTGAACCATAGACAGGCATTAGGAGTGTTTCCTTACACTTGTATATGTTGTGGGCTGTAAGTGTGTATATACATGGGGATCTGTGTATATACGTATATACTGTGTATATTTGCATGCTTTTTATGAATGCCTGCTGCCAATGTTATACATTAACGGCTACATTACGTCGGTGCCACTGTGTGATGTATATCTTTGCTGCTGTAACACTGCAAATGTCCCCGTTATGGGACAATTAAAAGACATCTTTATCTTTAGAAATTGAAGATTCACTTGCGAGGCCATTTTCAACACGGACCTTTCAAGAGAAGCTATATCGTCCAACACTCGGTCAGTGCTGTCTAAGTGCTTTTCTGTATATTGTTTGTCCACCCGTGGTGTCATAAATTATGGTATTATGAGGGGGATTTATTCAAGTAGGACGAAGTAGGACTTCATTGAAGGCCCAGGTGTGAAATGCATGGCCCTCCACTGGTTCAAATAATATCTAAAACTAAATTACCAGTTACATGTGCAATTTCAATATTCAACAATTATCTCAACAAAAAAGGACAATCTGAATTTTTTTTAAATGCACAATAAAACAGAAAAGCCATTTCCGGGTATTTTACAATTCAGTCTTCATTGGGGAAAAAACATTCAACAATTTGCTTTTCTTATTTAATACATAGTTCAGCACAGCAGGTGGCGGACAAGCACCTTAAAATGTCATTCGCCTACACAAGGAAGAAGAACATGCCCGAGGCGCTCCCGTGTCCTCGTCTTTCGGTCAACCTGAGAATAATGTTCTTGAGGATTAAAGTTTATAAATGTAAGTATGATGTGATTTTTTATTTTATTTTATGTTGTTGAACAGTGTTTTTGTTTATTTTATAATATCGTCATTAAAAGGCTGTGGCGGTTGGAGAGTCAGCTTCGTGTTAGGGCGTGTTAAAGATCCCGATACCCACACTACACCCTCATTGAAGTATATACGAGTAAAATTATTCGAGCGCGCAGCCAAAGTATATTGTCCACAATTATTTGCGGACTTAACCAAAATCCCATTGAACTGGCGATGTTCGGTGGAATTCTTGTGCCCATGCTGAAAAAAATTCTCTTCAAATGTACATATCGAATTATGACATTATGATAAACAGTTGCATGTGTGCAATTTCGGTCACTCTTTTAAAGTCACCTACGTGTTTTGTCCCAGTGCAGCTAGCGTACTTAGCGACCTTGTGTGCATGCGCCGCAGATTGTGAGAGCGCCTCAAATAGTACAAATGAAGCTATAGCTTGTTCCGGTGGGTCCCAAGCCAGGGTTTTTTCCTAACTACCACATTACTTAAGTTTTAATATCACTCTCAACGTCAAAATTGTTACAAATAAATACATAATGATAACGTGCCGCCAAGCTCGATGACATAGGAGGCGGAAGTTGGTGTCGTCACACGCATTGTCCCAATTTTGCAATATCGGTACGCTTGGAACCTGTGCTCTGCAACACCCCATGTACACGTCAACGAGGAACGTATGGTGTAGAGTGTTTATTGCGATTGGGCCATTCTTTGTCACGGTCTTCTCTCTGACAAATTGGCATATTTAGCAGCCAAAATATAATGAGCCGTTGCTGTGATAGTAGTTGCAGCCCAAGGTTATTTTAGTAAACGAAAATGAACTCAAAACTTGAATAGAAAAAAATAAAATTCGATAATGAAAAAAATACAGTGAACCCTCGGTTATCGCGGTTAATGGGGACCGAGACCACCCGCGAAAACTGAAAATCCGCGAAGTAGCGGCGCACCTTCAAAAATGCTTAAAAAAAAAAGTGCGAAGTAGTGGTGCACCTTCAAAAATGTTTAAAAAAAAAAAATTAATAATATATATATATATATATATATATATATATATATATATATATATATACACGGGTAGAGAGAGAGAGAGTGAAATTCATGCTATAACAAAAAAAAAAATAATTATTATTAAAACTTATTATTTTTTTATTCCCCAGCCATTATTTTTGTATTTATTCAATTACTTCTTTTTGTATTTTTTTAATTGCTTCGACCTTTACCTGCTGGTACGCCGTCCGGTGTGCCCTGTGAAATGAAAGGTGGCATTCTTCATTTATTTTTTTTATTCATTTATTCATTCATAACTGACAGCCTCGCGCTCCGCTCGTGCTCGGGCGGAAGAGGTGCTCCTCTTCGGCTTAATTGTCATGCACGCCGGACCTGCTCCCCCGAAGCGTGTCTCCGTTCGATTGAACTCGGTTTCATTTCGCCCCGCCCGTGCCCGGGGAAGGTGCTCCTATTCGGCTTAACTGTGACACATGCCCGCCCTCCTCCCCCGGAGCTTCCATTCGGTTAAACTTAAGGGCCGCTTGGCACCGCCCGTGCCCGGGGAAGGTGCTTCTCTTCGGCTTAACTGTGACGCGAGCATGCCCTCCTCCTCCGGAGCTTCCATTCGGTTAAACTTAGGGGCCGCTTGACACCGCCCGTGCCCGGGGAAGGTGCTCCTCTTCGGCTTAACTGCCACGCACGCCGGCCGGCCTCCTCCGGAGCTCTCGTACGCTCCCGAACAGAGCGAAATGTCGCCCCGCTAGTGCCCGGGCGGAAGTTGTTCCTCTTCGGCTTAACTGCCACGCACGCTGGCCGGAGCTCTGGTACGGTCCGAACCGCGCGAAACGTCGCCCCAAATCGTGCCCGGGGGAACGTGCTCTTCTTCGTCCACTCTCCTCTTCGCCCACGCTCTTCTTCGGCGCATGCCGGCCGTCTAACAGCTCCAGCGCCCCGTCGTGCCGCTCGGCGAAACTACAATGCCCCCGAATATTTTTTAGACCCGCGAAGCACTGAACCCGCGAAAGGTGAACCGCGAAGTAGCGAGGGTTCACTGTAAAATGAAAATGCTCTTTCAAAAATTAAAACTATCTAAAACTAGTGATGGCAAAATGAAGCCCCATAAAGCAGCCAAGCCCTGCAGGGAAATACTTCACACACGAATGGGCTTCGAGATGCTTCATTTTTCTTGACTACGCCATCCCGTGGACAGAAAAATGTATAACATGCTTGGTGCATGCAATAAAATGGTGAGCTGTAAATCATGCTCTGCTTACCAAACAATATGTATTTGAAGAGTGATTTTAATTGTTCTGTTTTACTTTGTCTTCTCACTTCTCCAATATTCAGACAGCTCCGCCAAGACCAACGTTTCACCCCCACACTGATATAAAATGGACCCAACCGTTTGGGTCTCTTTCCAAATTTGGTACCAAAGCCTCCCCCACAGTGCGGCAGCTATCTTGAATTGGCCCGTTCCCAGAGAGTTTTACTTCATTCAGTGTCATTCAGTATTATTCAAAATCTTTCAGTGTCATTCCAAATCATTCAATGTCATTCACGATCTTTCCACATCCTTCCACCTTCCATCGTTCAGTGTCATTCCACATTCTCTTTGATATATAACATAACATAACAATAACATAATCCTGGGTCAGCAGACACCTAATTAATGTGTTAATACATGATACATTTTTATATAAGCAACACTTATGATTGTAACGTATTTTTAATTCTTTCTAGGCGGGAACTGTCCGAACAAAAAATTCATGCAATTTGTAATTAGACACTTTGTCATACAAAAAGTCACTCAGGGCAAGAGAAAAAAAATTGTCACTTGCCCAAGTTGGGCAAGTAATTTGGCCACTCGGGCAAGGCAAATTTTAGTGGCACTTGCCCTATGGGGAAGCAGTTTTTAAAGTTAACTTCGAACCCTGTGATGGTGTCTTGTGACCAGTCTTTATCAGCTGATGTTCCATGAAGGCGTGCCTTACCTGTCACAAGAATGAAGGCAAGTCACGCCCCCCGCTGTCCGTTCACTCCGCCAAGATGCTGCTCCAGGTGGTAGAGAGGATTAAGGCTCCCTTGTCTCTGTTCATGGTTTTTATGCCTCGCTTGCAGATCTCAATTGCTTCTTTGATCCAGCGCTGTAGTTTGTTCTCTCCGGTGCGGATGACCCTGCCCTTCTCCCAGTCCATGATGTGGTTTTCCCTTTTGCAGTGGTCAGTGATTGCTGATTTGTAATGTTCATGTTGTGCTTGTTCTTTTACTGCTCTGATTTTTTTAATTTTTTTGACAGGTAAGTCACACCCTCATGGAACATCAGCTGATAAAGACGGGTCTCAAGACACCATCATGCGACACTCTGAAGAAGGCGAAAGGCTCGCCGAAACATGTCAGGTAAAAAATTAACCTAAAACATAATTGTCTGCTTTTAATGAATCAGTCAAATATCAATAATAAGAAGACAAAATGAACCTAATACAAATAAATGAATGCTTAATAACTCCCCTGGACATGCTCCTAAAAATCCAAACCTTCACCTGTAAATAAAACGTCCCGACCTGAAGACATCTTAATGTTATTATTTTGTTATACACACAGCGCCGCCAAGTGGAATCAAAAATTTGTTTTTATTTTAATTTTCACGTACTGCACGGTGCCCTTTTGACGAATCCGACTGAAAATTAGTCAGAAAAGACTCACTTACTCTCTGCCGAATTTTGTGACGTTTTGGCAAAAGGCGTGGCTATTACGGTGCTGAAAAGTCCGATTGTACTCTGTGGCAACAAAAGCTCCGGCAACATTACTCAGATGATACTATCTTCTCGAAGTTGTACACATTTGAGGATACTTCAGCCCTGAAGACATCCACCAACTTATTTTTCATCGTAGTAGTAGCGCCACCAACTGGTAAAAGCTAATACAAGTTATTTTTTTGGATGTTTTTCTCCGTGCAACTCAACAAGGTCGCCCTCATATATGCTCGGATGACTGTTTCGGCCATGAGGATGTCACAATAAGAAATTCATCCTTTTTCGTGAAAAGTTGTGGGAGTGGCATTGCACTGTTCGGCAATAAAACAACGCTGATTATGAGGTTCTAAATATGAACGACAACTCGTGAAACTTTACACACACATCAGGCCGAGCAAATTTATCAATATTTTATACGCTAGTTGTGCAGCCTTTTTGAAATGGCTCGCCATGGCCCTCGAGAAATGTTAAAAAAAGCAGCCCTGGTTGAGTGTTTCACCTCGCTTTTTGTAAATTTTATGGAGTACAGTGAATCCTCGGTTATCGCGGTTAATGGGGACAGAGACCACCCGCGAAAACTGAAAATCCGCGAAGTAGCGGCGCACCTTCAAAAATGCTTAAAAAAATATACAATATATATAATAAATATATATATATATATATATATATATATATATACGGGGAGAGAGAGAGTGAAATACATGTTATATGGCATTCTTTATTTATTTATTTATTTATTCTTTTATACATTCATAACTGACAGCTTCGCGCTCCGCTCGTGCCCGGGCGGAAGAGGTGCTCCAATTCGGCTTAACTGTGACACACACCCGCCCTCCTCCCCCGGAGCTTCCATTCGGTTAAACTTAGGGGCCGCTTGGCACCGCCCGTGCCCGGGGAAGGTGCTCCTCTTCGGCTTACTGTGACGCGAGCATGCCCTCCTCCTCCGGAGCTTCCATTCGGTTAAACTTAGGGGCCGCTTGGAACCGCCCGTGCCCGGGGAAGGTGCTCCTCTTCGGCTTACTGTGTCGCGAGCATGCCCTCCTCCTCCGGAGCTTCCATTCGGTTAAACTTAGGGGCCGCTTGGAACCGCCCGTGCCCGGGGAAGGTGCTCCTCTTCGGCTTACTGTGACGCGAGCATGCCCTCCTCCTCCGGAGCTTCCATTCGGTTAAACTTAGGGGCCGCTTGGCACCGCCCGTGCCCGGGGAAGGTGCTCCTCTACGGCTTAACTGCCACGCACGCCGGCCGGAGCTCTGGTACGGTCCGAACCGCGCGAAACGTCGCCACCGATCGTGTCCGGGGGAACGTGCTCTTCTTCGTCCACTCTCCTCTTCGCCCACGCTCTTCTTCGGCGCACGCCGGCCGTCTAACCGCTCCAGCGCCCCGTCGTGCCGCTCGGCGAAACTACAATGCCCCCGAATATTTTTTATACCCGCGAAGCACTGAACCCGCGAAAGGTGAACCGCGAAGTAGCGAGGGTTCACTGTATGTATAAGACCAAGACCTACAAAAAAGTCTCTTGGAGCAATGAGCTAGGTTTTACAGGAAGTCGGCCATTTTGAATTTATTAAAAGGGGGCGGGTCACCACAATGGACTTTGTGTAGAAATTATTATTGGGGCCCGAGCAGCGACCGCGGCGAGGTCCCTATTGTTTATGTAGAAATTATTATTAGGGCCCGAGCAGCGACCGCTACGAGGTCCCCATTGTTTTTGTGGAAATTATTATTATTATTATTATTAGGGCCCGAGCAGTGACCGCTGCGAGGTCCCTATTGTTTTTCTAGAAATTGTTATTAGGGCCCGAGCTGCGACGGCTGCGAAGTCCCTATTGTTTTTGTAGAAAATATTATTACTTTCAAATTTCCCCATTGTGGGACTAATAAAGGACATCTTATCTTATCTTCTCTTATTATTATTATTATTATTAGGGCCTGAGCAGCGACCGCTGCGAAGTCCCTATTGTTTTTGTAGAAATTATTATTATTATTATTTTTCCGATTGTTCGATTGCATTTTTGACCCCCGAAACATGCACAAAAATTCACCAAACTTGGCAGTCTCATCGGGCATGGCGAAAAATTTGATATTTTAATGTCTAATATGAATAGGAAGTGAGTTATGAATTTTTGAAAGTCCGACTTTTGCCCTTTTTTGCATGTTTACAGGGGTCATTCTTTTGCACCCTGATCCTAAAGGCTTCATCTGATTGCCTTAAAATTCTGTCTGTAGCATCTTAAGACCTGGGACAAACACTGGGGCTAAAATTTTTTGTTTCCGAAATACTATATGACGGGGGCGGGGCTTCGAAGTTTTCACTTAAGATTTCCTTCGCCGCAATGGACAAAATGCTTAATAACTCTCTTGCACATGCTGCTAAAAATCCAAAACTTCACATGTACATAAAGAGTCGGTACCTGAAAACATCTATATGTTTATATTCAGTTATACACCTTGCGCCAATCAATATCATTTTTTACATTTTGACGTACTGCACGGTGCCCTTTTAACGAATCCGATTGAAAATTGGCTAGAAAAGACTCAAGACATTGATCTTACTCTATCCCTATTTTTGTGACTTTCCTTCGAAGGGCGTGGCTATTACGGTGCCGCAGAGTCTGATTATTCTCCGTGGCAACAAAAGTTCCTGCAAAATGATTCAGATGATCCATCTTCTTGAAATTTTTCACATTTGAGGATATTCAGGCCCTGAAGACGGCTGCCAACTTATTTTTGATCGCAGTGGTAGCGCCACCAACTGGTTAAAACAAATACAAATTATTTTCGTTGATGTTTTTCTCCGGGCAGGTTTACAAAATCTACCTTATATTTGCTCGGATGAGTGTTTAAGCCTTGAGGATGTCACAATACGAAAGTCTTTCGCCTTCTTCAGAGTGTCACATGATGGTGTCTTGTGGCCCGTCTTTATCAGCTGATGTTCCATGAGGGCGTGACTTACCATTCACAAGAATGAAGGCAAGTCACGCCCCCCGCTGTCCGTTCACTCCGCCAAGATGTTGCTCCAGGTGGTAGAGAGGATGAAGGCTCCCTTGTCTCTGTTCATGGTTTTTATGCCTCGCTTGCAGATCTCAATGGCCTTCTGATCCAGCGCTGTTGTTTGTTCTCTTCGGTGCGGATGACCCTGCCCTTCTCCCGGTCCATGATGTGGTTTTCCCTTTTGCAGTGGTCAGTGATTGCTGATTTGTAATGTTCATGTTGTGCTTGTTCTTTTACTGCTCTGATTTTTCATTTTTTTGACAGGTAAGTCACACCCTCATGGAACATCAGCTGATAAAGACGGGTCTCAAGACACCATCATGCGACACTCTGAAGAAGGCGAAAGACTCGCCGAAACATGTCAGGTAAAAAATTAACCTAAAACATAATTGTCTGCTTTTAATGAATCAGTCAAATATCAATAATAAGAAGACAAAATGTACCTAATACAAATAAATGAATGCTTAATAACTCCCCTGCACATGCTCCTAAAAATCCAAACCTTCACCTGTAAATAAAACGTCCCGACCTGAAGACATCTTAATGTTATTATTTTGTTATACACACAGCGCCGCCAAGTGGAATAAAAAATGTGTTTTTATTTTCATTTTCACGTACTGCAACGTGCCCTTTTGACGAATCCGACTGAAAATTAGTCAGAAAAGACTCAAGACAATGATCTTACTCTCTGCCGAATTTTGTGACGTTTTGGCAAAAGGCGTGGCTATTACGGTGCTGAAAAGTCCGATTGTACTTTGTGGCAACAAAAGCTCCGGCAACATGACTCAGATGATCCTATCTTCTCGAAGTTGTACACATTTGAGGATACTTCAGCCCTGAAGACATCTACCAACTTATTTTTCATCGTAGTAGTAGCGCCACCAACTGGTAAAAGCTAATACAAGTTATTTTCTTGGATGTTTTTCTCCGTGCAACTCAACAAGGTCGCCCTCATATATGCTCGGATGACTGTTTCGGCCATGAGGATGTCACAATACGAAATTCATCCTTTTTCGTGAAAAGTTGTGGGAGTGGCATTGCACTGTTCGGCAATAAAACAACGCTGATTATGAGGTTCTAAATATGAACGACAACTCGTGAAACTTTACACACACATCAGGCAGAGCAAATTTATCAATATTTTATACGTTAGTTGTGCAGCTTTTTTTAAATGGCTCGCCATGGCCCTCGAGAAATGTTCAAAAAAGCAGCCCTGGTTGAGTGTTTCACCTCGCTTTTTGTAAATTTTATGGAGTACAGTGAACCCTCGGTTATCGCGGTTAATGGGGACCGAGACCACCCGCGAAAACTGAAAATCCGCGAAGTAGCGGCGCACCTTCAAAAATGCTTAAAAAAAAATACAATATATATAATAAATATATAAATATATATATATATATATATATATATACGGGGAGAGAGAGAGAGAGTGAAATTCATGTTATAACAAAAAAAACAAATTATTATTCAAACGTATTATTTTTTTATTCCCCAGCCATTCTTTTTTAATTTATTTAATTACTCTGACTTTTACCTGCTGGTACGCCGTCCGGTGTGCCCTGTGAAATGAAAGGTGCCATTCTTTATTTATTTATTTATTTATTCATTTATTCATTCATAACTGACAGCTTCGCGCTCCGCTCGTGCGCGGAAGAGGTGCTCCGATTCGGCTTAACTGTGACACACGCCCACCCTCCTCCCCCGGAGCTTCCATTCGGTTAAACTTAGGGGCCGCTTGGCACCGCCCGTGCCCGGGGAAGGTGCTCCTCTTCGGCTTACTGAGTCGCGAGCATGCCCTCCTCCTCCGGAGCTTCCATTCGGTTAAACTTAGGGGCCGCTTGGCACCGCCCGTGCCCGGGGAAGGTGCTCCTCTACGGCTTAACTGCCACGCACGCCGGCCGGAGCTCTGGTACGGTCCGAACCGCGCGAAACGTCGCCACCGATCGTGTCCGGGGGAACGTGCTCTTCTTCGTCCACTCTCCTCTTCGCCCACGCTCTTCTTCGGCGCACGCCGGCCGTCTAACCGCTCCAGCGCCCCGTCGTGCCGCTCGGCGAAACTACAATGCCCCCGAATATTTTTTATACCCGCGAAGCACTGAACCCGCGAAAGGTGAACCGCGAAGTAGCGAGGGTTCACTGTATGTATAAGACCAAGACCTACAAAAAAGTCTCTTGGAGCAATGAGATAGGTTTTACAGGAAGTCGGCCATTTTGAATTTACTTAAAAGGGGGCGGGTCACCACAATGGACTTTGTGTAGAAATTATTATTGGGGCCCGAGCAGCGACCGCGGCGAGGTCCCTATTGTTTATGTAGAAATTATTATTAGGGCCCGAGCAGCGACCGCTACGAGGTCCCCATTGTTTTTGTGGAAATTATTATTATTATTATTATTAGGGCCCGAGCAGTGACCGCTGCGAGGTCCCTATTGTTATTAGGGCCCGAGCTGCGACGGCTGCGAGGTCCCTATTGTTTTTGTAGAAAATATTATTACTTTTATTATTATTATTATTATTATTATTAGGGCCTGAGCAGCGACCGCTGCGAAGTCCCTATTGTTTTTGTAGAAATTATTCTTATTATTATTTTTCCGATTGTTCGATCGCATTTTTGACCCCCGAAACATGCACAAAAATTCACCAAACTTGGCAGTCTCATCGGGCATGGCGAAAAATTTGATATTTTAACGTCTAATATGAACAGGAAGTGAGTTATGAATTTTTGAAAGTCCGACTTTTGCCCTTTTTTGCATGTTTACAGGGGTCATTCTTTTGCACCCTGATCCTAAAGGCTTCATCTGATTGCCTTAAAATTCTGTCTGTAGCATCTTAAGACCTGGGACAAACACTGGGGCTAAAATTTTTTGTTTCCGAAATACTATATGAACGGGGGCGGGGCTTCGAAGTTTTCACTTAAGATTTCCTTCGCCGCAATGGACAAAATGCTTAATAACTCTCCTGCACATGCAGCTAAAAATCCAAAACTTCACATGTACATAAAGAGTCGGTACCTGAAGACATCTATATGTTTATATTCAGTTATACACCTTGCGCCAATCAATATCATTTTTTACATTTTGACGTACTGCACGGTGCCCTTTTAACGAATCCGATTGAAAATTGGCTAGAAAAGACTCAAGACATTGATCTTACTCTATCCCTATTTTTGTGACTTTCCTTCGAAGGGCGTGGCTATTACGGTGCCGCAGAGTCTGATTAATCTCCGTGGCAACAAAAGTTCCTGCAAAATGATTCAGATGATCCATCTTCTCGAAATTTTTCACATTTGAGGATATTCAGGCCCTGAAGACGGCTGCCAACTTATTTTTGATCGCAGTGGTAGCGCCACCAACTGGTTAAAACAAATACAAATTATTTTCGTTTATGTTTTTCTCCGGGCAGGTTAACAAAATCTACCTTATATTTGCTCGGATGAGTGTTTAGGCCTTGAGGATGTCACAATACGAAAGTCTTTCGCCTTCTTCAGAGTGTCACATGATGGTGTCTTGTGACCCGTCTTTATCAGCTGATGTTCCATGAGGGCGTGACTTAC